>NC_143575.1:4609784-4937638 GCF_048544385.1 Mastigoproctus giganteus
TCCCCTAAGCTTATAGATGCTATTATAATGATAAGAGCATGGATTCTTTTGCTGCTTTTTTTAATATAATTGAATAAATCCTGTCAAGGGAACAAAGGGGGGGGTGTTACCAAGAAAGGCTTCAGTTCTATAGACTAGACATCTATGAGGTGATCTGATTGAGGTGTTTATGGCTTTGAATGGCTTACAAGCTTAATGCCGATAGGATTCTTCCTCTTCTTAAGGCAAGAGGAAGATTCCCATCAGCATAGTCTTGAACTATGCACATGAGGGGCATAAATTCAATTGAGGAAGGATGATTGCAGAATAGATGTGCAAAAGTTTGTCTTCAGCCAATGGGTGGTTAATTTCTGGAATAGGCTTCCATCCATTGTGGGAGTGGTTAGTTTGAATAAATTCAAGGAAAAATTTTTTTTTTTTTTTGACTGATGCTATATAAGCTTGCTTTATGCATCATTTGCCACTATACTAATACTGACATCATACTGACCTCGAGATTTGGAATTGTGAAAGAACCTTATACCATCAGCTATCATCTTAGAGGTCATCTCCCAACTTTTATTAAAATTTTTTTTCTCATCATTCCTTCTAAGTTTGTGTGGGATCTACCTTCTCTGTCCTTCTGCCAAGAGGAGGGAGTACTGCAGGGATTCAGCATATTCTCTCAATCCTGCAACATGAGGGTAATCAAGAGACAGCTGCAACATTGCCATTGATTACCTGAACTCGTGGGTAATGAATAATAATGGCTTCAGATTCTCACCACAAAATGCTGTTTTTTTACATTTTTCTTGCAAGCATAACCTTCACCCTGACCTAAACTGAGACTTAGACAAAATTCTATTCCAATGATATCTGAGACTAGTTTTTGGGGCTTGTATTTAATAGAAAGTTGACCATTCTAGAACACATCTGTCAGCTACATTCGAAGTGCATGAGAGGCTTGAATATCTGATGTACAGTCTCCTCTAATTCTTGGGGTACCAGCCTATGCACTTTATTGCATCCTATCATGCACTTGTGCAATCCAAACTAGATCACAGGTCCCAAGCATACTCTGCTAAACTCAGCATACTCCAATGGTTGGATCCCATCCACTATCAGGCAATTCGTATTGCCACTGGTGCATTTTGAACATATCCTGTTCAGAGCTCCTTTGTTGAAGCAAATGAACCATTGCTATTACTTTATCGGAAACAGTTGTCTCTACAGTATGCTATCAAACTGAAATCCCTGCTAGACCATCCCATGTGAACTCCCTTTTTTGAGCCATGCTGGGAAAATCTGAACACTCACCGATTGTCCATTCGGCATTTGTATCCAATGGCTATTAAGGGATTTGGAGATCACAGTAGCTAATGTTGCTCCATCACCAGGGAATCCCCGTTTACCCTGGCATGCCCACCTCCCAGCCTGCAGCTTCTCTCTTAACAGCCAATAGAAGGACAGTACCCCATCTGCTATATACCTGCAGCTGTTTTCAGTACACCAATCTTGAACATTCTGGCTTCTTGCCTGTTTACACAGACATGTCTGTGGGTTCTGCAGCTGTCTTCCCAGACACTGCAATATATGAACAGAGATCTCCTGAATACAGCATATTCACTGCAGAGCTGCATGCAATTGAGCTAGCCTCGGATCATATACCAACAAAAATGTATTATACTTGTATATTCTGATTTCCTCAGTTCATTGCAGACCTTGTCGTCAGCGAGGTTTAATCCTCATCCAGTCCTGTTGGGTACAGCAGAGGCCACACTTCCTCTCTGAATATTCACTTCTGCTGTATCCCCAGCCACATTGGGATCTTGGGAAATGATTTGACAGACACTGCTGCCAAATCAGCAGTGACACCCTTTATGATTCTTGCCTGTTAGTTCCCTATACAGACAGCAAGTAATATGAAAAAGGCTGCCTTCCTAATGACAACCCTCATGACATGGTCAGGCTTCAAAAAAGTTTTACAAGATTAAGCCTGTAATCAAACACTAGAAGTCTAATCTACACAGGAACCACAAAGAGGAAGTTTTCTAGCTTGGTTCTATCTGAGGGCTGATGACCATCCTGTGTGCAAGCACTGCGATACTAGTACCAGTTTAACCATGAAGCATATGATTATCAAATGTCTGGATTTTTTAAATGCATATATTTTAGTTCTTTTAACCATCTGACTGAGCCTAATTACATACTCAGTTAGATTTTATCTTACAAAGATGACATGTCCGAAATTTTTAAAAATTATTATTAAATATACACACATAAATGTTCTTTAATAGTTATCATATATGCATTCTCTTTCTTTACATGCTTTTTACTTCTCTTTACTTGTTTTTTAACCTTTGGTATGTTTGGACATAGTAACTTATTTTTAGGTTACTATATTTTATTATATTATTTACTAACCTATTTTTAGGTTACTGCTGTTTTTAATATATTTAAACATTAGACTTAGTGCATCATGGCCTTAGTTGATCATGTACCAGAAAAAAACTAAAATCAATCAAGCAGTCTCTTTAGTATATCATACACAAATAAACTAAAGATTGGATTAAATTGGAAGAGGTTGAAACATCAATGGTGATCTGAAAGGCAACTTGCAAAAGAAAAAAAAAGGAAGTAGGTGAGAAAAAATAAAACATTTTGAATATGTTTTCACACAAGAAAAGTGAAAATGAGTTGGCATCATGGTCTGCTCTTGTGTAGATAGAAATTTTTTTCTGAAATATCTCAATATTCAAAAGGGATACAGAGAAGTTTTGAGTTTATTGTTCTAACAAAAGGCTGAAGAAAATAAAACATATAAAATACCATTTTGTTTTGTAATAATTTATTTATTTTTTTAACAAAATGGCTGTAGATTTCATACAGTATTATGTATTTCAGTTCATAACATTCTGCATGATGCTTGTGATGTTATCCTGTGCTGCCTTCCTTGTTCTAACAACAGTCCAGAAGCTTCTCACCCTGCTGCTTTTTACAGTTCTATTTTGTTCATTAGTGTTGCTTACTCATATTCATCTTTTTGATAATTTTGATCTTCTTGACAGGTAAGTGATACATACTACATTATAAATGCCATTAATTGTTGCCCACATCCTATCAAAAATAGTTTTTGTTTCACGTTGAAAATATATGCTAACATTTTAAATGCAGTGCTTAATAATAATATTAAAGTTGCAAACTTTTTTTTAAAGTGTATGAATATACCTTATGGCATATTTAATTGTAAATTTTGCATATTCATTCTACTTTGCACTCAGTTTTTAATTTTATTTTGTAAGCCCACTGTTTTGCTTATTAAAAGATAATTATAAATATTTATTGTGCCACATATACTCAGTTTATTCACTATTATTATTATTCTGTACCTTCCTATTATTATTATTATTGTTGTTACTGCTGTTCTAGCTGCTGTTGTTATTATTGTGTTTCATAACAGATTAGGGTTTTGTTACATCTAAGTTGTTTTCTCTTTCTGAATGAGTGTCATAACTCCAAGAAAAATTGTTTAACTGCATCAGTCAGACAGTTATACGAGGAGCATTTGAAAAGTTCATGGGCTGAAGAAATGTGAAGCATTTATTTGAGTAGTCTGGTAACACATTACTTTTCAACATAGTCCCCTTTGGAATCAATACACTTTTGCCACCAATGTGGCAATGCTTTGTTTCCAGCTGTGGAGAAAATTTTTCGAACGGTGTAAGCCAGGAAAGCCCATGGTGTTCTATTGATGATTTATCTAACATTATCCTGTAGAGATAGGGATGTCATAATCCCACTGTATAAGGCAATTGTAAGACCTCATTTGAAATACTGTGTCCAAGTATGGTGACCTCGTCTAAAAAAACATATTGAGCTTCTTGAAAGGGTCCAAAGTTGGTCAACTCACATGATGAGATAGGCAAAATGGCAACAGTATAAGGAAAGACTGCAATTATATGTGCTACAGAACTTGGCAACCAGGCACATTAGAGAGGACCTAATTGAGGTTTATAAGGCTCTGAGAGGGGTTAGTAAAATGAATAAAGGTGGAATTTTCACTGTTATAAAGAATTCCAGAACTAGGGATCATAAATTCAAATAACAGGGGAAGAGGTTTAGTATTAGAGAAGTTTGTCAGTTGAAACAATAAATATTACTTCAACTGACAAACTCAGTTAAATTGAGTTTATTGAAATAGATAATAAGATAGTGGATAGATAAGATAGATAAATAAATAATGGATAGATAAGATAGATAAATAAATACATGTAAATATTAAAATACTATTAAACTGAATTAAATTTAGATATACAATCAATAAATATTTGACAAATAAACTATTTATATAAAAGAATAAAAGCAATAAAACACATCAAGGAGCTTTCAAGGGGTTGTGCCACTTTGTCAATTTAAACAAGATTTACGAACAAATCCTTATATTATACAGCTGCATAGCCTTGTGCATGTGTTAACAATTCAGTGTGGATCATGTCAGCAAAAAGAATTTTATTGATTATATACAGTATTTAAATTCTATTCAGTTTAATTGTGTATAGTATTTTAATTTTTTTTTATTTCTGTGTATTTTAATTTATTTATCTGTTTCAATAAACTCAATGTAACTGGTTTGTCAGTTGAAGCAATATTTATTTTAATAAAATAGAAAATGTTTTAACACCAGATTATAGGAAGTTTTTCTTTTAGCCAATGAGTAATTGATCACTGGAAGAAGGTGCATCCACGGGTAGTTGAGGCTGACAGTTTGAAGAAATTCAAAGGTCAATTAGACAGTTACCTACAGGAAGAGAGAAATGCATGATTTGGATTTTCTTATCTACTTTTTTTTTCTTTTTGGGGTTGTGCAGCAAAAGTCTTTGGCTTCCTTGAACTATGTGGTTAATAATAATATATAGTTAATTGCAACTGTATGAATATACAGTTGCAATGAAATGCCATCTACAAATGGAGCCTGCAACCTCATTACTTGTGACAGCACTCAAGCTACTGGACCATGGTCAGCCATGTGATATAAAATATATTGAATACTTTTCTGAGCACAGTACTGGTACAGGATATACAGAGTTGAAACACATAGTGAATCATAGAATTTTTATGGGCATACCACTGAAGTGGTTAAAGGAATTTTCATATACAGGGTGTCTCAAAAATGCACGGCATAACTTCAGGAATGAGTTCCTCATATCTAGACAATAAAAATATTTTATATCAACATAGTTCTGGAAATGCTTGGTTTCCAAGTTTTGAAGGTCTGTCTATGACACTTAACTGTTCACATCACCTTATAGTAATTGTTCAAAATGTCCACCTTCTGCCTGAATACAGGCCTCACATCAATGTCTTGTGGACTCATGAAGACAATGCCAAATTCCTGGCATGTTTCGTATTGTCTCACAACCTGCCACAATTCGATTGTGGAGAGTTTCCACATCAGCTATCGGAGTCGAATACACTAATGACTTTAAATGGCCCCACAAGAAGGAATCTAGTGGGTTTAAGTCAGGTGAGTGTGGAGGCCAGGCAGTTGGTCCATCCCTCTACTTCAGGAGTCGTAGATCTTGGTCGTCCTCTGTCGGCAGCACGAGGTGTAAAGGTCCCATGTTCACAAAGGTGGCGATTGATACCTTCAAACATTTTCCTGTCTAGACATCTTCGTTCTGGGAACCTTTCGTGGTACAAATGAAGAGCCTCCAGAGCATTGCCGTCCGCTAAAGCGTACATAAAGTGCATATCCACTTGCTCCTGATTTGAGTACATGGTCGGAATGGAAAACCACCAGATTCTGTCAGTACATTGTGATGAAGGAAATAACCTGTTGAAGATAAGACATTCTGGTTAATAACTCGGGAACCAAACATTTCCTGAACTATGTTGATATAAAATATTTTTATTGCCTACATATGAGGATCTCATTCCTGAAGTTATGCCGTGTATTTTTGAGACACCCTGTATAACAAATACATATATACCAAAGTTGGGGGTAGATAGTCTTATTCTTATCTTTACATAATATGTAAAGTACAACTCATCTTAATTACATTTAGATTGATTTCAGTCACATCTGCACTAATAAATGCATCCAGTACATTTATTTGTATTACATCATTCTCATAACAGAATGATTTTTTTCACAAGTTCTGCAAGACATTTTCCCAAATTTGAGGAGCAAAAACATAAAACAAATTCCAGATGGTTTTAAGTTCATCTTGCTTGTGATATCGTATCAAAAATCACATTTTTCTTTATGTGAAACTGAATAATTGTCATGTGCTGAAGGGTGATGCAACTAGGAATTCTGACACCTTTAGCCAAATATGAAATGTGCCTTTGTTTTTCAGTAACATGACAAAACACAACATATGTTTTAACCAGTGTCTAAATTGGAAAATATTGACAACCAGATTGCTAATATTTGGCAATAAAAACCAAATTAAAATTTTATTATTTTTTATTTATTTATGTTTTTTTTTGGCCAAAATTTAATCCAACACATGTAATCATTAAGCACCAGTTCATAGTGGTTCTGATGTTCATTCAGTTACTGTGAATAATTACTCGTATGCTGGAACTTGTATTTGGCATTGTTATTTGTCATACTCAGAACAATGGCCTCCCAAACTTCTGTCTATATGCCACTAGAACTTGTTGTGTCTATCTCTTAACATTTAGATGATCAACTTTCACAGCAGTCTGTCTACTTTGACAAATAATCTGAACTGAAATGACCTTTATCCTCATGGCGGGGATGGCTCCCCCACCCCACCACAAGTTAATGTCCCCACCACGAGGAGGTAGGTCACTCCATCTAGCAAAACACCTGACAACTCATCAGTAAAAAAATAACAACATAACTAACTTTTACTTTTAACTTTACTCACTTAAAGTATCTTTAACTATATGGTTTTATCACAACAATCTTGACATTGAACGTAGAGGGCATGCACACAAGGCACAGCCCACCAACGCTGACTCAGATGTATGCTAACAACCTCCATGACCACTGCCGGACGAGGACACCATTATCTGGTCATTTCTAATATTTAAAGTCACTCGCACAACCCAGTGGCTCCCTAATCATTGTAGTTGGTCCTTCTCCGAAGAATATCTACCTCCCTACAATTATCATGGCAGATCTCATCCACTGCCAAATGTGCAAATGGTGACTTCCTTCTCCAGCAGTTTATGCACTTCGGTGCATCTGCTCTTTTTGTACAATCTTTATACGTGTCTCCTCGCCCTACACAGTGACCTCAGAACTCGTCCACAGTACAATATCTAACAACGTGCCCAAACGCCATACATCGGTAACACAGTCAGCACCAGCAGGTCATGCACTCGGCGCAACCCCCAATCTATAAACACACATGCTCAAGCTAAGAGAATTCTCCTCAAAATTCCAGGGACTTCTATAACAAAATTATAGCCAGAGGTACCTGTGGCCTTATGTCTTGTCTCAATGTTCACTTCAGGAAGCTCTTTGTCCTTTGAAAGTCCACTATCTGTGAAGTTCCATTGCCAGAGTTCCTCCTTGAAGTGATCCCTTGAGACTTTAGAATCGATATTGAACACCACCAGTTTCGGACGGCTACAGAGAGTCTTCTCTACCTCCAATCCTGATTGCAGGTCCTGGACAGTTTCTGATATCTTCAATGTGTCCTTACTAGAGGGAGCCTCAATGGCTACCCTCCAGTTTCGAATAGGTCTTACCGCCAAAACTTTGATGGTCGGCAGAGTGGGAGCTAATTTCTCAACCAACTCTACCTTTACTTGATCACTTGACTCAAATCTCTCAGACTTGGCCTTAATTATAATAGTCTTAGTAGACGTTCTATCCTGTACAGAACTCCATGCTACTTCTGCATAAGTCTTCTCCGTCAAGTCTCGCTGTTCAAAATTCAATTGTGGCTTTGTCTTCAAGCTAATATTCTCAGCATTCAGTTCCTGAATTGCTCTTGTAATTTGGTCCGAACAAATCATCACTTTGTTGGCTACCTTTACAAGTACTTGGTTGTTTTCGGTGTGCTATAAGTCTCTTATGCACGGCGTATTTTTGTGCAAGACTTCGAAACCCATCTGGCCTCGAAGTCTTGTAGTAACTTTACCTCCAGGACTCCCCTGGGGACCATTCAAAGTGACTTGTTCTTCATCAGAAGATTTGGACTCCTCCGTTTCTTCTATAAGGATCAGTGGCTCTGGTTCAGGCTCCAACTCGTGGGCCTTCTTCCATCTCCTTTTGGAAACCTTTTTATTTATATAACTTATTATGCAGAATAGCATTCTGGTGCATTCCAGACAAATTCAGCCACTGGTTTGAACTAGCACTTCTACACTATATTTTTCACTAAAACAATAAAACTTCTGTATTTGAACTAGCAACTCTGCATCTATGCCATAATGGTGCTGACCACTAAAAAAAAAAAACAAGCATGTGTTCATGGGGTATGATGTGTAGGCTGCACAAAAGTGCAAATGTTTGAAACAAGAAAAAATGTTTTTATAACTACAGTTTTTTGTAGTTATAAAAATTGTACTGATAATAATTGATTTAGATAATAACAATCATAGTTATATAATCTTTGGTATTATTCCACACAAAAGACTGCAATTGGAGCAGTGTAGCATTAGGGGACAGTTACTGCTATGGATAAAGGGATGGTTGAGTGAGAGAAGACAGGGTGATTATCAATGGGCACTCTTCTTGCACCAGTGTTATTAGTGGAGTCCTCCTGTGTTCAGTGCTGGATCCATTATTGCTTTCAGTATTTATTAATGATATTGATGAAGGTGTATCAAGCTTAAAGTCTAAGCTTGCAGATGATATGAAAGTTGAGAGGTTGGTTAATGACAGCAATCAGATTATGTTACTGCAATAAGAGATAAGGAGATAATTATTCCACATCTTGATTATTGCATGCTGTTCTGGAAGCCCAATTTAGAAAGAATGTAGATTTGTTCAAATTGGTACAGAAGAGCAATGAGAGTAGTGAAGGTAACAAAATCCATAGTTCTTTTGTTAGGAAGCTGTGACAGAAATGCAATTGTTTGGGAATTTCCACAGTATTGATTCCTCTTTGCAGAAGTAATTACAGTAATTTTCCTTAAAAGCTTTCTTTCTTTTAACTTTTCAGATATTGATTGAAACTTGTGGGTTGGTCACTAGCTTGACATTTGTGATTTATTGGCTGTATGTTTTCTACAGCAGCATATTAGTAGTAGTAGTAATGGCAAATGATGCAAGAAAGCAAGCTTATATAGCAGCCAAAAAAACCTACACAGTTCACCTATTCATACCCTCCAAGAATTTGTCTAGTTCTTCCCTGAATTTATTCAACCCATCCACTTCTACAACAACATATAGAAGCCTGTTCCAACAATCAACCATTTGCTAGCTGAAGGCAAACTTCTACACATCTATCCTGCATCCAACCTTCCTCAACTTGAAGTTATACCCCATCATGCATATAATCACAGCAAGTGGAAGAATGCCATTAACATTCAGCTTTACTCAATCCATTCATGGCTTTAAACACCTTGGTCAAATCTCCCTGTAGGTGTGCAGTCTCAAAATGCTGCAATATGCAGAACTGAGGTATTTCTAGGTAAGAGCACCCTTTTGTTTCCTTCACCAGTCTGGTTTTCCTTCTCTGCACCCATTCCAGCAGATCTATATCACTTCCTAAAGTGATGCCTCCAGACCTGTATACAGTACTGAAGATGCGGCCTAACCATCACCTTATACAAAGGGATAATCACCTCCTTATCTCTGCTAGCAAAGCTTCTGTATATCATTGACAAAACTTCGTGAACTGTCCTAGCACCATGTCTGCACTGCTTAGAGAATCTCATGTCTGACTGTGCAATTGCCACCAGGTCTTTTTCATTCTCCACTACTCTGAGTATAGTACCACACAGTTGATAAGTTACTCTGGGGTTACTGCCATCCATATGCAGAACCTTGCATTTGTCAATGTTAAATGGCAACTGCCATTTCTCAGCCCATCAACCCAATTTTCCTAGATCTTGTTGCAGTAGCTCACCGTGATGTTGTTAACCACCCTGCCAACCCTTGTATCATCTGCAAACTTAGATATTAAGCTTTATATAGCTTCATCAGTATCATTGAAAAATATCGAAAACAACGATGGGCCCAGCTTTGAAACCTGGGGAACTCCACTAATAACATTAGTCCACGAAGAGCAGTGCCCATTGATAACTATTCTCTCTGCCTTCTTCTCCTTAACCATCTCTTTATCCATAGCAGTAACACCCTGAATGCCACATTGCTCCAGTTTGTATAGTAGTCTTTTATGTGCAAGAGTATCAAAAGCCTTCGTAACCTATCAAATTGGTTAGACAAGACTGCCCATTTAACAAATCCATGCCATGATTGCAGTATAATTGCATGCCTGTCCAGCTGGTCCTGCATTACTTCTCTAACCAGCGATTACATTATTTTCCCAGAAACAGACATTACGCTAACAGGTCTGTAATTACTCGCATTGCCTTTTGATCCCCTTTTATGAATTGGGGATACATTTGCATATCTCCAGTCCATAGGGACCTCATCTGAAGCCAAAGATGCTCTCAAAATTATAGCTTAGGATTTGCTTACCTCATTTGTTGCTTCCCTTAATATAATTGGATAGATTCCATCCACCCGAGGTGCCTTTTGTATGTCGACCCTGCTGCACTATGGCCACAGATGCCAATGTGCCTAATAAATCCCTAAACAAACAATATTTTGATCTTCAGCAGTTTCTTTCAGTTGTCACAATGTCATTTAGCTTCTCATTAAAGTTTGATAAACTTATGGCATCCCTTTCCTTAAAGAATTCCTCATGTCTAAATGCAGATGCAAAATACCTATTCAATTTGTCTGCAACCTGAGCAGGTCATCAACAGTTAACCCATAGACATCTAGTGGCCCAATGTGATTCAACCCCTTCCTACTACTGTTAATATAAGCCCAGAAGGCTTTGCTGTTTTTCTTTGCATTCTTCATTCATTTCTTTATTCTTTCTGCATTCTTTTCTCTTTTTCTTTGCATCATTAGAGAGGCAACAAGAGAGGCAACATTACTCAATCTGATTATCAGCAGCAGTTGTTCATGCATTAAGAACCTGCAGGTAAAACACCTTCTCATCCCACATCAGCAATTGGTCACTGCCACTCGGCAGTGACCAATGTGCTAATGTGGGATGTACTTAAAGACATAACTAATCTCAGGGGTAAAGAAAAGGGCTTTTGCTTTTGTACAGGTGACTACAGTGGTCTCAGACTTTTTTTAAATTCTGCTCAGTGGGACTATCTGACGATGCTACCAACAGAAAATTCTAAATGAGAAGTATAAGGAAAAGTTATCGTAGAAGCTACTAGGCTTTTCATACCATCTAAGAAATACAGTTCGGGCTTAAACAAATGGATGTGAAATGAACTGATAATGCTTTGGCAGAGAAGAAAAATGCATGAGATACAAATAAATTAACAGGTTTAGAAGCCTATGGTAGATACACTAGTCTGTAATCAAGTCAAAAAGGAGATTAGGCAAGCTAAGGCAGATTACAAGAAGTCTCTGGCAAAGAATGCTAAGAAAAACAGCTACAACTTTACTTAAGAGAAGAAGGAAGGGGTCGATTCACATTGGTCCACTCGATGTTGGTGGTTTAACTGTTAATGATCCTACTCAGGTTGCTGACAAACTGAATCAACCAGACATCAAAATCGGGGAGCTAAATGATTTTGTGATAACTGAGCAGAAAGCAGAAGAAAAATTGTTGAAGCTTAACGTAAAAAATGCACCTAGGGAGATGGGATATATTAAGGAGTTACCAAAGTAGATAAGCAAACTCTTAGTCATAATTATGAGAATGTCTTTGGATTAAGGGATGTCCTTATGGACTGGGGATGTGCAAATATATCCCCAGTTCATAAAGTGGGATCAGAAGGTGACATGGGTAATTTCAGACCTCTTAGCTTCTGTTCCAAGAAAAATAATGGAATCTGGATAAAGAAGTAAAATCATAGTAGGACCATCTAGACAGAAATACAGTTATACTGCAGTGACAGCATGGATTTGTTAAGGGAAGATCTTGTCTGACCAATCCGATTGGGTACTATGATGCAATAACAAAGGAACTGGATGCAAAAAAATAACTTTAATATCATATACTTATATTTCAGGAATGATTTTGATATTATTGCACATAAAAGACTGCTGTACAAATTTGAGCTGTGTGGCATTAAAGGCAAGTTACTGCTCTAGATAGAGGGATGGTTGAGTGAAAGAAGACAGAATGGTTTTTAATGGATACTGATGTCCAAGTTTGCAGATGATATGAAAGTTAATGATAAGAATCAGGGTAAATTACTGCAACAGTAAAAAAATTAAGCTGTGTGCTGAGAAATGACAGTTGAAGTTTATTGTTGACAAATGCAAGGTACTGCATATGGGTAGCAGCAATCTCAGATTATTTATCAACTGTGTGGTCCTGAACTCAAGATAGTGAAGAATGAAAAAGACCGTGAGGTAATTTTGTAGTTAGATGTGAAGTTCTTTGAGCAATGCAGACAGGTGGTGCTAGGACAGCTCATGGTTTTTTTTTGTCTATGATATACAGGAACTTTGCTAGCAGAGATACGGAGGTGATTATACCATTGTACAAGGCAGTGGTTAGGTCACATCTTGAGTATTGCATTCAGGTCTGGAGGCTTCATCTTTGAAAGGATGTAGATTGCTGTAATGGGTGTAGAGAAGGGCATCAAGATTGGTGAATGGGAATAAAGGTGATCTTACCAAGAAAAGCTTCAGTTCTGCAAATTACTGCATCTTGAGACTAGGCACCTGCAAGTGATGTATTTAAGGTGTTTAAGGCTTCGAATGGATTGAACAAGTTCATTTCTGATGCATGCCATTCTTCCTCTTGCTCAGATTACACACGAGGGGGCATAATTTGAAACTGAGGAATGATGGTTGCAGAATAGAAAGGGTGCAAGAATATTTGCTGATACTATCGAGGCAGTGTTAGGTGGGTCGGAAAACTGCTAGCTTGGGGGGAGACAAAGACCAATAGATTGACAGTAGCCACTCGCAGAGGTGAAAGAGATTCTTGCACTGCTTCTATTAGAATGAGCAGAAGCCTGAAAAACAAGATGCATGGTATTTCAGAGACTGCTGGGAGCCATTGCGGTACAAGTAAACACATGGGTTGTGTTAGGGTAGCTAAGAATAGAAACAGGTGCAGGTATACTTGCGTGAACACCAATGCTAGGAGTTTAGTAAATAAATTTGATGAATTTGAGGTATTGCTCAAAACATCAAAGGCAGATATTGTTGGGATATCAGAGACGTGGTGTCACACAGATATAAGGGATGCAGAACTGCAATTTGGGGAGTACAACGTCTACAGAAAGGATAGACAGGATTGGAAGGGGGGAGGGGTTATGCTATTAGTTAAGAAACACTTAAAAACCAAGGAAGTGAAGCCAGTCGACATCGCTGGACAGTGCAGTGTTGAGTCAGTTTGGTGTGACATAAGCATTGGGAGATCAAAATTGAGAGTAGGAGTGTGCTATAGGCCTAATGACTCTGATGAGTATAATAAGGAACTGTACAGGGAAATAGAGTGGGCCACTAAATCAGAGTCTTATAATGGGAGATTTTAATTTCCCAGATATTGACTGGAATTTGGGGGCTGGTTACTCACACACTAGCAGGGCTTTTGTGGATTTATTGGATGATTGTTTTCTACATCAGCATGTTCGGGAGGCAACTAGAGGGAGGAATACTCTTGATTTGATTATCAGCAGTGATTCTTCATGCATTAAGAATCTGCAGATAAATGAACCACTAGGTGGCAGTGATCACAGTGTGCTGAAGTGGGATTTACTCAAAGAGGTAACTACCATTAGGGGTAAAGGGAAGGGTTATTGCTTCCGTAAAGGCGACTACGATGGACTGAGACAGTATTTAAATTCTATACAGTGGGACCAACTGATGATGTTACCAACAGCAAATTCAAAATGGGAAGCATTCAAAGAACTTATCTTGGAAGCTACTAGGCTTTACACCAACTAAGAAATATTGTTCAAGGTTTAGGCCAAAATGGATGTCAGATGAACTAATGAGGCATATGGCAGAGAAGAAAAATGCATGGGATACTTACAAATTAACACATGACACAGAAGCCTATGATAGATACAAGTTGATATACAACCAAGTTACAAAGGAGGTTAGGCAGGCGAAGGCAGATTACAAGAAATCTTTGGCAAGGGATGCAAAGAAAAACAGCAAAGAGTTCTTTACTTATGTAAACTCTAGAAGGAAGGGGATGAATCAGATTGGTCCACTTGATATTGATGGGTAAACTGTTGATGATCCTGCTCAGGTAGCTAACAAAGTAAATGAATATTTTGCATCGACATTCACACATGAGGAGTTATTCAGCAAGGGGAATGCCAGAGGTGTATTCAACTCTAGCAGTAAGCTACAAAATCTTGAAATAACTGGGAGTAAAGTGGAGGAGAAACTGTTGAAGATAAACACAAGAAAGGCACCCGGGGTGGATGGGATCTATCCAGTTATATTAAAGGAGGCAGCAAAGGAAGTAAGCAAACCCTTTGCCATAATTATGAGAGCTTCCTTGGACTCGGGGGAGGTACCCATAGACTGGAAATGTGCAAATGTGACCCCAATTCACAAAGGAGGATCAAAGGCTGTGACCATTTTCCTGGAACTTCTGTTCCAGGAAAATTAATGGAGGCACTGGTTAAAGAAGCACTGCAGGATCATTTAGACAAGACTTCAGTTATAGCTCAGACACAGCATGGTTTTGTTAAGGGGAACTCTTGCCTGACCAATTTGATTGGATACTATGATGCAGTCACAAAAGAACTGGATGCAGGGAATAACTTTGATATTATATACTTGGATCTTAGAAAGGCTTTTAATACTGTTGCACATGGAAGACTGCTACACAAATTGGAGCAGTGTGACATTGGAGGCAAATTGCTGCTACGGATAAAGGGGTGGTTGAGGGGGAGAAGACAGAGAGTGGTAATCAGTGGACACTGCTCATCGTGGACTAATGTTATTAGTGGAGTCTGTCAGGGTTCAATATTGGGTTCATTATTGTTTTCTGTATTTATAAATGATATTGATGATGGTATATCAAGCTTAATGTCCAAGTTTGCAGATGATACAAAGGTTGGCAGGGTTGTCAAGGACACTACTGACACTATGCTGCTTCAACAGGATCTGGAAAGGTTGAGCAGATGGGCTGAGAGGTGGCAAATGAAGTTTAACATTGACAAATGTAAAGTACTACACATGGGAAACAGCAACCCCAGAGCAACGTATCAACTCTGTGGTACTACACTGACAGTGGTAGAGAATGAAAGGGACCTGGGGGTGGTTGTGCAGGCAGATATGAAGTTCTCTGAGCAGTGCAGATGGGCTGCAAGAGTAGCTCATGGAGTATTGTCAATGATATACAGGAATTTTTCCAGCAGGGATAAGGAGGTAATTATTCCATTGTATAAGGCAATGGTCAGGCCACACCTAGAGTACTGTATACAGGTCTGGAGGCCTCATTTCAAGGAGGATGTAGAGCTGCTGGAACGAGTACAGAGAAGGGCAACAAGATTAGTGAATGGAACAAAGGGGTGCTCTTACGAAGAAAGGCTTAAGTCTTGCAAATTACAGTGTCTGGAGACTAGGCACCAGCGAGGTGATCTGATAGAGGTGTATAAAGCCTTGAATGGTTTAAGCATGCTCATTGCTGATGGGATTCTTCCTCTAGCTCAGAAAAATCACCTGAGAGGGCATAAATTCAAATTGAGGAAAGACAGATGTAGGATAGACGTGCGGAAATTTGCCTTTAGCCAGCGGGTGGTTGGTTGGTGGAACAGACTCCCATCCCTTCTGGTGGTGGAGGTTGATAGCCTAAATAAGTTTAAGGCTCAGCTGGACAGGTATTTTGAACAAACAGAGGGGTGAAGTGGAGTGGGTTTTTTTTTTTTTTTGGCTGATGCTGCATAAGCTTGCTTTCTTTCATCAAATGCCTCTGCTAATGCTAATAGATGTGCAGAGGTTTGCCTTCAGCCAATGCGTGATTGATTGATTGTTGAACAAATCTCTCTCTCTCTTTTTGTGAGAGTGGGTACTTTGAATAAATTCAAGGAAGAACTGGACAAATTATTGGAGTTGGGTAGACAGGGTGTGTGTTTTTTTTTTTTTTTTGGCTGATGCTTTATAAGCTTGCTTTCTTGCATCATATACCACCACTACTAATAATAATAATCTATGCTTGCCCAATGGGTTAAATAGAGTGGTGGTTCCTAGCTTTTACCATCAATAGTTAAACCCTACTTTAAGCTGGAGACCATATGCCATTGTACTCAGTGGGTGAGTGTAGGCTTCTGCTTATTTATTGGTGCCTCCGTAGCCAGGTGGGAAGGAGCAGCAGTGCATAACACACGCTTCTTGATTAGACCAGGGTTCGAGCCTGTCACCACCAAATATGGAGGATGCGGAAAAGTCAGGGAATGACCACCACATATTCCAGGAGCAATATGGCCTTAGTTGCTAATGCTCCTAAAAACCAAATAACAAACAAACAGCTTATTTATTGATTTCTGGAATTTTCTAATTTTTATTTATTTTAAATTTTTGCTCATATGCAAGTGGCAGTTAGCACTGCTTTAGCATTGCTGTTGCAGCTTGTGATTGTTGTATAATAGTGTTTATACAATAATTCTTCAACAACCCTTCGACATTGTATAATAGTGTTTAATTTTATAAATCATCATTTGATTTTACCATATTTTTGTTTCACCTTTCACTGAACATTTCTTTGATTACGTGGGTGTTTATTGTGACTCACTGTGTCAATAATATTCTGTTTATTGGCATAGCTTTAAGTGAAAATAAGTCTTCTTTGTGAACCAAATTATTAACTGTAGTATTTTGGCTGGAACTCATTACAAAACTTCAGTCTTTACTATTGCACATTTATTTTTATCATCACAGTATCAGATAAGTTGATGTTAAAGATTTCTTTGCCTTTTCAATAAATAATTGTCATAAATGTTGAATATTTACTCGAGTGTGTGCTCTTCTGACTTCACTGGTTTTGTTATTTTCACATCATTGTTTCTTTCAAATGTTTTAATTAACCTATGTATTACTGATTTGTTTGGACTGCCTAACAGCTTCAAGAGAATTGACTCAAACATTACTTACAAAACTGCCAGTGTCATAAAATTTTTACTCTATGAGTACATTTTGTTCTAGGCACCTCTGTAGCCAGGTGGGGCAGGAGCAGCAGCAAGAAGCACACGCTTCTTGATTAGACTGGGGTTCGAGCCCTTGACCACCAAAAACAGAGGATACGGAAAGGTCAAGGAATGACCACCGTATATTCCCAGAGCAATATGGCCTTAGTTGCTAATGCTCCTAAAAACCAAATAACAACGACAACATTTTGTTCTGTGCCATATATCAACTGGTTCTTATATTAATGATGGAATATTTTTGATTATATATTCAAAACGTAACTGAATACAGCTGTACTAAATTCTGTACTATACATTGAGAATGTAACTTATATAAAGAGATAAATCCTATGAAAGTGATTGCATCTTTTTTCTAAAGATCCTGTGTGTGTATATGTATGTATACTTTCTGCAGACATTTGGATGAGAACCATATGCCATCTAAGTATCGTACTGCTATTATCCTGGTACTGTTTATGGCTGCACTTGTAGTTCATGGACACCAAGCGGAAGCTACAGCTAGACTCGATTTCCTTTGGAAACTGCAAGCCATGGAAGAGAAAGAAGATATGGAGCATTTACAAGCTTATAACAGAAAACTTTTGGCCAATATACTTCCAGCCCATGTAGCAGAGTACTTCCTTACAGCTGATCGTAGAAATGAGGCAAGTGTGTTTTGGTGAAAGTTTAAAAAAAATGTCTATATAATTTGTTTATAAGCATAAATAAATATTTACTTTTTATAAAATTTTGATAAATAAATTCAAGCTTCATTAATATCATGAATCAGCCTAATATATGGCAGTCATTTAAATCCCCTGATTTAAGTCACTTACCCAAATCGGTAGGGATTTTGTGATATATCCATAAATTGCGTGTATTCATGAACTTTTTAAGTGAATGAAAAATGAAAATAAAACAAATTGTATCCTGCCAAAGAAAACTCTAATCCTCTATCCAAGACCAGCTCAACAGTCTTTAATAACAAAGCCTAACATTTAACAAATTTTATAAAATTCCTCTGATCAGCAACAGGAATTAAATCCAAACCTTTTTTAAGTGATAGCCAGTGGTGAAGTTGCTACTCAATAGAGGATTTTATCTAAATATAGAGTAAATTAATCAGTTCTTACAAACATTTAAGTTTATACATGACCTCTTACTTTACATGTGTTTAAACTACATGAATTTAAAATAACACGTGGCAACCATATTTACAAAAAATGCCGCAAGAGGAGAGGGGGAGTACATACCTAAACAGATATTCAACCTTGATGAAACATTTATATTGGGAAAAAATGCCTGATCACACTTATATTTCCATTGCTGAAAAGACTGCGCCTGGCTTTAAGGCAGTGAAAGATCAGCTAACACTTCTGTCTGGTGCTAATATGGAGGGTCATAAACTGAAACCTGTATGCATTTACCACTATGAAAACCCTCTTAAAAATGCTCTTAAAGGTTACGGCGGGTTGTACACGCCCGTGTACTGGTACTCAAACCCTAAAGGGTGGATGACTGCTGTTATTTTCAGAAGTTATCTTGGATCTCACTTACGACCAGATTTGGAAGTGTATTGCAAGACAGGAGGAATTCCGTTCAACATCTCACTTATTCTTGATAATGCCACAAGCCATCCACCCAGTATTGTTGATGTCTGTTCCAGTATCAAAATTGTCCCCGCCCCCAGCAAATACAACTTCAGTACTCTAACCTGTGGATGAACATGTGATTAAATCTTTTAAGGCTCATTATTTAAAGCGCATTCTGGCTGATCTAATTGACACGACCAACCATGAACAGATGGATATGCATCAATATTGGTGAGCTTTCAATAAAGAAGATGCTTTAAAATTCATTGATGCTGCATGGTGTGAAGTTGCACATAACTGTATTCAAAGTTCGTGGCATAAGTTATGTCCAGATCTTAGCAACTACTTCAAAGTCTCTGATACTGATGATGATTATGCATCTGGCCTTTAAAGTGAACTGTATGCATCACAGAGTTGGAAGAGACCCCCGGTGCCGCTTGACACTGAACACTATGTCACTATGAGGCGCCTTCGTAGCCATGTGGGCAGGAGCAGCAGTGCGTAGCATACGCTTCTTGATTAGATCGGGGTTCGAGCTCGTGACCACCAAATACGGAAGATGTGGAAAGATCAGGGAATGACCACCGCATATCCCCGGAGCAATATGGCCTTAGTTGCTAATGCTCCTAAAAACCAAATAACAACAACAACAACAACAACAACAACAACATGTGACTATGAAGATTATGCACAAACTAAAGACAAATGCATGAATCTCACTAAAAAGATAGGGTTCACTGAAATGGAGGTAACTGATGTCGATGATTTAATTGATTTGCATTAACAAGGATTGTCAAATGAAGATCTGTTTGCACTGGAGCAGAATCACATTCAAGAGGCAGCAGTGAGCGAAAGCCCAGAGGTTAAAGAAGAACGGAGCCTGAGAGTGAAAGGAATATTGAAAGCATTAAATCTTATAGATGAAGGCCTAAATCTGTTAGCTGATGAAGACCCTTGAAGAATCTTGAATGAATCTTCAAAGTGCAACATAAAGTTACGCTAGAACTTGGTTGCTATTATGAGTTGTTGCATGAGAAGAGGCAACATGCTAAGCAACTGACTCTGGATTCCTTTTTCAAGGGAGCAATCAAGTGAATCCTCTACCTCCTAGTTTAGCGTAATACTCCTACCCCCACCTATCTGGTCTGAATCCATGGGTACAGAATCTGACCATGGCTATGATTCTCATCAATCTACCTAAGGCCACCTTCCACCCCAGTCTCTCTCCCTCTCTCAATTGTTGTTTGTGTTGTACTGTACAAGTTGGTTACAGTGAACATACTTTTTCTTACTGTACAAAAAAAAAAAAAATAATAATAATAATAATAAGTAAATCAATAAAGATAAATGAATCTCTTTGGTTGCTCATTATTTTCTTTAGAGTGCCTAGTCTTCTAACCAAAAAAAACTAACGGTATGCACTGATAGGGGTAACTTAGCTAGATGGAGGAGTTGCTCTCATAGGCCTATTATCGCATATTTTGGTGATTGTTTATATTACGTGTGAATTTAAATTGCACGAGATGTTCTTGAACGCAACCCTCGTATAAATTAAGAAGTCACTGTATTCACTTATTCGCTAAACTTGCAATTACAAGCAGCTTGTTTTTATTAACACTTTCAGGTATGTATATGTAGAGCTATATGTAAAAGCAAACACATGTCGAAGGCTGTATTTATAGCCCCGGCACGTTCCATTGCAGTATTTCAAAAGTGTTGGGGGGTGTTTAAGTAGGTGGAAGGAAGAGAATGGGGATAGAAGGAAAATTCCCACCCCTTCGTATTTCACTAATAATTCGAGAATTTGAAAATTTAGAGATTTAGAACAGCTTAAAGGTTTTTTGGAGGAAAGGTTATGAAAGTTTTCACTCGGAAATCTGTGTGTGACTACCTGTACCCATTAGTACAGGTCCTCTGGAAGGGGGGAGGAAGAAATTATTATTGATCTGCGTATGTAATCTTTGCTTGTAATCTTATCTTCAGAGCATAATCGAACATACCAGAAACTAGAAAAAAATCTTATTCCCACCATCAGATCAAAAATTGAAAAAGAATTAAAAAGATTATGCTCTGAAGAAAAGATTATAAGCAATTTGCATACAGCACTCTTAGTCCATACAACACATCCGCCCTACATTTTTGGTGTCATTAAGTTACATAAACCTGACAAACAATTAAGGCCGATAGTTAGTTTCAAAAATATGTCAACAACAAACTTGGCAAAATTTGTAGTTTACTTACTAAAACCTTTAATGAATTATTCCAAATATCGCATAAAGAATATGGAACACCTATTTTCACCAGTCAACAATATAAAATTAGAAGCTGATGACAAATTATATTCCTTTGATATAAAATCGCTATATACAAATGTATATTCCTTGTGTAACAAATTCTACTCAGAATTTGTTACACAATGATCCCACTCTAAAAAACAGAACAAAATTAAAAAATCACTGACATAACAAACTTACTAAATATACTGTTATCCGCCAATTAGTTACAGAGCAATAAAAAGTATTGAAGCCAATGACAGCTACAAATTGATCTGCAATAATGCCACAGAAAAGGTTAGGCTGGCAAGGGCTGGCAAAGAGACCGCAGAGTGGGAATAAGGAATTCTTTGCATATATAAATGCAAAAAACAGAAGAACAAATCAGATTGGACCCTTATGTAATGGACATGTAATAGTATTAGGTACCCCAGCTGATGTTGCAGATGAACTCAACGGTTACTTTGCATCAATATTTACAGAAGAAAAATCCTTTGTCAGTGAGAAATTACGGGAGGGAAGTTGAAAAATATGTAATTAATGATATTTAAATTTCAGATTATGTAATGAAAAAACTTTCAAGCCTACAGGTGAGTAAGGCGGCTAGGATTGATGGCACATACCCAATAATTTTAAGGGAGGTGGCAAGTGAGTGCATTGAACCATTGAGGCTAATTACAAGAGCAACACTCGACTTGGGAGAGAATCCATTGGATTGGAAAAGTTCCAATGTATCTCCAGTGCATAAGGGTGGTTCTAAGAGTTAGACTGACCGACCCGTCAGTCTAACTTCAGTAGTCAGGAAAATCATGGAGGCAATGATCAAGGGTGGAATTCAGGATCATTTGGATAGAAATGGAATTCTGAAGGATACGCACCATAGCTCTGTAAAGGGAAAATCGTGTTTTACAAATCTGGTTAGCTATTTTGACAGGGTCACTCTTGAGCTGGATTTAGGGAATAATTTCGACAATGTCTATTTGGATTTAAGCAAAGCATTTGACTCAGTCCCACATGAGCAGTTATTTTATAAGCTGACTCAAGTTGGAATCACAGGGAAAATTCTCAGATGGATAGCAGGATGGCTTCAAGGCAGGAGGCAGAGAGTTGTGATAAATGTTTATTCCTCAGATCGGGTTAATATAAGAAGTGGGATTCCCCAAGGATCAATATTGGGACCACTGTTGTTTTTGATTTTTTTAAATTACATAGATGAAGGGATAGAGGGCGTGATGTCTAAATTTGCAGATGATGTAAAGATTGATAGAGTAGTTAATGATCACCACCAAGCAGAGCTTCTTCAGAGTGACCTAGATAAACTTCAAGGATGGTCAGAAAAGTAGCAGCTATGCTTTAATTCAGCAAAGTGAAAGGTCTTACACCTTGGGAATAGTAACCCCAAAATAACTTATACACTTGGTGGAGTTGAACTAAAGTCAGTAGTGGAAGAAAGGGACTGGGAGTTATGATACAGTCAGACATGAAGTTCTCCGAGCATTGTAGACAGATGCAAGGAAGGCCCACAGTGTCCTATTGATAATTTATCAAACATTTTTTAGTAGAGATGAGGACAGCATAATCCCATTATATAAGGCCATTGTTAGACCACACTTGGAATACTGTGCTCAAGTGTGGAGGCCACACCTAAAAAGATGGAAGCGTCCAGAGATGGGTAACTCACCTGGTGAGATTGGCAAAAGAGCATCCTTATGAGGAAAGACTTTGATTATGTGGGTTGCACAGCTTGGAAACTGGGCACCTTAGAGGCGACTTGATTGAGGTGTTTAAGGCTTTGAGAGGCAATAGTAAGAATGAGGATGAAATTTTCACAATTATAAATGATTCTAGAACTCTACGGGCCATAAATTCAAGTTACAGGGAGAGATGTTTAAACTGAATTGCAGGAAGTTTTATTTTAGCCAGCGAGTTATAAATTACTGGAATAAGTTACCTACGTGGATGGTAGAGGCTGACAGTTTGGGGAAGTTTAAGGGTCAGCTGGATAGTTATCAACGGGAGGATGGAAATGCATAGGTTGTCTATTTGCCTTTTTCTTAATATTAATTATTATTTATTTTATTTAATTTTATTATTATTTTTTTATTTATTAATTTTTTTGGCTGGTGCAGCATAAGCCTTAGGCTTAGGCTTCCTTTGTTTTTTTTTTTTTTTTTTTTTATGTAAACCCCAAACCCGAGAGGTCTTAGAACCTATAGTACTTAGTACCATGCTTGAGTTGGAGGTTGAGAAGTCAAAAGAAGATATTTGTTGACATTGGACTTGAACTTCTTTAGACTGTAAATTTCAGGAAATATATATGAAGGAAGGTTGTTCCAGAAAACGGCAGTTGAATGAATAAACGAAGAAGATGAAAAGTTGGTTCTGTGAGTTTCAAGTTGGACAGTAAATGGATGTTGGCTGGTGGCGTCACATGTTCGAACTGTTTTGAAAGAGAGAGCAGGAATTATAGAAGCCAATTCAGAAGAACAGTGTCCATAGAAATATCTGTAGAAGAGGCATGCAGCAGAAGCAATATCTCTATGAGACAGCGTGTGGAGAGACTCTGTTAGAGATGAATCATTAATTAATCTAACTGCCCTCTTCTGAATGGAATCAAGAAGCCTGAGAGAGGTTTTGGGGGCACCACCCCCAAATGTGGGAACAGTATTCCATGGTAGGGCGGATTTGCGATTTCTACAGAGTAAACAGCTGTTTGGAAGAAAAGTAATGCCGAGAGTGAAAGAGAAAACCAAGTTTTTTAGATGCAGAGGAAGCAATATTTGTAAGGTGCTTGTGCCAAGAGAGATTAGAAGTCAGGGTAATCCCCAAAAGAGATATCATTTTGCCTAGAAATCGTAGTGTCACGAAAGATAAGCATAGGAGCAGAAGAATCCTTTTTGCGAGATATAAAACAAGACTGAGTTTTAGAAGGATTGAAATCAACTAAGTTGTCTTTGCCCCACTGGAGAAAAACTTGGTGATAGTCATTTAAGGAATTGGTAGCAGATATTCGAGGAGTTGACACTGATTGAGAAGGGCAAGGTTTCTCAAAATAGAAAGTGGAATGCAATGTACTATCATCAAAAAAACTATGGATAGGATTTCCAGTCAATGGAAGAAGGTCATTAATATACACGAGTAAAAGAGTGGGGGGAAAGAACTGAACAGCATTAGTGGAGAAGTTAGAAGACAGAGAGCCATCTACCATCACCTTCAGTGAGTGATCAGAGAGAAAACTGGTTAATCAATTACAAAAAACGGTTGGCAAAGCATAAGATGGAAGCTTTAGAAGACCAAGATCATTAGAAGACATTTATGCCAAACACAATCGAAAGCCTTTGAGATGTCAAGAGCAATTGCTTGTGTTTCACCGAACTTTTACATTGAATTAGTCCATAAATGGGTAACATAAGCCAGAATATCACCAGTGAATCAACACTGATGGAATCCATACTGGCAAATGTTGATCAGACGGCAGGTTTCTAGGTAGTTTTAAGAGTTGGCAGTTAATTGATTTCTCCATTACTTTAGAAAGAGTAGAATAATTGCAATGGGACAATAATTGGGTGGTAGGGATTTGTCACCCTTTTTAGGAACTGGCTGGATATGAGCAAATTTCCAAGCAGAAAGAATAATACATTTGGAATAAGAAAGTGAAAAAAGGCGGCAAAGAACACGAGTAAGTTCAGGAGCACAGGTTTTGAGAACAAGTGGAGAAATACCATCGGGACCTGGAACTTTCTTAGCATCAAGATTCATCAAAAGCGTTATTATGGGCCTATATGTGAGAGCTTGAAGGACAGGGTGGATGCCCTCGAAAGATTAAAAGTGAGGGGCCCATCAAGCTCTCAGCTGCCCACACCAATGCCAGAGCTTACACTTGGTCATCGTGCAACACAGCGGCAGCCCCCAAGGCAGAATGCCCTGGTCCCAAAGGAACTACTAGTTGTTGGTGACTCTATTGTCAGGGAAACGGGAAACATGCTTTGTAAAAAGGATAGGTGGAACAGGACCAGGGTATGTCTGCCAGGGGCAAAGGTTAATGAAGTTGTAGAGCGGATATCTCTTTTAAGGGCACAAAAGGTGATACAGTTGTACACGTTGGCACTAATAATATTAAGAGTAGGAGACCGGCGGAATTACTTAACAAGTACAGGTCACTGTTGAAAAAAAGCCGTGAATTAGGGTTGAATTTGAAAGTGTCTGCAATTCTGCCCGGACACGATAGGAGGGAGTATATGATGAGAGCCCTGTCGATCAATTCGGCCCTGGAAAGATTGTGCAAGACTCAAGGGGTAGAATTTTTTTCAGCCTGGTCTGTACTTGTTAACTGGCGAGACTGCTTCTACAGGGATGGGATACACTTAAATAGAAAGGGTGCAAGAATGTTTGCTGATGCTATTGAGGCAGTGTTAGGTGGGTCGGAAAACTGCTAGATTGTGGGGATAAAAGGACTAATAGATTAACAGTAGCCACTGGCAGAGGTGAAAGTGATTCTTGCACTGCTTCTATTGGAATTAGCAGCAGCCTGGAAAATAAGATGCAGGATATTTCAGCGACTGCTAGGAATCATTGGGGTACAAGTAAACACATGGGTTGTGTTGGGGTAGCTAAGAAAAAGAACAGGTGCATGTATACTTGCATGTACACCAATGCTAGGAGTTTTGTAAATAAATTTGATGAATTTGAGGTATTGCTCAAAACATCAAAGGCAGATATTGTTGGGATTTTAGAGACGTGGTGTCACACAGATATAAGGAATGCAGAACTGGAATTTGGGGAGTACAATGTCTACAGAAAGGATAGACAGGAAGAGAGGAGGGGTTATGGTATTAGTTAAGAAATACATAAAATCCAAGGAAGTGAAGCCAGTCGACATCGCTGTCGAGTCAGTTTGGTGTGACATAAGCATTGGGAGATCAAAATTGAGAGTAGGAGTGTGCTATAGGCCTAATGATTGTGATGAGTATAATAAGAAACTGTACAGGGAAATAGAGTGGGCCAGTAAATCAGAGAGTCTTATAACGGGGGATTTTAATTTCCCAGATATTGACTGGAATTTGTGGGTTGGTCACTCGCACACTAGCAAGGCTTTTGTGGATTTATTGGATGATTGTTTTCTACATCAGCATGTTCGGGAGGCAACTAGAGGGAGTAATACTCTTGATCTGATTATCAGTAGTGATTCTTCATGCATTAAGAATCTGCAGAACCACTAGGTGGCAGTGATTACAGTGTGCTGAGGTGGGATTTACTCAAGGAGGTAACTACCATCAGGGGTGAAGGGAAGGGTTATTGCTTTCGTAAAGGTGACTACGATGGTCTGAGACAGTATTTAAATTCTATACATTGGGACCAACTGATGATGTTACCAACAGCAAACTCAAAATGGGAAGCATTCAAAGAACTTATCTTGGAAGCTACTAGGCTTTACGTACCAACTAAGAAATATTGTTCAAGGTTCAGGCCTAAATGGATGTCAGATGAACTAATGAGACGTATGGCAGAGAAGAAAATGCTTGGGATACATACAAATTAACACGTGACACAGAAGTCTGTGATAGATACAAGTTGATCTGTAACCAAGTTAGAAAGGAGGTTAGAGAGGCGAAGGCAGATTACAAGATATCTTTGGCAAGGGATGCAAAGAAAAACAGCTAAGAGTTCTTTACTTATGTAAACTCTAGAAGGAAGGGGATGAATCAGATTGGTCCACTTGATATCGATGGGTCAACTGTTGATGATCCTGCTCAGGTAGCTAACAAACTAAATGAATATTTTGCATCGACATTCACACATGAGGAGTTATTCGGCGAGGGGAATGCCAGAGGTGTATTCAACTCTGGAAGTAAGCTAGAGAATCTTGTAATCTCTGAGAGTAAAGTGGAGGAGAAATTGTTGAAGAAAAACACAAGAAAGGCACCTGGGGTGGATGGGATCTATCCAGTTATATTAAAGGAGGCAGCAAAGGAAGTAAGCAAACCCTTTGCCATAATTATGAGAGCTTCCTTGGACTCAGGGGAGGTACCCATGGATTGGAGATGTGCAAATGTGACCCCAATTCACAAAGGAGGATCAAAGGCTGACATAAGTAATTATAGACCTGTGAGTTTAACTTCTGTTCCCGGAAAAGTAATGGAGGCACTGGTTAACGAAGCACTGCAGGATCATCTAGAAAGGACTTCAGTTACAGCTCAGACACAGCATGGTTTTGTTAAGGGGACGTCTTGCCTGACCAATTTGATTGGATACTATGATGCAGTCACAAAAGAACTGGATGCAGGGAATAACTTTGATATTATATACTTGGATCTTAGAAAGGCTTTTGATACTGTTGCACATGGAAGACTGCTGCACAAATTGGAGCAGTGTGGCACTGGAGGCAAATTGCTGCTATGGATAAAGGGGTGGTTGAGGGGGAGAAGGCAGAGTGGTAATCAATGGACACTGCTCATCGTGGACTAATGTTATTAGTGGAGTCTGTCAGGGTTCAGTATTGGGTTCGTTATTGTTTTCTGTATTTATAAATGATATTGATGATGGTATATCAAGCTTAATGTCCAAGTTTGCAGACGATACGAAGGTTGGTAGGGTTGTCAAGGACATTACTTACACTATGCTGCTGCAACAGGATCTGGAAAGATTGAGCAGATAGGCTGAGAGGTGGCAAATGAAGTTTAACATTGACAAATGTAAAGTACTACATATGGGAAACAGCAACCCCAAACATATCAACTCTGTGGTACTACACTGACAGTGGTAGAGAATGAAAAGGACCTCGGGGTGGTTGTGCAGGCAGATATGAAGTTCTCTGAGCAGTGCAGACAGGCTGCAAGGGTAGCTCATGGTGTATTGTCAATGATATATAGGAATTTTTCTAACAGGGATAAGGAGGTGATTATTCCCTTGTATAAGACAATGGTCAAACCACACCTAGAACACTGTATACAGGCCTGGAGGCCTCATTTCAGGAAGGATGTAGAGCTGCTGGAATGAGTACAGAGAAGGGCAACAAGAGTCGTGAATGGAACAAAGGGGTGCTCTTACGAAGAAAGGCTTAAGCTTTGCAAATTACAGTGTCTGGAGACTAAGCACCAGCGAGGTGATCTGATAGAGGTGTATAAAGCCTTGAATGGTTGGAGCATGCTCAATGCTGATGGGATTCTTCCTCTTGCTCAGAATAATCACCTGAGAGGGCATAAATTGAAATTGAGGAAAGACAGAATGTAGGATAGACGTGCGGAAATTTGCCTTTAGCCAGTGGGTGGTTGGTTGGTGGAACAGACTTTCATCCCTTGTCGTGGAAGTTGATAGCCTAAATAAGTTTAAGGCTCAGCTGGACAGGTATTTCGAATGAAAAAAGGGTGAAGTGGAAGTGGTTATTTTATTTATTTATTTATTTTATTTTTTTTTGGCTGATGCTGCATAAGCTTGCTTTCTTGCATCAAATGCCTCTACTAATGCTAATGCTAAAATCCTTCTGACATCCTTTTGACAGAAGACCACAGGAGGCATTGAATGGAGCATGTTGGGTTTGGTGGGAGGTGTTTTACCAAGGTCATTAATACATGAGTTGGAAGAAAAATGGGATGCTGGCAAGTGCAGATCAAGGAGCCGAAACTTTCAAAAATGAACTTGTTAAAATTATTGAAAGGGGGTATTATGTGTTGTACTTCTCAACAAGTGTTTAACATAGATGAAGCAGGACTTTTTTTGGAAACGAATGCCTAAAAAAGTTTCATATTGAAAAAAGAAAAAAACATGCGCGGTTTCAAAGCAGCGAAGGATCAGTTGACTTTTTTGTTGGGTGGTAACGCTGCGAGGATTTAAAATTAAAACCCCTTTTAGTTTACCAGGACGATGGCCGAAGTACAACCCAAAATAGACACATTTTTCATGGTTAAATTCATCCATTAAATTAAATCAATTAAAATCAATTAGATCAGTTAAATTCAGGATTTTAATTGGAATTTAAGTTAAACTTAAAATTCCAATTAAAATCATTGATATGTAAGTAGTTACCACATAATTATACAGTATATGTATGTAATGCAGAATATTTTATGTGTACAAATATTTGAATATTAAATATTTTGACTGACATTTGTGCATCTTTTCACTACCATTTATTATTTATTAGGAAATATCCTATGGCATCAACCACAACTCACAAATAGATATGTTAACTTATGGGAATGCAGTGCTCGCTTAGCGCTCTGTTTTTCTTTGAAAAACAGAGCGCTAAGTGAGCACTGCATTCCCATAAGTTTGTTTGGCTTGAATTTTGTCAATCATTGAAATATATTGACATTGTATAAAAAACATTATGGGAATCCTATTGTCTCAAAACTTTACTAGACATGTTGGACAGACAACTTGTGTGTTCAAAACCCGCTAATATTCGTAAAATCGGACAAATGCTAAATTATTGTGATTTTCTCTTGTAGAGGATCTGTGTCCTCATTTTGAATTTTAAATCAATGTTTTGAATTTAACGAAATAAAAATAGAATAATAAATATAATACATAGGATATTGAAAAATATTAAAATTTTGAAATACTCTATTTTAAGTCAGGAAATCTCTTATCTAGGATATTTTCCAGAAATAACTGCATTCACATAAGATTTAATCAGTATAGATGGAAATTATTTCAAAGACCTGCTTAAAGATGGAAGAACCTTGCAACAAGACAAAGGAATAAAAACAAGCTTTAACCCTAAATCCATGAATGGCGAATAATTGAAAGTATAATGGGAGAAGATTTCCCAAAGCTCGACGGGGGCTTTTCGTTTATACCATCTTAAAAGGGGAGGCGTGTCGAAGGCTGTATATATAGCCCCGGCACGTTCCATTGCCATATTTCAAAAGTGTGGAGGGGGTGAGTAAGTGAGCGAAAGAAAGAGAAGCATGATAGAAGGAAAATTCCTGCCCCCTCGTATTTCACTAATAGTTTGGGAATTTGAAAAACTAGGGATTTAGAACAGCTTAAAGGTCGTTTAGAGGAAAGGATATGAAAATTTCTACTCCGAAATCTGGGTGCATGACTACCCGTCCCCATTAGTAGAGGTCCTGAATGTGTGGGGAGGGCTGTTATGTTTTGTTATTAAATTTGAACTTTAGGATATTTGTTTTAGATCCCACACCTCTGAAATTATTATTGGTCTGTGTATGACTGTGTAATAAACAGACCAATAATAATTGGTCTGTTTATTACACAGTCAATCACAATAATTTAGTATTTGTCCAATTTTACGAATATTAGTGGGTGCCGATCACATTGAAATATGGGTCTCGATCGCACTGAAATATAATGCCTCTGTGGTCTGTTTATTTCAGGTCTTATTAGTTGTATTGAGATCCAGAGTCTAGTGAAATATAAGAGACAGCTGGATCCAGTGCCTTCTAGTAGTGGAAAGAGTGGATATAGGTTGAATGATTTTTTTTTTTTTTTTTTTTTTATGCAGCAAAATAATAGTTAGTACTAAAATAATGATTTCATTGAATTCAATTTTTTTTTTTTTTAGGAGCTTTACCATAAACAATGTGAAAGTGTTTGTATTATGTTTGCTTCCATTCCTAACTTCAGTGATTTCTATATGGAATTAGAGGCCAATAATGAAGGGGTAGAGTGCCTTCGATTGCTCAATGAGATTATTGCTGATTTTGATGAGGTATATATTTTAAATTCAATTTTTATATTGTAGTTCCCTATAGGCTCTCTCTCTCTGTTCTATTTCACTTGTTAATCCATTTGCTTTCTTCTAGATTCTTGAAGAAGAACAGTTTAGCTGTGTAGAGAAAATTAAAACAACGGGATACACCTACATGGCTGCATCAGGACTAACAGCTCCAACTGTAGACCTTACAAACCATTCCCATGTTACCACTATGGCAGACTTTGCACTCAGGTTAAAAGAGCAGTTGGATTATGTTAATGAACATTCCTTTAATACCTTCAAAATAAGAGTTGGTGAGAAATACTTGTATTTATAACTGTAATTCAAAATTTACCATTTTAATTTACCTCAATAAACTAAAACATGTCATGATCAGTTAAAATATTCAAATTTTTTTTAATAATATATTATTAATGAATTGAAATCTTTTTTATAACACATTCTATTAATAATTTTCAGTAAGGAGACATGTTTAAGTTCATTATAATGGCACAATTCTGATCTTGATTACTGAAAAATTAATGATTTTTAATCAACAAAATATAACTTATAACTTTGAATGACTTCTAATGCCAGTTGCTAGGAGTTATTCCAAGATTTTCAGCCTGTGCAACATCAAATTAGCCTTTAAACTCTCTCTTTCCCCCACCCCACTCCACCCCAAGATACTGATGTGCCATAGCACCAGTAAAAACAGCCAATTGCTGAAAACATTGAAATATATAAATTATGATAACTGGATAAAAATAAGAAACAATACATACTATGCTATATCCAGAAATTTTGGATTTATGAAAGTTATACTTGTTGTTCAGTGCCACAACCCAGTTCAGCACAGTGACTGCTGAATACGGTGCTGTTTCTTGTATTCTCTCTCTGCCTTGTGAACTGGCGCCTCCATAGCCAGGTGGGAAGGAGCAGCAGTGAGTAACACACGCTTCTTGATTAGACCGGGGTTCGAGTCCGTCACCACCAAATACGGAGGATGCGGAAAGGTCAGGAATGACCACCGCATGTTCACGGAGCAATATGGCCTTAGTTGCTAATGCTCCTAAAAACCAAATAACAAACAAACAAACAAGCAACAAGCCTTGTGAACTCCTCTGACCATGTGGTCATCCCAGAGTATAAACAGAAAATTTATTTATCAAAGAAATTTGCATCCAAAACTTCAAAATAAGGATTTAAACTAAGTGAAAAACCTTAGTTTAAGTTTGAATAATGTAATGAAACAGTCTTATACTGCGTTACTAGTTCAGAGATAGCTTATTAAGTGCTTGTGACCTAACATTATATGCTGAATGATAAGATACACAGAACTATACAGCACACCCAGAATTTAGGAGAGTTTTGAAAAATAATATTTTATTGCATGCAATTAAAGTTATCATTTTCTCAGTTGGAGGAGAACCATAAAATCTTTCAGCTACCCTGTTTCCATATTCTTTAGCATAATGTAACATCTTCAGTTTGAAGCTAACGGTGTATGAAAGCCTCTTCTGCCTTTTACCCAGTTCATCAAGACTACAAATTTATAACAGGTTAAAACTATCATATTGCAAAAAACACAGAAACATTATCTACTACTAAAAAGATGGTTTTCTCTCATTACTGGTGACTCACTGATTTATAGAAGTAATTAACTGATTCTCAAGAGTCAATTAAATGATTACTAATCACCTGAGAGGGCATAAATTCAAATTGAGGAAAGACAGATGTAGGATAGATGTGCGGAAATTTGCCTTTAGCCAGCGGGTGGTTGGTGGGTGGAACAGACTTCCATCCCTTGTCGTGGAAGTTGATAGCCTAAATAAGTTTAAGGCTCAGCTGGACAGGTATTTCGAACGAACAGAGGGGTGAAGTGGAAGTGGTTATTTTTATTTATTTATGTTACTTTTTTTTTTTTTTTTTTTTTTTGGCTGATGCTGCATAAGCTTGCTTTCTTGCATCAAATGCCTCTACTAATGCTAATGCTAATGCTAATATCACTAGTTCGCACTGATCGTGCTGCTTATTTCACAAGTATAATCTCAAGGAGAAGATATGGAGGGGACTCATACAGTACATGAGATACAAAATGGCTCAAAACCACCTTCCAGCAGACCTCACTTTTCTCATATGCTGATGATTTAGTTATCCCCATTGAAGGTCCCTCAAAATCTGCTCTCTCAAGATCCTATTCATTTTTCGTCTCTGCCACAAATCTCATTAGTTCATCTGACATCCATTTAGGTCTAAGCCCTGAACAGTATTTCTTAATTAGTATGAAAAGCATAGTAGCTTCTACAGTTATTCCTTAAGTGTTTCCCATTTAGAATTTGCTGTTGGTAACATCAGCAGTTGGTCCCACTGTATTGAATTTTAAAAACTGTCTGAGACCATTGTAGTCACCTTTATGAAAGCTAAAGCCCTTCTCTTTACCCTTGATAGTAGTTGTGTCTGTAATAAATCTCATATCACATTGTGATGACTGATACCTAGTAGGACTTCTATTTGCAGATTCTTGATTTCATGAAGAATCGCTATTGATAATCAGATCAAGAGTATTGCTTTCTCTTGTTGTCTCTCTAACATGCTGCTGTAGATAAGTTATCCAATAAATTCACAAATGCCTTGTTGGGGGTGCGAGTGACCAACCCACAAGTTCCAGTCAGTATTTGGAAAGTTAAATCAGCATTATAATACATCCTGATGTACACATTGCTCTCTTTCTCTGTATAGTTGTTTGTTATACTCATCACAGTCATTAAGCCTGTAACACAATCCTTCTCTCTCTCTCTCTCTCTCTCTCTCTCTCTCTCTCTCTCTCTCTCTCTCTCTCTCTCTCTCCCCCCCCCCCCCCCAATCTACGTTGGGCACCTGAACGTGGTAAGGGACCTGCCACTACTGGTCTTCCAGATTAGCATCACTGAAGCCCAAACCGGAACGCACAGCCTAGGTATCAGGCTAACAACGTAGGAAACGGGCATGTTTTCCATACACTGCAATCTGTGGAAACTTGGAAAGGAAGATCCTGGTGGTTGAGGGGGCCCAGCTTCAGGGCATCACTTTGGCCCCTGCTTCAACAAGATGGGTGGCTCAACCAGGATCAATCAGCCAGTGGGTTTGCCTACATGGGTCAACCATGTCAATGCCATTTCCCTACCCTCATGGTCCAAGGGACAGGATTCAGGCAGACAGCAGTGCAGGTATGGTGTCTGGGTAGCCCTGGCATCCCACCCTTAAGTGCATTCATTGCATGCCAGATATTGGGCATCCCATGTGGACTCCATGGTAGGTAGGGAGACCAGGCAATGAACCAAAACAAAAACATTTTTGAATCCTGATAATGTAAACTTTTCTTCTGGGACCACAACATGGTCCCTACCAGAAAACTGTGATATGCACAATAATACTACCACAGCAGAAAAAATGCCTAGAACAGAATAGGACCTACACCACACTTCCTGATAATCCACTCAAACATTGAAAACCCCATACCAAACACTTCTGCATTGCCCATTAAAGCCATATGTATCAAATCCCTTAAGATGTTTCAAGTGTCAAAAATATGGACACTCACAGATGGTCTGTCCTGATGCCCTTACATGTGCTCAATGTAGTGCAAAGGACCACAAAATCATAGGATGTTCAGCAAACAAAACTGTATGCATCAGTTGTTAAGATAACACCCTGCGTACTCAGGAGCAAGCCGGTGGTGGAAGGAAAAAAGAGATATATAGGCTCAAGGCAGAACTGAACATTATCCTATCTAGATGCATTATCCTATCTGGATTCAAGAAAAGCAGGGAAGCCATAAATAGTAATAAGCCTACTTATGCCAAGAAAGTTGCAGGGACGCATTCCATTGGGACACAAACTGATGTGGCTGTTCCACCAAGAGAGTCATTCATTCCCATTGCATGCTATTTATTGAACTCACAAAAACCCACCAAAAAAAACATAATCAGCTACCACTCCAACCAATATCAGTACATCCTAGTGCTCCCCACTAGGATGTACTGATATTGGTACCAAAAACAAGTGGTAAAGAAAAGCCAAAAACTGGGAGAGCCTCCAGCAACCCAAGCAAAAAAAAAATGCATGTCAAAGTGTGGGAGATACCCAAATGACTCATTCCTTGAACTATTCACTGATGAGGAAAAAATAGACACAGGACAGCATCCTTTCTTTCCAAAAAAGACAAATACAGGACTGAAAAACAAAGCCTCGACCCTTCGGAAGACATCAGACAGACCGAATAAATCAAAATTATGGCAACATTTAAATTTTTATGATGGAGTTGCCATTTAAAGATTATTTAAACACATTACAGCCCTTATCGGTGATAAGATATAATCCTTATCTAGTCCTATCCAAGGTTCAGTAGAAATTATATTCTCATTTTGAATTTACATTCAAAATTCGCTTCTGCTTAATCCCAAGCCTTGACTTGGTGCACCATGGCCTTTAATTGCCCTTGCTCCATAAAAATCGAAATCAAATCAAATCAAAATCTCAAGCCACATTGGGATCAGGGCCAATGATCAGGTAGATAGTGCAGCATAATCCAATAGCAATCACAGCCTATTAGTCCCCTATATACAGACTACAGGCAAGTGATAAGAAATGTATTACACTCCCAGTGGCAACAATCATGGCACAAACCAAGTTGTATCAAATTAAGCCTGGTCCTTGAGATTGGTGCAGACATTCTCGCAGATATGCTAGACAAGCTGTACCTGCTACCTGGGAGTTTAAAAAGCTGATCAACTGATATTCGGGTGACACTCGTGTCAAGTGGATCCAATTTCGGCAAAGTCCGGACAGCTGTGACAGCCACATCCTCTGCTTGCACCTTCACAATGGTGGGACTGTTACTAATCCTGGGTATAACCCCCATGCACAAGTACATTGTGGGTGACCACTCAGGTGTGAACCAATGTAAGCAAGGGTCGAGGTGTGGCGCCCACACCACATGGAGGAATGCTGCCCCTCTGTGTTACCAGGCAATACTAGGTGGTAGATGACTCGCATCAAACAGGCAGTACCACCACTTTGCTTATTAGAGGCTTGAAGTGATAGAACCCATGTTTAGTCTCCAGAGCTAAATTCCAGTCAACCCTTCCCCATTTCTTCCATCATGCAGTATAACTGATGACTTTTGAGGTTATAATGGACATCGTGGTGAGATCCAGTCTTCCTTACATTTTGAGGGTACAGCACTAAAACGGTGTTCATAGGCCGGCCGCTAGTTAGTATACCGGACCGAAGCTATTGGTGACACTCTAGGAGGCTTCCGGATCAGCTGATGTGTAATCGTGCTACCTCTACTCTGCCAGATAGTGACTGGAGGGAGTCTGAGTAGTGTGTATGTGGGGGGGGGGGCATTGTGGAAAGGCCACGTTATGTCAAGGATCTGGGTATATTCTTTGACTTTCTCTAGTCCAACCTTCCTAGCAGTAAGGTAATTTTCCTTGGTTATTTTAAAGTTCACAACTCCAGCTGGCTTCTGTTTTCTAGTCACACCTCAGCATTTTGACTCAGCTGGTCAAGATGACATAGCCGAGTGGTCAGGAGTGAGAGTGCATAGCACGCGTTCCTTGAGTGGACCGAAGTTCAAGCCCATGACTACTGAATACGATAACTATTTGTATTGACGATTTATTGTAAACTCTACTGACTTGGTTGTCGTGCCAGAGTATAAACAGAAAATTTATTTATTTATTTATTTATTTATGCTGAGGCTTTTGCAATTACTAATGACCTTGCACAGTTTGTTCATTTACCTACCAGAATACCGGACAATCCTAACCATTGTTCAGATTGTTCATTTACCTACCAGAATACTGGACTATCCTAACCATACAGCCAACACGCACACAAACGATCCTTTTAAGTACATTTCGATACATTTTTAAGTACGGTCGAAGTTAGTGTCATTTAGGCACCTCGGATCACAACTTGGTGATTGTCTCTTCTCCAATGGAGCACCTTTATCTCATGGCTATTCCTAACATTGTGTTGTTTGGGATTACAAGAATGTAAAATGGGTTAACCTAAGAGATTTCTTTTCCTTGGTCGGATTACTGTTTCAAAACTTCTGATGTCAACATTTGCTCAGATCATATCAGTGAAATTATTCTTGTAGGACTGGAATACTTTATTCCCATTCCACTTCAAAATCTTGTCTTTTATCTAAACCTTGGATTCCAATAAAAGTGCTAAGGCTGTTCAAGAGAAGAATGTTGCATATCGTAATTGGCTTGTTTCGAATTCTTCATTTTTATTTTCTGCCTACAAATTTTTTTTTATTTTCTGCCAAAGCTCGCAATAATTGTAAAGCAGTTATTAATCAGTCCAAATTAGATTTTGAACAGACTAAGAGTATAAAACTTGCTTCTTGCCCTAATGGTAGCCAAGCATTCTGATCTCTTGCCAAAGCTGTTGGCCGCAACTTTTACCCATCTCAGCTCCCACCTCTGTCAAAACCAGATGGTTCTGTTATCACTTTAGCCAAGGATAAAGCTGACCTGCTAGCATCCCATTTTTTCTTCCAACTCATGTATTAGCGATCTTGGTAAAACACCTCCCACCATTCCCAACATGCTCCATTCAATGCCTCCTGTTGTGTTCCGTCAAAAGGTGTGGTGTTCCCTCAAACTTAATGCTCAGAAGCTCCAGGTCCTGATGGTATTTCTCCACTTGTTCTCAAAACCTGTGCTTTTCAACTTACTCTTGTTCTTTTCTACCTTTTTTCACTTTCTTATTCCAAAGGTGTTCCTTCTGCTTGGAAATTTGCTCATATCCAGCCAGTTCCTAAAAAGGGTGACAAATCCCTCCCATCCAATTATCGTCCCATTGCAATTACTTCTTCTCTTTCTAAAGTAATGGAGAAATCAATTAACTGCCAACTCTGAAACTACCTAGAAACGTTCTGTCTGATCAAACAATCGCCAGTATGGATTCCATCAGTGTTGATCCACTGGTGATATTCTGGCTTATGTAAACATTTATGGACAAATTCAATGGAAATGTTCAGTGAAACACAAGCAGTTGCTCTTGACATCTGAAAGGCTTTCGATCATGTTTGGCATAAAAGTCTTCTAAACAAGCTTCCATTTTATGGTTTGCCAACTGTTTTTTGTAATTGGTTAACCAGTTTTCTCTCTGATCACTCACTGAGTGATCAGAGATGGTTCATCAACCATCTCTCTGATGGTTGATGACCCTCTGTCTTCTAACTTCTCCACTAATGCTAGTATCCTGCACATTTCAGTTCTTTCCCCCACTCTTGTATATTAATGACCTTCTTCAATTGACTTGAAATCCTATCCATAGTTATGCTGATGATAGCACATTGCATTCCACTTTCCAGTTTGAGAAACCTTGCCCTGCTCAATCAGCTTCAACCTCTCAAATATCTGCTAGCAATTCCTTAAATGCCTGTCTCCAAGTTTTTCTCCTGTGGGGCAAAGACAACTTAGCTGATTTCAATCCTTCTAAAACTCAGTCTTGTCTTATATCTCGCAAAAAGGATTCTTTTGCTCCTATGCGTATCTTTGGTGACACTCCAATTTCTAGGCATGATAACTCTTTAGGGGATTACCCTGACTTCTAATCTCCCTTGCACAAGGACATTACAAATATTGTTTCCTCTGCATCTAAAAAACTTAGTTTTCTCTTTCGCTCTTGGTGTTATTTATCTTCCAAACAGCTGTTTGCTCTGTACAAATCAAAAATCTGACTTATCATGGAATATTGTTTGCACATCTGGGGAGGTGCCCCCAAACCCTCTCTCAGGGTTCTAGATTCCATTCAGAAGAGAGCAGTTAGATTAATTAATGTACCGTGTACAGGTATGGAGGCCTCATTTTGGGAAGGATGTTAAGTTGCTAGAACAAGTACAAAGAAAGGCGACAAGATTGGTGAGGGTAACAAAGGGGTGCTCTTACCAAGAAAGGCTTATGTTCTGTAAATTTCAGCACCTGGAGAGTAGGCACCTGTGAGGTGATCTGATTGAAGTGGATTTTTTTTTTTTTTTTATGTAAACCCGAAACACGAGAGGTATTAGAACCTATAGTACTTAGTACCGTGCTTGGGTTAGAGGTTGAGGACACGAAAGAAGATATTTGTTGCATTGGACTTTAACTTTTGTAGACTGTAATTTTCAGGAAATACGTATGAAGGAATGTTGTTCCAGAAAACGGCAGTTCAATGAATAAACGAGGAAGATGAAAAATTGGTTCTGTGATTTTGAAGTTGGACAGTAAATGGATGTTGGCTGGTGGCGGCACGTGTTTGGACTGTTTTGAAAGAGAGAGCGGGAATTATAGAAGCCAATTCAGAAGAACAGTGCCCATGGAAGTATCTGTAGGAGAGGCATGCAGCAGAAACAGTACATCTATGAGACAGAGAGTGGAGAGACCCTGTTAGAGATGAATCATTAATTAACCTAACTGCCCTCTTCTGAATGGAATCAAGAAGCCTGAGAGAGGTTTTGGGGGCACCACCCCAGATGTGGGCACAAAATTCCATGGCAGGGCGGATTTGCGATTTATACAGAGTGAGCAGCTGTTTGAAAGAAAAGTAACGCTGAGAGCGAAAGAGAAAACCAAGTTTTTTAGATGCACAGGAAGCAATATTTGTAATGTGCTTGTGCGAAGAGAGATTAGAAGTCAGGGAAATCCCCAAAAGAGATATATCATTTTGCCTAGAAATCGGAGTGTCACTAAAGATAAGCATAGGAGCAGAAGAATCCTTTTTGCGAGATACAAGACAAGACTGAGTTTTCGAAGGGTTAAAATCAACTAAGTTGTCTTTGCCCCACTGGAGAATTACCCGAAGATCGGCATAAGGAATTTAGCAGATTTTCGAGAAGTTGAAGCTGATTGAGCAGGACAAGATTTCTCAAAATGAAAAGTGGAATGCAATGTGCTATCATCGGTAAAACTATGGATAGGATTTCCAGTCAATGGAAGAAGGTCATTAATATGCAAGAGGAAAATAACTGAACCTTGGAGGACACTGGCATTAGTGGAGAAGTTAGAAGACAGAGAGCCATTTACCATCACCCTCAGTAAGCGATCAGAGAGAAAACTGGATAACCAATTACTAAAAACAGTTTGTGGCAAACCATAAGATGGAAGCTTGTTTAGAAGACCTTAATGACAAACACGATCGAAAGCGTTTGAGATGCCAAGAGCAACTACTTGTGTTTCACCGAACCTTTCCATTGAATTAGTCCATAAATGGGTAACATAAGCCAGAATATCACCAGTGGATTGACACTGATGGAATCCATACTGGTGATCGTTAATGTACCGTGTTGAATGTTTCTAGGTAGTTTAAAAGTTAATTGATTTCTTCATTACTTTAGAAAGAGTAGAAGTAATTGCAATGGGACAATAATTAGATGGGAGGGATTTGTCACCCTTTTTAGGAACTGGCTGGATATGAGCAAATTTCCAAGCAGAAGGAAAAACACCTTTGGAATAAGAAAGTGAAAAAAGGTGGCAAAGAATAGGAGTAAGTTCAGGAGCACAGGTTTTGAGAACAAGTGGAGAAATACCTTTGGGACCTGGAGCTTTCTTAGCATCAAGATTCGTCAAAATCCTTCTAACATCCTTTTGACGGAAGACCACAGGAGGCATTGAATGGAGTGTGTTGGGAATGGTGGGAGGTGTTTTAGCAAGATCATTAATACATGAGTTGGAAGAAAAATGGGATGCTAGCAGGTCAGCTTTATCCTTGGCTGAAGTGACAATAGAACCATCTGGTTTGGACAGAGGTGGGAGCAGAGATGGGCAAAAGTTGCGGCCAATAGCTTTGGCAAGAGACCAGAATGCTCGGCTACCAGTAGGGCAAGAAACAAGTTTTCTACTCTTAGCCTGTTCAAACTCTAGTTTGGACTGATTAATAACTGCTTTACAATTGTTGTGAGCTTTGTTGTCGCAGAAAATGAAACTGAAGAATTAGAAACAAGCCAATTACAATATGCAATATTCTTCTCTTGAACAGCCTTAGCACATTTATTGGAAAACCAAGGTTTAGATAAAGGACGAGATTTTAAAGTGGATTGTGGGATAAAGAATTCCATTCCTGCAAGAATAATTTCACCGACACAATCTGAGCAAACATTGACATCAGAAATTTTGAAACAGTAATCCGACCAAGGAAAAGAAGAAAAAAAGTCTCATAGGTCATCCCATTTTGCATTCTTGTAATGCCAAACAACACGAGGTTGGGAATAGCCGTGAGATAAAGGCTCCATTGGAGAAGAGACAATCACCAAGTTGTGATCTGAAGTTCCTAAAGGACCTCTCGCTTTGACCATGTACTTAGAAGGGTTGTTTGTGAGAAAAAGATCAAGCGTATGATTAGGATTGTCCGGCATTGTTGTAGGTAAATGAACAATCTGTGCAAGGTCATTACTAATTGCAAAAGCCTCAGCATCTTGACCAGCTGGGTCAGTGTGACTAGAAAACGGAAGCCAGCTGGAGTTGTAAACATTAAAATCACCAAGGAAAATTACCTCACTGTTAGGAAAGTTGGACTGGAGAAAGTCAAGTTGAAAAGAGAGGAAGTGAAAGAGCTCCAAGTGATTAGTGGAATTGGTAGAACGGTAGAGACAACAGATGAATTTGACACAATGAGGTAGAGAGATTTTAAGCCAGAGAAGATCAAAGAGAGGAGATTCCAAATTGCCACGTCTCTGACAGGGAATATCAGAACGGACATATGCACAAGTACCACCTTTGAGGCAAATGGAATCATACAGAGAATAATTTGGGCATCTGAGATGAGCAGTAGCTGAATCAACCAATAATTGAGCTTCTGTCAGAAAAAGTACATGGGGTTTGGCAGACTGCAAGTGGAAATGGACATCATTGAGATTAGAATTGAGACTATGTATATTTGTGAAATGAATTAGGAAGTGCTTGGGAGGTTTAGATTTTTTCGCAGATAAGCTTGCTCTATTAGTTTGACAATTCATGGTGTATTCAGTAGTAAGAAAAAGTGGGTGGGACATGCTGTATGAAGTAATGAAATTTTTGGATATGGCATACACATGGTAAGAATATACCCAGATCCTTGACATGACGTGGCCTCGACAATGCTCCGTGCATGCACACTACTCAGACTCTCTCCAGTCACTATCTGGCAGAGTAGAGGTAGCAAGATTATACACTAGCTGATCCAGAAGCCTCCTAGAGAGTTACCAATATGTTCAGTCCGGTGTATTAACTAGCAGCCGGTCTGCGAACACCGTTTTAGAGCTGTACCCTCGAAATGTAAGGAATATTGGATCTTGCCACGATGTTCATCATAACATCAAAAGTCATCAATCATACTGCATGATGGAAGAGATAGGGAAGGGTTGACCGGAACTTAGCTCTAGAGACTAAACATGGGTTCCACCACTTAAAGTCTCCAATAAGCAAAGTGGTGGTATTTCACTGGTTGATGAGAGTCATCTACCACCTAGTACTGCCTGGTAACATAGAGGGGCGGTGTTCTTCCATGTGGTGTGGGTGCCACACCTCGACCCCTGCTTACGTTGGTTCACACCTGGGTGGTCACCCACCATGTACTTGTGCATGGAGGTTATACCCAGGATTACTAACAGTCCCAGTCCCACCATCGTGAAGGTGCAAGCAGAGGATTTGGCTGTCACAGACTGTCTGGACTTCGCCGAAATTGGGTCCACTTGACTTGAATGTCACTCGAATATCAGTTCCATCAGCGTTTTAGACTCCCAGGTAGCAAGTACAGCTTGTCTGGCCTATCTGAGAGAATGTATAAGGCCTTGAATGGCTTGAGCAAGCTGAATGCTGATAGGATTCTTCCTCTTGCTGAGATTAAGAACCTGAGGGGACACAGAATCAAATTGAGGAAAGACAGTTGTAGAATAGATGTGCCTAAATTTGCCTTTAGCCAGCGGGTAGTTGATTGGAACAGACTTCCATCTTTTGTTGTGGCAGTTGATAGCCTAAATAAATTTAAGGCTGAGCCGTACAGGCATTTGGAACGAATGGAGGGGTGAAATGGGAGGGTTTTTTTTTTTTTTTGGTTGATGCTGCATAAGCTTGCTTTCTTGCATCGTATGCCTCTACTAATGCTAATGACTCATCTGTAACAGAGTCTCTCCACTCACTGTCTCATAAACATACTGTTTCTGCTGCATGCCTTTTCTACAGATACTTCCATGGGCACTATTCTTCTGAATTGGCTTCTATAATTCCCACTCTCTCTTTCAAAACAGTCTGAACACGTGCTGCCACCAGCCAACATCCATTTACTGTCCAACTTCAAACTCACTGAAACAACTTTTCATCTTCCTCGTTTATTCATTCAACTGCCATTTTCTGGAACAATCTTCCTTCATGTGTATTTCCTGAAAATTACAGTCTACAGAAGTTCAAGTCTAATGTCAACAAATGTCTTCTTTCATTTTCTCAACCTCCAACCCAAGCACGGGACTAAGTACTATAGATTCTAATATCCCTCGTGTTTGAGGTTTTCATTAAAAAAAAAAAAAAAAAAAAAAGCCTGTAATCCATGCACATGGTAGTTTAATTAGCACAGGTACCATAGAGAAAAAGTTGTCTTTGCTCACCTCTGCATACAACATCATTATCTTACATTCTTTTCTGCTGTGGACTGGCGAACCTCCTTGTGTGAGTACTGTGACACTATTGTAACCATTATTCATATTTTAACCAAATGTCCACATTTTAGACATGAGTGGTGTATATCATTTGCTGCTTTTAGCCATATGACTGAGTCCCTAGAAAGTCAGTCAGATACCTATTTGATGTGACCACGAATCAGCTGTTTATATCTATTTAAATTAATTAACATGTTCAATATAAAATATACTCTTTTTATTATATATACTTTTAGTACTTATTTATACATTATTTATAGCCTTTTAGACTTTTTTTATATATTTATAGCTTTCAAATCCTTTCTTGATGTAGTGACAAATTTTTCATTGGTCGCTGTAATCTTTTATTGCCTTTTTCTCATTTATGTTTACAACTGTTATTATTTATCTACAATTGTTGGCACATTATGGCCAAAATTTTGCTGAAGCACCAATAAATTCCAAAATAAACCAAACACGCTACTCTCAATTGCATTTTCCCAGTGTTTTTGTCACACCAAACTGGCCGAACTTTGAACTGGTCATCCATGTCAATTGGTTACACTGCCTTAGATTTAATGTTCCTTAACTCCTGCACACCTCCTGTCCTGTCTACCCTTTTTGTACTTGTCATACTCCTCATATTCGGTTTCTTTATTTATTATACATATTTGCAAATATATTCATTGTTTTAATAAATTTAAATGAAATTTTGTTTCTGTGTGTGTGTGTGCGTGTGTGTGTGTGTGTGTGTGTGTGTGGTTTTCTTTTTTTTTTTTTACCCAATTCTTGAAACCTTTAGTACCAGGTATGGGTTAAAATGCTGTTTAAAATTGAAGTATGTACACTTAGATAGCTTTGCATTAGGAATGTCATCCATGACATTGTAGTGGTTTCATTGCTTATCGTTCTTTAGAGAAGTCTGGGTGTCAGAGGCAGGAGGCATCCTTAAAGGTGTTTTCATTCATGGCCATAGTTAGCCAATTTTAGGTGAAGGCAGTTGGATTTTCTTCATAAATTTTTCCAGGTTTTCAGCTTGTGCAACTGGCTAATCTCTGGTGAATGCACACTACAAACATAATACACACAATGCAATAAGGTCTTAGATGTTAATTGAACTATATAAATAATAATAATACTAGCAGCAGGAATCCCTACCCAGAACCTAATTCACCATTTTCAGTATACACCACAGCCTTAATATATTGTACTATAGATCCACATGGTGCTAGGAGTGTATGTGGGTATGATAATCCATGCTGACCACATTTCATCCTTCATTTGCGAGGTGTTCAATGGTACTGGATCCAGATGCTGAACAGCCCATTACATGACATTTCACACATTAGCATTAGTAGAGGCATTTGATGCAAAAAAGCAAGTTTATGCAGCATCAGCCAAAAAAAAAAAAAAAAACACTTCCACTTCACCCCTCTGTTCATTCAAAATACCTGTCCAGCTGAGCCTTAAACTTGTTTAGGCTATCAACTTCCACGACAAGGGATGGAAGTCTGTTCTACCAACCAACCACCCGCTGACTAAAGGCAAATTTCTGCACGTCTTTCCTACATCTGTCTTTCCTCAATTTGAATTTATGCCCTCTCAGGTGATTATTCTGAGCAAGAGGAAGAATCCCATCAGCATTGAGCATGCTTAAACCATTCAAGGCTTTATACACCTCTATCAGATCACCTCGCTGGTGCCTAGTCTCCAGACACTGTAATTTGCAAAATATAAGCCTTTCTTCATAAGAGCACCCCTTTGTTCCATTCACTAATCTTGTTGCCCTTCTCTGTACTCGTTCCAGCAGCTCTGCATCCTTCTTGAAATGAGGCCTCCAGACCTGTATACAGTACTCTAGGTGTGGTCTGACCATTGCCTTATACAATGGAATAATCACCTCCTTATCCCTGCTAGAAAAATTCCTATATATCATCGACAATACACCATGAGCTACTCTTGCAGCCCGTCTGCACTGCTCAGAAAACTTCATATCTGCCTGCACAACCACCCCCCAGGTCCCTTTCATTCTCTACCACTGTCAGTGTAGTACCACAGAGTTGATACTTTGCTCTGGGGTTGCTGTTTCCCATATGTAGTACTTTACATTTGTCAATGTTAAACTTTATTTGCCACCTCTCAGCCCATCTGCTCAACCTTTCCAGATCCTGTTGCACAAGCATCGTGTCAGTAGTGTCCTTGACAACCCTGCCAACCTTTGTATCATCTGCAAACTTGGACATTAAGCTTGATATACCATCATCAATATCATTTATAAATACAGAAAACAATAATGGACCCAACACTGAACCTGAGGGACTCCACTAATAACATTAGTCCACGATGAGTAGTGTCCATTGATTACCACTCTCTGTCTTCTCCCCCTCATGTTCATTTAGGGTGGGATTGGACAAATTTGGTAGCTGTAGGATAGAGAAATTAGTTTTGTTGAAAAATGCCTTGGTGATTCAGAAAGATGTTTATCATAAATAGCTGCACATGATCAGAAATAATGGACCTGTATAAGTCTTTAGTGAGCTGCCGATTGATAGATACCCTCACATAACTATCAATCAGCAGGGTCTCCCATTATGCTGTCCCCACTGGCCTATACAAACCCCCCTTCCTTTGTGCAGCAAGTTTCAAGAATCTCACGTTGAGTATACCACATCTGAATCCATCAATCCACATGTAAAGTTAGAAATGCAATTCATCAGACCATGCAACTCTTTTCCAGTTATCTGCTCTCCAGGGACTCCACTCCCACATTTTTTGTGATAGGCTCTCAACAAGGATACTCACGTGGGCCATCAGTTGTAAATGCCCAATCATGTGCTAGTGTCTGACAAACAGTTCATATTGAAATAGGTTTTGCCACTCTAGTGTTGTATTGAATAGTCAGTTGCCACATTGTGGTACATCTGTTTTGCTGCATAACAAGTTGGATCCTTCTCTTGTCCTTTGGTTAACAACACATGGCTGGCTTGCATCTGGGTGATGGTTCTTGCACAGTTGAACCATTTTTGACAGCTAAGACAGAGGCAACCAGTATCTAGGATACTGGCCCCTACTAATCTGGCCCTAATGTTCAACCTTATTGGAACTGTTAGGTCATGCCTCTGGGCCCATACTTCATGAGGAACTGGTCTACTGAACACTGTATGCCAGATTCTGCCCTTATATAAAGACTACATTAGCATTAGTAGTGGCATATGATGCAAGAAAGCAAGCTTATACAGCATCAGCCAAAAAGGGGAAAAACTTCCCATTTCACCTATCCATTTGCTCCAAAAGTTTGTCCAGTGCTTCCTTAAATTTATTTAAACTATCAACTTCCACAACAACAGATGGAAGTTTTGTTCCAGAAATTGACCACTCACTGGCTAAAGGCAAATTTCCATACATCTATTCTGCAACTGTCTTTCCTCAATTTGAATTTATGCCCCCTTAAATATGTAATCTGAGCATGAGGAAGAATTGCATCAGCATTTAGCTTGCTCAAACCATTCAAAGCCTTATACACCTCAATCAGATCACCTCACAGATGTCTAGTCTCCAGACATTGCAATTTGCAGAACTTAAATCTTTCTTGGTAAGAGCACACCTTTTTCTCCTCACCAATCTCGTTGTCCTTCTCTGTATGTGTTCCAGCAGCTCTGCATCCTTCCTGAAATGTGGCCTCTAGACTTGTATGCTCAAGGTGTGGCCTGATCACTGCCTTATACAAAGGAATAATCACCTTCTTATCCCTGCTAGTAGAGTTCCTGTATATCAGTGACAAGACCCCATGAGCTGCTCTGGCAGCCTGTCAGCACTGCTCTGAAAACTTCTTATCTAACTGCACAATTACTCCCAGGTCTTTTTCATTCTCTACTACCCTGAGTATAGTACTACACAGTTGATATGTTACTTTGAGATTACTGCTAGCCATATGCACTACTTTGCATTTGTCAATATTAAACTTCAGTTGTCACTTCTCAGCCCATCTGCCGGCTTATCTAGATCCTGTTGCAGCAGCGTACTGTCATTAACAGCCATATTCATTAACAATCCTATGTCAGCCCTATGTATTAACAACTCTACTTATGCAGTAGCAGCAGACACCATGCATGAAATCATGTTTGAGGTGTTCTTAATGCAAAATTATCTCAGTGTGTATTTCAATATGTTTGCTTATGTATTATATTGCTAATTGCTGAGTACTGCTTGGTCAGATTTGGAAGGTTACAGTTTTATGTTTTTAATTTGTAGGGTTAAATGTCGGACAAGTAGTTGCAGGAGTAATAGGGGCCAAAAAACCTCAGTATGATATCTGGGGCAATGCTGTTAATGTAGCAAGTCGAATGGATAGTACAGGGGAAATGGGAAAAATCCAGGTATTTGTTAAAATTAATTTAATTCAATTTTTCTTGATTTTTGCTATGATGGAAAGGTATAATTTTATATTATATAAAGAAAGGTAATAATTATATTTATAATTTACTAGCTGCTACAGAATTAAGTTTGGCACCTCTCCATAAACTGTGATTTTTTTGTAATGCATTTTCTATAAAAATTGTTTCTGAAATATTGTCCAAAAAAATTTTCAGAATGTATTTTGGCTTTTTACTGCTTTATTTGATTTTAAGCCTAATTGCAGCTAACTTTATAAGTGTTGATTTCAGCTTATGGAACTTTCATAACGTTTGACTGCTATTTTGGAGATCGGTTGTATATTTTGTACTAACAGTGTTGGAACTGCATTCGTTGGTCCTTGTTATTAAAAACCCTGCCCAGCTTGATATCATCAGTAAATTTTTGACGTGAAACATTTGGGTTCCATTGTGAATATCATAAGTAAAAATTAAAAATATTAAGGGGCCCTAACACAACTCTGAAGGCCTCCATTCATCTGATGATCCACTTGAACAGTGCTGTAAATGGACCAGTGTTATCACCACCTTTTCCATTTTACCAGTTAACCTTCCCTTTATCCCTACAGCATTCAACCTCCACTGCCACAGTTTTCCAACTTATACACAAGAAACTCATGTAGAACTGTGTCAAAAGCCTTTCTAAAATATAAGTAAATTATATCAAAGTTATTCCTTGCATCTAGCTGCTTTGTGACGGCCTCATAATATCTTGTAATACCCTGCCAAATTGATTAGACAAGATCTTCCCTTAACAAAACCATGTTGTGACCGCATCATTACTGTTGAGGTAACCCAGTAATTTTTCCTGCCCCAGAAGTCAGACATGAAAGAAGTTTCAAGAGTGATCTTTAGTTCTCCAGCTCACTCTTAGAACCCCTTATGTGTTATTGGAGAGATACTTTCACATTTTCAGTCTTCTGCAACTTCATCTGAATCTAAGAATGCTTCCATATTATAGATGAATTTGATGATTACCTTAGCCACTTCTTTCAGTATAATCCAATAGATACCATCAGCTGCTTTGCTTTCTTCACCTTTAAACCTATTAATTTCTCCTCCAGGCCCTTTTAATTTAACACATATTTGTTTAATTATTATTATTATTATTAGCCATATGATGCAAGGAAGCATGAGGCTTATTCTGCACCAGCCAAAAAAAAATTCCCGAGCTACCCTGAGAGAGAGAGAGAGAGAGAGAGAGAGAGAGAGAGAGAGAGAGAGAGAGAGAGAGAGAGAGAGAGAGAGAGAGAGTCAAAAGTAGAAAGGAATCACCAAGAAAGAGAAGAATGATGATATTCAGCTCAGGACCCTGAGTGTGCCAAGCCCATTCTCACCAGATGTGGGTCCCTTTTTGATGCATTTCTCTGGGGTTACTTCTATTAATATACAATACTTTGCATTTGAAAATGTTAAACTTCAGTTGACACTTTTCAGCTTATCTACTCAACTTTTCTAGATCCTGTTGAAGTAGCACACGCTGACCGGGCTAGCCGAGTGGGTCAAGTACCTGCCCGGCAACCCAAAAGTCGCGGGTTCGATTCCCGCCTAGGGCTTGGATCAAAGTACTGCAAAAACCTTGGGAGGTGCAATATGGCCACAGAAGCCGATGTGCCAACAACTACCAAATCAAAAAAAAAGAAAAAAAAAAAAAAAAGTAGCACACTGCCATTACTGTTCATTAACAACTCTGCTAACCTTTGAATTATCTTCAAATTTGGACATTAAGCCTGATATACCTTCATTAATATCTTCATTAAAACCTTCATAATAAATTAAGCTGGAAATATCACCAATAAATATACCAAACAATGGTGGGCTCAACACTGAACCCTGGCAGACTCCACTAAACATTTTGTAAACCCCTGGCACCACCATGCCATGACGGGACTAATTGTATGTCTATCATTGCTGCAATTAAAGATTCTATTCTATTCTATTCTATAATAACAGTAGTCCACAAAGAGTAGCATCCATTGATTACCACTCTCTGTCTTCTTACCCAACCACCCTTTTATCCACTGTAGCAACTTGCCCTTAATATTTTAGCATTAGTAGAGGCATATGATGCAAGAAAGCAAGCTTATGCAGCATCAGCCAAAAAAAACCACTCCCATTCATTCGAAATACCTGTCCAGCTGAGCCTTAATACTGAACTAAGTCTTGAAAAGTACAGTGGAATCCACTTAGCACACATGGTTAACATGAAACATGTTTGGTGCATTCTGGTGCCTATAATTTTTGACGTATATTTTTTCGCTTAACATGAAACTGTTTATATGAAATACTGCTTTAAAAAAATATATTGTTTAGTCCTAGTAAAAATGAATGTGCAGAATTCTTCAGGTGCCATGAAATGGTATTTTAGATAGTTTCACGTCCTATGTTTGTCTTTCAGACATGTAGAAGCCTCACCCTTGATTTTACATTTTCCATTAGTCCACCACTATGAAAAATCTCAAATGCCTGAACTTTTTTTTTACTCTTCCTCTCCCTTCATGCCTCCCACTGTCACTGGTTGGAGCTTTTAGTGGTTCAACAGTTGCCACCTAATGCACATACGATCATATGATTGAATGCTAATTACAGTACTACACAGTAAACAAATAACTATAATCTTTTGTTTTTTTTTTTCCCCACCGTAGAATGCCATACATTGAGTCACTTGTTTGATTCTTGTGATTTACACAATCAGTTCATGTTGAATTTTTAAGTTAAAATGTTGCCAGCATGGAGCTCTTGTTTATTTTTCAGTCTATTCTGTGATTCAGTCATTATAGTTTTTTTTTTTTTTTTATTCATCTTACAAGTCCATATTAAAAATGGCAAGTAAAATCCATAAACAGAATGCACTATCACTGAAAATGAAAATGCGGCTTGTCAAGTGATTGGAGGTTCTGCATTTAAAACAGATATCTGCAAGCAATATGGCATTTCAAATTTAACCGTTGAAGATTATTAAAAAATCATGAAATAATAACTTCCGCATTTGAGAGTAACAAGTTTGAACCAGAAAAGAAGTATTTATGTAGCAGAACACAAATATTTAGGTGCAGAACTGCTCATTTGGTTCAAACAAGCAAGAGTGCAGAATGCTCCAGTTTGGGCCTTATTTTGTTGAAAAAGGCCAGATCCCTTGGCTGCCTTTGAGTTTAGTTCTAACAAAGGATGGCTGGAATGGAGTGGTTCAGGTAGAGGAATAATTTTGTTTTAAGAATATTTGTCGTCAATTGCAGGAAGTTTCTAATGACAGTGTTTGGAATGATGTCTATTTTGCCTTCAGTACTGAAAACTTCTCCATAGCCAGGTGGGAAGGAGCAACAGTGCATAGCACACGCTTCTTGACTAGACCGGGGTTCGAGCCCGTCACCACCAAATACAGAGGATGCGGCAAGGTCAGAGAATGACCACTGCATATCCCGGAGCAATATGGCCTTAATTGCTAATGCTCCTAAAAACCAAACAACAAACTGAAAACTTATGCAGCCAAGAATATTTACAATGCAGATTAAAATGTTTTTTTTTGTTTTGTTTTTTCTCACTGCCCTTTGGATAAAATTTTGGCGTTTAAAGATGATCTATGTTTCAAGGAGGGAAAGTCAAAAGGTCATATTACCTTGAAGATGGTAGATTATAATTCAGATTGTTCTGAAAAGTTGCTCCTGTTTGTGATCTGAAAGTTTTTAAATACTCACTGTTTTAAAGGAGTTAGGAAATTATCATTGGAATATTCAGCAAAAAAAAAAAGAGGCTTGGGTGAAAGCAAGTAGTTTTGTGGATGGAATAGAGGTATTGGATAAGAGATTTTTATGCAAGAAGTGTAAAGTTGCTTTGATTATTGATAACAGTCCTGCCCATCTGAAAGTGGGGAACCCTCACTTTAGGAAGGATGTAGAGTTGCTTGAGCATGTACAGAGAAAGGCAACAAGATTGGTGAGGGGAATGAAGGGGTCCTCTTACCAAGAAAGGCTTAAGTTCTGCAAATTTCAGTGGCTGGAGAGTAGGCACCTGAGAGGTGATCTGATTGAGGTGTATAAGGCCTTGAATGGGCTGAGCAAGCTGAATGCTGATGGGATTCTTCCTCTTGCTCAGACTAAAAACCTGAGTCTGAATCAGACTTAGAAACCTGAGGAAAGATAGATGTAGAATAGATGTGTGGAAATTTGCCTTTAGCCAGCAGGTGGTTAATTGCTGGAACAAACTTCCATCTGTTGTTGTGGAAGTTGATAGCTTAAATAAATTCAAGGAGGAACTGGACAAACTTTTAGAGGGAATGGATGTGTGAAATTGTGGGGTTTTTTTTTTTTTTTTGGCTGATATATGCTTGCTTTCTTGCATCACATGCCTCCATTACTAATAATACTACTACTACTAACCCACCGATTTGATCTTTTTGCCACCTAATATCACAAACATATTGCAGCCTTGTAACCAAGGTATAATTAAAAATCTGAAATTTCAGTATTGAAAATTACTGCCACAGAAGAAATTCACTTATAGCATTGAATCAAAAGAAGATTTTCAAGCTTTGACATGTTTGGATTCCCTTCACTTCTTGTGTGCTACCTAGAGATCTGTTACAGAGAAAACAGCTAAACAACTGTTTTCTTCACTCCAGCTTCTCTTTTCCTTCCGCATCCAATGCTTTTGTAGAGGAAAATAAGAATAAACTTTTAGAATGTAAAATCTTTGTCCTATCTGAGTGTGTTTGCAGAAAGCACACTTGATTACATTGAAATAGATGACTTTATTGCCACCACACCAGTTTTAATCAGTAATGACATTGTGGATGTTATTAGACCCAGAGCACAAGGAGAAAGTGACAGTTACCATAGTGATAATGATGAAGTTTTGTCTACACCATACACTTCAGATGTTCTTGGAATGTTAAAAAAATATGTGCCATCTTCTGCATATTCGCTCAAGTGAAGAAAGTATGCATGAAATTGTGGATAATTTGGAACAATTTGTAGCAAAGAAAATTGTTGACAATGCCATTCATAAAAAAATTACAATTTTTTTTACTAAACTTAGCATTAATGTCACTGGTACAGAAAGAAAATATCATGCAATTATTGCGCTGTAGAGTATATGGTGTGTAACTCTTTTTGTCCATTTAATTGCTATGATCATTTATTTCGATAATTATATCTCATTATTGATAGTATTATAAATTTTCTGCTATTTTTCTTGGCATTTTTAAACAAATAATCTGTTTTAGCCTGTCTCACACCCTGAAAAACCTGATTATATACTATTTATTTGCTCGAATTTAAGCTGTACTCAAATATAAACCACCTCCCCAAAATTATTTTAACTCAAAGTGAAAGAAATATTGTGCTTAACATAATTTTTTTATCAGGATTTATATTGTGTGTACACACACACACAATACTAATCCTGCTTTTGCTCCAAAATTGATATATCAAATATATATAGATATATTTTCTATATATTGAACTTTGATTTATATATGAGAGGGTGGTCAACAAGTATTTATCCTCACCTAGAAATATTTGAATTAGGGATTTGATATTATCACACATGCACGCATACATATAAGTGATATATGTAAGTGAATATTAGTGATATTAAAAGAGTGAATAAATTTAGAAAAAAAGGGTACAAACAGAAATAGATGAGCAAATGCAGAAACAGAAAAGGAGGGGGGGGAGAAGGAAATTACGATGTATAAAAAAAATTTAATTATACACAAATGTACAAATAAAAATATAAAAGTATACTGTCATATATTTCCCTAGTCTCATAATTTTTTTTTTGCATTGGCATGTGATTTATGTTAAAAACAAAGGCTCTATATTGTCATCTTTTCATGCAATTCTGGTGGTTGACTCGCGTTTATGACACCAGAGTTGTGCAAAATATGACAATATATTTATCTATTTTTTTTGTACATTTGTGTATAATTTAATTTTTTATATATACACACACACACACACACCATAATTTCTTTCTTTCATTTCTTTATTCTTCTTACTCTTTTCTATATTTATTCAGTATTTCTCTCTTTACCCTTTCTGTATTGCTCTTTTAATATCACTTATATTCATTATGGTTCTTTGATACTTTCTTTCTATCAGTAGCCCTTGCCTATAAATATCTATTCTTTTTTTCCATTTTCACTTTCTTCCATTTCCCTTTATATAATACTTTGTTTACACACACACACACACACACACACACACACACACACACACACACACACACACACACACACACACACATATATATAACTGATATTAAATCAAAATTAATGCCAGTAGCATGGCAAAACTGTTGAGCAAAAAATAAACGTAATAATTAATCAACAGGGAGGGAGAAGAAAAGGTAAGGCTAAAAAATTGTAGCAGAAAATCTCCAAATAAATTTAGAAAATCCAATTCAAAATAATAAATCAATTTTAAAATTTAGAGCCAATTACATAAGAATTTAGTGGCATCCCCCCCCCCAGTAAGGTGCCAGTCCGAATTATGTGAAATATCACAAATAGAGACTAAACTAACTACAATAAAATAAAATAAAACCAAAATAACAAAATAGACATTTTCGTATTATATATTGTACCATTATTTATTTTTTAACTACTTCACTATGCTAATATATATATATATATATATATAAATGATAGGAGGTTATGCTTTTAGTATGGAGAGAGAACAGCTGGTAGTGTAATCAACCAACGGGTTATCTGAAATGAAAAGGCAGTCATAAAATAACACAATTCGAACCTGCAACACAGAAAGTCAAAAATATTATATTATAAGTACTTAGGGCTGTGCTTCAGATGATTTCAGCGTCATTAACGAGGGCCAGCCGTCAAAGTGCAGCAAAAAGTAAGGCCTCTGTATCTAACATGAAATATACATAGCACATGGTAAAAAGATACCAGGTTTTTAATTTATTGTTAATGTTCAGAAGCCAGGTTAATTGTTATGCTAACGTAACGTAGGGTCAGCCATGATACGTTAGCATTACAATTAACCTGGCTTCCGAACATTCTCATATATTTTTCTATACATGCCACCCTTGGTATGTGTGGCATTGGTCCACCATCCCTAGGTAATCACTTTGAAGTGTAAAATAAAGATTTCAATAGATGTCACCTCTGGGGCATCAAGTGTAGTGACAATGCACTGTTTTAACATAAGCCCTTTATCATATACAGTGCAGCCTTATGGTAGTCTTATATAGGGTTTTGATTCTACGTATAAAAGAAATTTGCATTGTAAAAATGCATGTATTAACATTAATTTAATATATAATGCAGATGTATGCATATATTCAGGATAAATGTGTTGTTTGTACTATTCCATATTTAAAAAAAAAAATCATGATTGAAATGTAACTTCTGAAAATAGTGTATTCCTAAATCTGTCTCTCTTAATTGTAGTTTAATATAAAAATTACTTGCAACTTATCAAATGCTTAAATTATTTTGTTGTTTTAGGTCACACATGATATATATTTAATACTAAAAGCCCATGGCTATCCGTTAGAGTCCAGGGGATACATAAAAGTGAAAGGTAAAGGAGAGATGCTCACTTATTTCCTTACTGGGAGCAAACAAGGAAGCCCTAGTTCTCCTGTGGGTCTATCCTCCATGTAAACAGGGTGTTAATAGTGATAAAAATCTAAGTACTTTATTTTTATATCCTTAAAACTTTGTTCATTATATACTGTGCTTTAATGTGCTGTATAGTGTTTCATGCTTCGCTGTGGTAATTTACCATAGCCAGTTTTATATTCTGGCTTTTATAATTCTAGGGGAAAAAACTGTTTCCTGCCTGTATATACATGGAGTATTGCATATTAGTAGCTCTCTATAATGGGGCATTTCTAGTAACTATATCTATTGAATCATTTTCTTCATACATTGCCATTATCTACTTACATATTTGGTTTCTTTTATACCCAGATAACCACTTATAAACATATTTCTGTGTATTAAATAAGAATTTGGTTACAAACATTCAAAATCAGCCTTTTGATTTTAAATGCATTATAAATTGTTTCTGGAGAGCATTTTTAGTATATTGTTTGTAGAAAATGAAAAAAAAAAAAAAAATTTACTGTTGGCATTTATTTAATATATTTCTTTATTTGAATCCTAATATTTTTGAATTGTGATTGGAAAAGATGCTTATAATGGATACATACCCAACCAACAAATTTATATTTGAGTTTATTTATATTCATGTAAATAACTTGTTATTATAGTTATTTTTAATCTGTTTTGCTCAATATTAGCAGAGTACAATTGAAATCCATATATATTATAAAATGTGATTCGTATATCATGAAATAGAAGTAGTAGAAGAAAATTACAAAAAGTTTTTTTTTATCAGTTCTTAAACAATTGTGTATGTCTTATTATGAGAAGAAATGGGGGAAAATATATTTATTAAGAAAACCAGAAGATTTCAGAGAAGCTTCCAATAATATTGCATGTGGGAAGAAGCACAAGTTTCAGACGATATAAATATTGACATTGATTCTGTAATGATTATTTACAAAAAATAATAATAATAATAATTTTCAGATGTGAATTTTTCATTCAGAATACCTTACATAGGCTATGTATCTTCTGTGAATGGATCATTGTTTTATTGATATAAAGAACTAAGTGAGAAATAGGACTAGTGCATCCATATATTTAATTCTACGTATTGTATATTTTGTGTACAAGTTGTGTGTATGTTCGTACAAGGAATTTTTTTTTATTTAATAAGCAGGGCACCTGTTACAGATAGTGGATTGTTTTATACATAATTTTTAAATCTGCAAAGCCTATCTTGTGAAAATAGTTACAGAGGATAGCAGTTTAAGTATGAATGGTAAGCTGAGTGATGAAAGTAATTTCTGTCATAAGTTTTGTAAGATGCTTGATACCTTTATTTGCCACTTCTTATATCAGTTTAGGCTTTTATAATAGGTATCTCATTTGCTGGTGTTACATTTATTGTTTTTATGCCAATTAATATAATGAACCATTCCATTAATGATAGGATAAAAAATTCTGAATACATTTCATGGATTATTTATACATCATAATAATTTTCACAATAGAAATGTAGTAATTATAATAGTATGATATTGTAATTTATAAACAAAACTTGATGCCCAAGAATATGAAAGCAAGGATATATATATATATATATATTTTTTTTTTTTTTTTTGAAGAAATAATTTTTTGAACAAAACTAAGATATTTATACAATAAATAAATTATATTTTCAATTTTTTTTTCTTTTTAAAAATTAAAATCTTATTTTTTATCATTTTCTTATTTTATAAATTCCTTTACTCATGTAAATGAGTAAATAAATAAATTCATATTAATTTCATATAAATTCCTTTACTTTATTCAGATATCTTACTACCTGACAAGCTTCTAGTTAAAATATCAGTTTTGCAGTTATTGAGCTCTAGGATCAAGAACAAATAGCTTGACTTATTGTTTGCATCACGTTTTGCATGCACATATTCATTGTTAATATAATGTGTAATTGATAAGACAACAAAACCAAGAATACAAAAAGCAAATCAGTACTACATATACTGCAGTAATTATTTGTTAACAGCAACATGACAATTGTAAGTTGGCTAACAACAGTTTTTTTTTTAACAGCAGTAGTAATTGATAATATACCTGTTAAATGTCAATTAAACATTCTTCAGACTTTCAATGCTCATCAACTTTTTTCAGTGAAAGACAATATTTAATATCTAATGCAGTTATTTTATAGTTTGTTAAGCAAAACACCATTAAATTTACCACATTAACATAAATGGTGTATCAGTAAAGTTCCTGAGCTGGTGCATGAATAAAAAGATCATGAAGTGAAGGAGCTCAAAAATAGTTTTATTTTTATTCAAAAGTGATTGAATGCACTTACTAACCATTCTAAAAATTTCTGAAAAGAGTCGGTGAAGGTATCCAAATAGATTATGTTCAGTTCAGTGGTTAAGTTTTTCTTTGTCTTCCACATCCTGTAACTCCTTCCTTTGAGGGCTGTTTTCACTTTGGGAAAAAGGAAGTCAGCTGGTGCTAGATCAGCATTAGTATTTAGCATTAGCATTAGTAGAGGCATATGATGCAAGAAAGCAAGCTTATGCAGCATCAGCGGGGAAAAAAAAAAAAAAAACACTCCCATTTCACCCTTCCATTTGTTTGAAATACCTGTCCAGCTGAACCTTAAATTTATTTAGGCTATCAACTTACACAACAAGGGATGGAAGTCTGTTCCACCAACTAACTACCGCTGGCTAAGGCAAATTTCTGCACATCTGTCTTTCCTCAATTTGAATTTATGCCCTCTCAGGTGATTATTCTGAGCAAGAGGAAGAATCCCATTGGCATTGAGCATGCTCAAACCATTCAAAGCTTTATACACCTCTATCAGATCACCTCGCCAGTGCCTAGTCTCCAGACACTGTAATTTGCAAAACTTAAGCCTTTCTTCGTAAGAGCAACCCTTTGTTCCGTTCACTAATCTTGTTGCCCTTCTCTGTACTCGTTCCAGCAGTTCTGTAGTTTCTCAGCAGATTAGTAGAGTAGGTGGATGGTTGATCTGTACAATGCCATATTTCATCAGAAATGCCATCATAACAGTGCCACTCCGTGAACTTTATTGTCACACCTTGTACTTAAAAATGACACAGCTGAACCATTAGAACTAATGTACTAATGGCAAACATTTCATATGCAAATTCAAGATCTGTGGTTAAAAGAGAAAAAATTCATCTTTCAAAAATACAGCTATTAGAGAGAGTGTTGCTGTAGTCAGTAACAGATTCTTTAACAATGTGCATAATATTGTTTATCAGTGCATATACACTTTGTTAACTAATCAGTGATTTTTGCTATTCTAGTTGTGATTTAATGTATTTTTGTGGCAGCATGACTGTAGCAAGTTCAATGGATAATACAGAAGAAGTCATTTATTAAATAAATAAATTTCTATAATGGTGAACTGATGTATGTAAACACCGGTGTGCAACCAACCAAGTCTATAAGCTGCTACAAAAATGCATGGTCAGTTGTTAACTGTTATGTTAATATATCAATTGAAAAAAAAAAATTACAAGAAAATTGTAAACTCTCTTTGCTCTGGCTGTATAGACTGTAAATGGCAATTTGTTTCTTTGGTCTGAAAAAAAAAGCTATCTCATGCCCATGAGACATACTTGTCTCATGAGAACAAGTATATAGTTGAGGTTTAAAAGAAATTATGAATCTGTATTAATTATTCTTGGATAAGTCTAGACCTTATGTTTCTTGTTTTACCCATTCATTTTTCTTAGACTTAAAGAAAAATAAATCTTACTGGGACGAGTTTTCTTCAAATTATTACCAATAAGCTGTGATGTTCACATTGGTTTAAAGAACTTTATACAGAGTATGCCCCTCACATCCTATCATGAACAAGAACCTTTGCAGGCCTCCATCTAGCCTGGATGGTCCCCCACCCAGACCACAAGGCCTCATTCTTTCTCCTCTTACCTCCATGTTCAATAAAGCACTAAACTAATTTTCTTCATTCTGCTTATGTTTTTGTCAACACAAGGGTGGACAACTGTATCAGTGTTGCTCCCAGTGAAGCTGAACTCTGTTACTTCCCATAACACACTTTTGACAGTTGTCTCATAAGATCAGATGAAAATGATTGACAAGTACACTGTCACTCATAGAAATGATATTTTCCAGCATCAGAATTCTTTACTCTTTAGATTTGCCTGAATCACAGCTGAGAACAGGCAAGTTTCAGGCATTTGAACCTGTAGCATTCCAATCACTATAACACTACTTGTGGTTGTTGTTAAAAAATGTTCATTTGGTTCTTACTTTGTGTATTTTTTATGTTTGTTTGTTTTTAATTTTCTTTTTTAAACCAGGACTTGTTTGTATTTTTATTTTTATATAAAATTCTTTAAACCAGTGTAGTAGGAATGTTGAAAAGAAATTTTATAGAAGAGAGAATAATTTTCGTCAGTAAAATTAATTTACTTTGAGTTAACAAAAATTCAGGATGTAGACATCCAAGTTATATTTTGACTTTTAATATGAGACATGGTAGCACAGTTGAGATGCACAGCTGCATTTCATCCTATGTGCTCAGATATGATATTACTGTAAATATAAACTATAATTAAAGTTTAGCAAAGTACTGTTCAGATATAAAAACTAATGAAAATAACTTCTCTGATATTATTTTATCTCTCCAAAAGTTTAAAATAGTACATAACTACAGCCAAAAAAGAAAAGAAAAAAAAACACTGTGACATAGGCAACTATTAGTAATCTATAGTATGAGATATTGATCTTTGGTGTATTCTCTCTTTCACTTTTGTCATTGCAAAATGTGTTGATGCACACTTTAGTAAGTTTAATAATTTTTTTATTACTTTCTTGATAATATAATTACTTTATTTTACAATTTACCATGAATGTTTGTATGTACAGGATTTTTTAAATTAATTCACTCATTAAAAAAAAAAAAGTTTAGCATACTGCATTTTCATTCTGCCGACTTTTAAAAAAACTGATAGGAACAAATGTTTGTGTTTGTGTTTGGCACATTTCTTGCATCTATATATCTCATAACTGCTTTAATACTGTTTGCTTGTTAATGGTTGGTTGGGACAAGACTAAAATCTTTTAAGACAATTTTAATATACTGCTGATGGCATTTTGTATAGTGTCATATTCATATATGTGTACAGGAAATTTGTCTGTTTTGTGAATAACAGTGTGATATGTGGAAAGATTGTACCCAAGTAACATACTAATTAAATTTGTGGGCGGTAAAACTCACTTTAATGAAACTCACCTGTATTGAATCTGTTAAACTATTCTTTATACAAAGTATAAATAATATTTATATATAAAAATTATCAAAGGTTCACATTTCAGTTCATCAATTAAAAAAGAAATTATTTCAATAACACAACAAATACTGTGTTGAAGCTCTGGCACTGCTTGCCAGTATGGGCTTGTAGAAATTATATAAAATCATTTATTGTAACAATGCAAAAGCACACATTACATTAAAAAAATATAGTAGATGCCAAAACCCTTGTACATTGCTAAATAGCTTACAAAAATTAAATAAAGTTATTCCATTTTGTTAAGAGCAATGACTGAAGAGATGATATATGGTTGATCCCACTATAATGTATGACATATGTTCTGAAAGAACAGCACTTAGCAGTACTGTTCCATTTTTGATGGGTAATTTTTTCAGTTTGGGGAATGATCAATCTTGTATTAGACAGATTTTTTTTTTTTTTTTTTTTGAGAATGAATATGAAGTTGGGTACTTAGCTGCTCCCCCCCCCCCCCCGACTTCTAAAATAATTTTGTAACCACTCAACAGATCATCCAGTTTTCATTTGAATGTGCAGTTTCTTTTGATATATATTATAATATAATATAGTATTATATTATAATAATAGGACTTATTGGGCCTCAAAATCCCTTTTGATTCGAATTAGTTTCTTTTGATGTCCAGATATATGTTGCAAAACGTTTTCACCAAAATGTTCAAACTTCCATTTTCGCTTCAATGTTTAATCCTTTCCAATTTTTTTTAAATGCTATTGTCTGTTTTTCACTCATTGTTTAGAATATTAGTAATAAGAATATGTATATAGGAACTGCATATAAAATTTTACATACAAAATACAATATATAAAAGATTAAAATATGCAACAAGCACTCACAGACAATCATAAACTGAAGTGACACTGGCAAGTAAGAGTGTAACATGGAGGTGCATGAGTTTTATGTTCATAACTTCAAATTTTTGCGTCCATAACTTCAAGTTGTTTTTGAAAAATATGCACATATCTTTACAGATACATTGTGAAATTGTGGTAAAACTCACTTTAATAAAGTTACAGAAAGTTGAGCTGTATTTATTGACTAACTGAAAAGTTTTATATTAATAAAATATTGATTACACTTTTGTAATCTGAAACCATAAAACAGAAGTCACAAAGTTAATTTTTGAGTTTTTCTCCAATTTGTAAAGAGATTTGTGATAATGTTTCTGTAAAATAAAATTTGTTTGTTGATGCGATTACACCATTAGCTTAAAGAATGGTTACTGAAAGAATTTAATTTCACCAAACAAAGTATAACTGCAATATACAAGGAAAAGAAAAAGAAAGTATAAAGAACTAAGAATGGGGACAAGGAGTTTTTTTATATGTTAATGCAAAAAAAGGAAAAAAGACAGTAAATAATATAGTCCTCACCCTTCTCCTGGGGCTGAAATGGTGAAGTCAGACAGTCCAGCTAGAATTGCAGATGAATTTAACGGGTACAGGGACTCTCCGACTTATTTAAGGGTTGTGTTCTGCGGAACGCTATGTAAATCAGAATTTCCCCCATGCTTGTGCAGCACTCACAACTGTGCTCGCTGAATTGATTGAATCAAAAAAGAAACGTTCGACGAACATGTAAATAGAATTATTTATTGTATTTATTCAATTTTTTTTCTCATGCGAAGGATAAATTACAAAAGCATCCAATTTTAAAAATTTCAAATTTACATCAGTAAGTTTTACTTCTCAAGCATTGTTGCCAGAATCAACGTCTTCAGTTGATAACTACGCCGCTGCGGAGGTTGAGGGCTGTGGAGATTTAGAAGGGGTCGGCCACTCAACCTTGCGAAAGAATATATCAATGGATGACTGGATGGTGGCTTTTTTCTTTTCATTGTAGATTTATTTGTAGCAAGCAAGCATATCATTCACCCCTCTTAACTTTTAAGAATCGTTCGCTGTCAGGATCCACCTTCTCAAACCTCGCCATTGCCGATGCAATTTCACGAAATGCAATTGCCATCTTTCTGGTGATGAAGCATCTCGACTCCTCGTTTGGTTCATCTTGAACTTCATCAGCATTTTCTTCTTTCACTATCGCTACCTATAAGTCAATAAGTTCTTCGTTAGATAATTCCTTCTCTTCTTCCTCTATTAACTCCATGTATTTGGCATCAACCTCCAACTGAAGTAGCTCTGCAACCTTTACAATCTTATCTGTAACCTCTTCATATGATTTATCTTTTTCAAATCCTTCAAAGTCTTTTACATGTCGTGGGCATATTTTCTTCCATGCACCACTTAAACAACTTTTAGTAATTTCCACCCAGTCCTTATTAATGTTTAAGATAGTGTGGTAAATATTGTAAGATTTCCAAAAGTATTTTAACATAAAATTTTTCTCATCGTCTACTGCAGACAATGCCTGAGAAAATGCTGTGCGTAAATAGTATGCTTTTAAATTCTAAATAACACCCTGATCCATAGGTTGGATGAGTGAAGTCGTGTTTGGTGGTAAAAATATGACTCTCACGTTCGAATTGAAATTATCTAGATGTGTAGGATGTCCAGGAACATTATCTAATAGAAGCAAAATCTTGAAAGGAACGTCGTTGTCTTTACAATATTTTTCAACCTCTGGAATGAAGCAGCATTTAAACCGATCCTCTAAGAGAGATATTGTTATCCATGCTCTCTGGTTCAATCAGAAATGCATAGTTAGGGTGGCTTTATTGATGCCCTTAAATGCATGAGGATTTCCAGAATGGTTCACAATTTAATCTGTAATCTCCTGATGCATTAGCCCCAAGCAAGAGCATGGCCTGAAACCTGGCATTGTATTTTCCTCTTTGGCAATTTATGTTCGATCCGGCATTTTTTTCCAATACAGCAGTTTCGTCAACATTAAAAATTTGCTGCATTGAATAGCAGCCTTCATCAATAATTTTTTCCAACACATCACAAAATTTCTCTTCACTGCAAAATCAACACTGGCGACTTCACCGCATACTTTAACATTGTGGAAACCAGCACGATGCTTGAACCTATTAAACCACCCATTGCTTGCCACGAACTTGAGTTGGGGTTTGCCGTACTTATCCTTAATATCTTCATAAATACTTGTTGCTTTTGCTTGAATGGTCATTAGACTCTGGGGCACTTGCTTCTGAATCTGATTTTCCGTCCATATTAATAGTGTTCCATCTTTGATATACCACCTGAACACTGTTGATCTTAAGTGCATTGATCCTTTGTTTTTTATACACGCACTGTCCTTTAAAATAGTATTTTCTGTTGAAGCAGCAAGACCTAATTCCTTTGCAAAAGATGACAAACTTTGTCCTTCGTACTTTTTAATTAATCATCTTCATCTGGTATGGGCTTGGTACACCCAGGGTTCCTGAGCTGGATATCGTCGTTCTTCTCTTTCTTGGTGATTCCTTTCTACTTCTGACTCTTGCTCTCTCTCTCTCTCTCTCTCTCTCTCTCTCTCTCTCTCTCTCTCTCTCAGGGTAACTCGGGAATTTTTGTTTTTTTTGTCTGGTGCAGCATAAGCCTCAGGCTTCCTTGCACCATATGACTAATATTAATAATAATAATAATAATTTCTAAATCAATTTTGTTTCGTTTCCTAGCACTACCACCACTTGCACTTTTCGTTGGTTGCTTTCCCTTCATCATTGTAATATGTAAATAGGAATGAAGAGAGTTTCTGAAAATTTGTTTTTTATATTGAAGATTTCAGTGAAGGGAAACACATTTCACCATAATAGCGTAAAAATCCACATAATTGCAAATGCAATAAGATAGAGTTTACTACCCATTTATAATTAGATGCACTAACAGAAAAGCCCAATAAACCGGAAAGTGCAAATTGTTTTTATTATTTATTGGTCGTGACCTCCAGAAACATACTTTAGAAAAATATCACAAAGGCGTTCAAAATTGATTATTATAACGGGAACATATGATAATGATGAAAGTGCAGTGCCATTTCCATTATAAATATGACCTTTTAGAGAGATAAATAGCTTAGTAATATAGCAAAATTTTTAAATTCCAAGGACCGGGAACGAATTACAAAAAAAAAAAAAAAAAAAAAAAAATTGTGTTATGGGGTTCACATTACAATATTTTCAGGATACCTCCATTTATTCCTACTGGATGCAAAATATGTTTCCACGATTTTTTTAAGTTTGCGCCAGCCGGCAAAAACTTACGTAAAGTCAAAATTCCGTAAGTCGGGGAGTTCCTGTATTTTGCATTTTTATAATTGAAAGCATATTTCAACCAGGAGGGGAAACAGAAAAAGAGTCAGATTGCAGTAACATTAGTAATATAATGATTTCTAAGAAGCATCTGTCAAAGAAATCTACCAATGGCTTCTCTCCTGTGCCAACTGTAGGTGCATTGCTTGTGGTGGTCCATCAGCAGAGATACTCAGATGGGCTCTTTGAGGCTATAGCCCAATTGCGCTAGTGTCCAACATATGGTCCACTGAAATAAGATTTACTGCTCCCATGTTCTGCTGCATGGTCAGTAGCTGCACTTTGTTGGACAGCACATTGATCCTCCTTTCACCCTGTCGATCAACATGTCACAGGACTGCATGGGATCTGTAGTCAATGGTGGTTCTTCCAAAGTTGTTCTGCTCTTGATAAACACAAGAAATGACTGTATAGAACACTAAATGAAGGTAGACATGTTCAAGTTACTCACCCCCCCACTGATATAGTCCCCAACAGTCATCCTCATCGGAACTCAGTTAGGCCCATTCTTTGTGAGGAACGCTGGTCTACTGAATGTATTGCTAGGCTGTGTCCTTAAATAGAGATAGTGTGCTACATAGTGGTATTAATGATGAAGTCACAGTTGAGTGTTCCCTAATGTATACAATGTGGACATAAAATAAATGTAATACTCTGGATCTTTTATAGGCTCTTTTCTCAATCATTGGCCTCCAGGCAGTTAGTGAATATGATCATATGGTAGTACTACTTCAGTTAGCAATCAAGTTCTGGTCTATAGGCTGTAGAACAATTTTGTATTGGGTATTTTATCATTCCATCCCATCCTGTCATTAATTCATCACATCAAGATTGTCTGATGACATGTTGAACTGTCCAATTTTACTAATATTAGTGGGTCTCGATTACACAACTTGTCTGTCCAACATGTCGTAGTATCAAGTTTCAAAACAATAGAATTCCCATAATGTTTTTATACAATATCAAGGTTGTCTGGTGACCTGAAGGATTTTTGATGATCCACAATATCTTCTCTGTCAAGTTGTTCTTGCTAAGGTAAATATTTACTGCAGGACAAAATGATGGAAGAACCACTCTTGAAATGAGGCCTTAGTAACCCATGCTTTCTTGGTTTCTCATAATGGTAAATGAGCGTTGGTTTCATCTGAAATTGAAATCCCTTCCAGAAGAAGTCAGTTGATTCTTAGATGACTTATGACCTAAGTTTTTCTCTTCCATTGCAATGAAAGTTCTGTTGGACTTTTTCTACCAGAGCAGTGCTGTTTCATCGACATTGAAGACTTGTTTATGATTGTATCTAAGCTCCTCATTTGTACAAACCCACTGATGTTACCCCTACTCATTGGATATCAGCACTTTCAGATTCGCAACAAATCAGTTACTATTACAGGGCAAAAAAATTTCAGATTTGTGCAACCAAAATGTTAGTAATTATAATAAACATAATGTTAATAATTAATTATAAAAAATTAATGATGAAAACGTATACATTTAGCTTTGAGGGTTTGATGTTCAAAGCAAAATATATACATTTTGTATAGATGAACAGTACTGTTGCTTACAATTACATACGATTGCAGGTAATAGTATTGTTCAGCAATAAACAAAGGATGTGTTACCTGACTTTGTCAACAAACTGGTAATGGTGAGTTTGTCCAATTGATTGTAACCTTACAATCACTGTTCCACTTGTGGGGAAGTATACAGTGTTGCCACCAATGTAGCGTAGCTTTGTAAGAGTTGCATATGCTTACTAAAATTGAGAAGTTAATTCTTTTGTTTTGGTTGTGTGAATTTTGAAATACCTGTATTAACAGCACAAAAAAAAAAAAAAAAAAAAAAGCCCATACAATTATATATGCTCTTGTCATACTCTTCTTACTTCTAGCTGCGCCTTAAATTTTGCCAGACTGTCAGCCTCAACCACCCAGGGATGTGGTTTATTCCATTGGAATAAACTATATTGTGATGTGGTTTATTCCATTGGAATAAACTACATCACAATATGCTGTTCTCTTCTCTTCTCTGTCAAGTTGTTCTTGCTAAGGTAAATATTTACTGCAGGACAAAATGATGGAAGAACCACTCTTGAAATGAGGCCTTAGTAACTTTATATGTAACTTTATATGATTTGTCTCCAAGTTTTTGTCTTATTTCAATATTAGAATGCCATGGTAATTCATTTTGCTACTTCTTTCTCAGTGCCTTATACACCTCAATGAGAAAGTCCACCCCTTTAAGTGAATTATGCCTACAGTCTCCACTCTGTAACCTACATCTTTATAGTCTCTCCTGAGATGGATGTCCCTTTGCTATTTTCATCAGATGAATCTTCTACCTTTGAATGTTTCAATAAGCTTAATATCTTTCTTTAGGCATGGCCTCCAGACCTGAATGCAATGTTCCAAATGTAATTTCACCAGACCCTAATTAATTTAAATTTATTGAACCAATTCTTAGTTGCAGAAAATTTTACTTGCTGCTTTTTTTTTTTTTTTTTTTTTTGTTTCCACCTCTTGAGGTTGTTGAAAATATGCTTAGTATTCTGCATTATCAAAATGGAATTGACATTTAACTCCCTTAGCTTTCAGTTCAGAAATCAAAGTCAATAATAGCTTCTCTCCATTTTCAGCAAAATATTTTTCCTGGTTCTCAAACATTTAATTATGTCAGGTACTGCTGCTAATTTTGCTATCTTTATATTTTATTTGTCAACTGTAATTGTTAATGCTATTGCATGTGGCATTCCATCTTCACATCCAATATTAACTGCTCTTTTGCCAGCTTCACACCAAGCAGTAATTTCCAACTTTGTTTCCAAAGTGAGGTCTACTCTTGACTTCTTATCTTTCTTCTTTGGCTTCACAGGTAAAGACACTGAGCTTGTTACAAAAATAAAGTAAGACAAAATCAGCAGAGAACTGGACTGAGAACCACTTACCAAGCGTTCCAGGTATGACTCTGCCGAGTGATTGGAAGTTACATACATGATATGTGAGACAGATGGCGACATGACAACAGATAAGAAAACTAACAATGAATAATAAAATAATGATATTAAATAGTGGACAACCGATATGATAAATAATGGAATATAATGGAAGCCATTGGATATTGAGAATCGGATCTATACAGGGTGCCCAAAAAGTCTGGAGTTTTTGGAATTTACACTACTTATGCTTGCTCTCATTTACAATATGTGTTCAATGTGTCAAGCCTGTCAGACTTTTCCAGACTTTTTGGACACCCTGTAGACATGTATAGAGCAAGAAAATGTTTAAAATTAAATCAATTATAAATATTTTTAATACTATAAAATAAAATACAGGAAATTTAAGAATTTACAAAGAGACTGCTATCTGCAACAGAACATAGCTCATTGGAATTTTCATTCAGCCAGCGCTATCAATAGTGCAACTGCAGAAATACATAAAACAATGCTTATTTTAAGCAAAAATAATGCCTGTCACCTTCATTATCTATTAATTTGTTATTTTTTTCATTCATTTTATCATTATTTATTATTATTTTATTGTTATAATTTATTAATGTTTACATAACCTTCATTAAATTTCACCTCTGTTAATACTTGCTAGTCTCGCTTCGATTTACTATCCAATAGTGTGCTTTTGGTTCTTGGTTTATTTGCTACATTTTGAACCATATTCCTATGTGGCACACCACCAAATACGAAGGATGCAGAAAGGTCAGGGAATGACCACCGCATATCCCCGGAGCAATATGGCCTTAGTTGTTAATGCTCCTAAATAACAAACAAACAAACAAACCTATGTAGGGAAAATTCTTACCAAATTCCTCCTTGCACTTCTTAACAGAAATAATGATCATTCCCTGCTCTGGCATGAAGTTATTCATGATTAACACTTCAAATATCCTGCATCGAGCTGGTAAAAAGCAACAATAGTGAGATGATATCATGACCCTCTGTGGCCTCCTATCTCTGGAGTTAACTGAGAAAAAATGACGATAAGTAATATGTAACTTACTATCATTATGTAACTTACTTACTATGTAACTTACTATCACACTCTTAATTTTGCACAATCCTCAAGAAAACTCCCTCTATGTATACATATAAAATAGAAGGGATCTTTAAGTAGTTGTGGCACATTAACTGCTTTGGTCATAATGCATAATCAAGAAATGCCAAATGCAAGCTGAGCATGGCAGATTATTTTTATAGTGTAAGATTTGAATGATAGTAGTTATCAGTCATTATTGGGTGTAACCAGTGAGATTAGCATTAGTTGAGGCATATGATGCAAGAAAGCAAGCTTATTATAGCATCAGCAAAAAAAAAAAAAAAAAAAAAACTTCCCATTTCACCCAACCATTCACTCCAAATGTTTGTCTAGTTCAGCCTTAAATTTATTTAAGCTATCAACTTCCACAACAACAGATGGAAGTCTGTTCCAGCAATCAACTACCTGCTGGCTAAAGGCAAACTTCCACACATCTATTCTACGACCGTCTTTCCCCAATTTGAATCTGTGCCCCCTCAGGTTCTTAATCTGAGCAAGCAGCAGTATTCCATCAGCATTGAAGGCCTTATACACCTCAATCAGATCACCTCGCAGATGCCTGGTCTCCAGATACTGCAACCTGCAGAACTTAAGCCTCTCTTGGTAATAGCACCCTTTGTTCCTCTCACCAATCTTGTTGCCCTTCTCTGTACTCTTTCTAGCAACTCTACATCCTTCCTAAAATGAGGTCTCCTGACCTGTACACAGTACTCAAGGTGTGGCCTGACCATTGCCTGACAAGGGGATAATCATCTCCTTGTCTCTGCTAGCAGAATTCCTATATATCATTGACAAAGCTCCATGATATGCTCTGGCAGCCCGTCTGCACTTCTCAGAGAACTTCATATCTGACTGCACAATTACGCACAGGTCTTTTTCATTCTCCACCTCCCTGAGCGTAGTACCACACAGTTGGTACGTTTCTCTTGAGTTACTGCTACCCATCTGCAGTACTTTGCATTTGTAAATGTTAAACTATAGTTACCACTTCTCAGTCCATCTACCTAACTTTTCTAGACCCTGTTGCACTAGCATACTGTCTTTACTGTCATTAACTACCCTGCCAACCTTCGTATCATCTGCAAACTTGGACATTAAGCATGATATATCTGCATTGAGATCATTGATAAATTATACAAAACAACAGTGGCCCAGCACTGAACCCTGGGAGACTCCACTAATAACATAGAGAAGTGTCCATTTATTACTATTCTCTGCCATCTGCCACTCAACCATCCATTTATCCATTGCAGCAACTTGCCTTTAATGCCATACTGCTCCAATTTGTAAGGCAGTATTCCATGTGTAACAGAACATCAAAAGCTTTCCTGAAACCCAAGTATATGATATTGAAATTATTTTTTGCATCCAATTCCTTTGTGACCACGTTGTAGTATCCAATCAAATTGGTCAGATAAGACTTGCCCTTAAACAAACACATGCTGTGTCTTAACTATTACTGCAGTCTTGTCTAGGTGATCCTGCATCACTTCTTTAACCAATGACTCCATTATTTTCCCCGGAACAAAAGTTAAACTAACAGGTCTGTAATTATTTGTGTCACCCTTTGAATCCCCTTTGTGAATTGGGAATACATTTACACATCTCCAGTCCACTGGTACCTCCCCTGAATCTAAGGATACATACATTGTGGATATAAACAGACTATTTAGTCCTACTATATTATGAATTTGATTGACATTGGGGAATGTGCTGCCCTGGGAAGCTATGGAAATGATTCCCATGGGGTATAAAAACTAACACTTTTCAAAAAAAAAAAAAAAAAAACACCAAAGGACTTTTTAGATCAGTTCTGGCATCCAAGTATATTTTTTTTACCAGTGGCACTTGGATAGGGAACTAAATTTGCTGGTCTCTGTTTTTAACCGTACCACAATGGAACACAGTGCATGAGCTTAGAAATGAAGCACAACTTATATACCATCTAATATGAGCAGTACACTAGAGTAATCTAATGCTTATCAGGTTACTTCTTGTTGAACTCCAATAATCCTGCTTCCATTTTCGTTTCTTTCATGTTTTTAACTTGCAGTAACTTTTTTTTTTTTTTTTTTTTTTTCAGAGAGTTATTTAAGGATATAATTTTGAGAACATTTGATGTATTACCAACTTCGTTTCTTTTTTAATTAATAATTCAAAATGTGCACATTTTGGATTATCAAGCATAAATAGAAATGAATAGTTTTTAATGTATTTGGTGCAGATGAGTTTCATAATTGAAGTAAAATTTACATCACATGTAAAAGTTAATTGCTTTTATGAAACTAAATTTTTACCATTATTATCTGAGTTTATTTCAGTTGGTTTGTTCTTTTTTTTATTATCAACGTATCCATTACTTTTGTTTGTTTGTTTTTAACTTTTTGTGTGCACGGATTATTTGTAATATGTATTTTCAGTCAAATGTCGGAGTTCTGTTAATTCTCACAAATAAGATCTCAGGTAGAAAAAACATTCCATTATACAAAAGATTCATACTTTTGTGACTTGTTTATGATAACTTTTTGATTGTGGTGGGACAAGTGTTAATGCAAAGAAATAAAGATTTCTTTTTAATATGTGATTTCTTCTCTGCCCGTAGAACAAATATATTTTAACTTTTTGATGGCTTTTTTCATTACTTTAAAGAATTATATCCACCATATTTTTGCAATGAATATAAAACTACACTTCAGAAAACTAGTTAGTCTACTACAAAGATTTTCAAAAAGTGATTCAAGTATGCAATGGGTTTTTACAACTTTATTAAAATAAACTTCAGTAGTACTTAAGTTTAATGTTAGGCATAGTTGTAAGAAATTAATTTTGCCACCTGATATCCCAATTTATTAATTCAATCAATTATTATCATATCAAAAATACTATATGGTTAATACAGGGTGACCCAAAAATATATCCCCAATTTGAAAGCCATGTTTAATATGCATGTATGTAACCTCTCTGCCCCCCCCCCCCAATGATTAGGTCCCACGTCTTATTTTAACATTAATAAGTTGATAAATTCAGTATTCCTTGCAGGGGTAAAAACATGTAAAATGTATATTTCTGGCAGAGAGCATTTAGCTGTCATATTACTTCAGTCTGTCCTATCCAGATTATTATTATTTTTTTTTGAGATACTTTGAGGGTATGTAAATGGCTATAACATTTATAGAGAATGATCATACAAATTCCAGGGTAATTATAGTATAATTGATAATTATAGTGCAAATCACAATCCAAAGCAGAAATGCCCAAGTGAATGTCATTTTAAGAAATAAAACTACGTTAAATCGAAGAAAGTAAATTGGGTGTATATTTTATAATTGAAGTTTGTGGTTTTATTATATTACAATGAAATAATTACAATATCTTGAACATTAATTTTTAAGGATATTCAAGTAAATTTTGGCATTACTTTCTGTAATATTTTTATCATTACCCTCTCTACTATTTTTGTATTCACTTGATTATTTCTACCTACCCCCCCCCAAATGTCATTCAATGTTCCAAGGAATTTTGGGATTGTTGCCTTACATTGTGTTCCCTCCCTAGTCCCAAAAAAGAAAAGAAAGATGATTGTTTCAAGGTGATTATACATCCTCAAAGCAACTCTTTTATTTAGATATTTTTATTATATTATTCTCTCCCCTTCTATTATCCTCAAAGAGAGTGCACTGGAGGAAACAGACTGAAGGAATATATATATACGGTGGCCAAATGTTATCTGTCTGAAAAATTTACTTCATTTGAGTATGCATAAAAATATTTTTAAAAAATGCATTCAAAATGGGGGATTTTTTTTATTAGTATGCTGCCCATTCATCCTCTAATTTTAGTTATTATTCTAGTCTATTGCAGTGGCAGAGGCTGTTAGGTAAATGACATAATTATAGATAATTTTATCCCACTCTGTTACCTTATGAAATAGCTTCCTAAATGTAACTATATACATCATAGATGAATATGCAATGCACTGGCTAGCTGTGGTTGTGATATCATATATGATCGTAGGTATGCAGTATTGTGCAATTCAGTATATATGGGTGCCTCCGTAGCCAGGTGGGCAGGAGCAGCAGTACGTAGCACACGCATCTTGATTAGACCGGGGTTTGAGCCCGTGAGCCACCAAATACGGAGGATGCGGAAAGGTCAGGGAATGACCACCGCATATCCCCGGAGCAATATGGCCTTAGTTGCTAATGCTCCTTAAAAAAAAAAAAAAAAAAAAAAAATATCAGTATATATGTTGCCACAAAAAATGCATGGCCTGTTTATAATTGAACATTGTTGTATTTTCTCCCATAATGATGAAGTTGTAAACTCCTCTTGCTTATGTACAATTATCCTATGTAGAAAGGTTTTTACCCTTTCTATAAATATAATGTAAAACTATATTTTATTTCTAAAATATTTATTCTCATAAACTTATCTAAGTATTTAAGGTGAAACTTTGTATACTTCAGTGAATAAACAAAAATAACCTCTATATATATATATATTTTTTGTAATTTTTGTTTTTTATTATGCCTTTAGGATTACATATTTGGGGAAAGTAATGCAAAATAAATCATGCTTTTTTCCCCCTCCACCTCATATCCTGCATATTTTATATAAAAAGTTAACAATGGGCAATGCAGTTTATGCAGCATCATATGGATGCTATCTTAGGACTACGCGCCTCCGTAGCCAGGTGGGAAGGAGCAGCAGTGTGTAGCACACGCTTCTTGATTAGACCGGGGTTCGAGCCCGTCACCACCAAATACGGAGGATGCGGAAAGGTTAAGGAATGACCACCGCATATCCTGGAGCAATATGGCCTTAGTTGCTAATGCACCTAAAAACCAAAAAAAAAAAGAAACTTAGGACTACAGCCAGTCCTTAAAAAGTATGTTCACACTAGAAGAGGTTCAAAATACTGCAGCTTAAAATGATGCCCTTTGAATGAAAAAGCGATCTGTAAAACATAAGACATATAATTGTCAGTTTTGTATATACTGATTGTAATATATGATTGTAATTCACAAGGATCCTTCTGCTATTCATACTGATATTCCAAAAAGTAAGAACTCAAGTGATTCAGTCATCAGACTTTTGTTTTCCTGTGTGTTTTTATTTCCCCAAACCAAAAAAATTCAAAGAATCCAAAACTATATCACAAAATTATTCAATTATTCTTTGAATTAATCTGCATTTTTTCTAATATTTGCCTCTGATGCTAACATTTGCATTAATATTCAAACAATAATTGCTCATTGTATAAATTCCATTAACAAGAAATTATGGTTTGTGCAAATTTAGATTTATCAGAACTTTTTGAAAGTCACTTTAAAATTACAGTAATATGTTTTTGTTTAATAAGTTATGCTATGGATAATTCAGAGTGGTGAATAATATGATATAATAAATGGCTTAGATTTTTGATTAATATTGAAACCACGGATGAGACTGCAAGACTTCATTTCGTTTGCGTATCAAGGCGAGAAGCTTTTGGATTCTCTAAAGTGATAATGATGGTCAGCCAGTGATGTGCATAAAAGCCCGTTGAAGACACAAAGGTCCTAAGAGACATGCAGAAATATTGAACAGATATTTTTTCTACTTGCTGTAATCATGCACTTCTTATATTTTTCTATAAATAAATTTAAGTAAAAATAAATGTGCATAGGGTATTATACACTAGACATGAAGAAATTCAAAAACTTTTATGGAATATATAGGTCTTCGAAAAAGTATGACGAGACGGGACCAAAATGTTTGTTACCAGATTTTTGGCACTTCAAATGTATTTGCTTAATCTGATAGAACTGTTCAATGTTTATTTTTATTCAAAAATCTTTTTAAATTATTTCCATAAATAAACAGCTGCTCATTAAAGAGTACCCTACACAGTATTCATCTAGAGGAGTTTGCATCAGTAATGAAAACATAGAATAGTATACATCAAGTAAATTACATTAATTACAATTAACATACATATTAAAAATATGGATAAAACTATACATATTTAAACAATAAGAAGAAATAAAAATAAAATTTGATAATACATACAGTTATTACAATATGATAGCTAATGCCATAGTTGATCAAAGTACTGATACAAATCCAGTACACCTTGGTTTTAGAAATATATTGAATAGATTAAAGGGTTTACCTTTTTTTCCACAAAGTACTGCTAAAATCAACACTCAATTTAAACTTATGAAAATATGAATTTTAGAGCTTAAAGAACTACCCTATCCTTTACTTTTCCATTTTTAAATTGAGAGTACAGAATATGGAAGTTCTTTGAGTGTTAAAATTCATATTTTGATTGATTTAATCACTCTTATACTGTTTTATGTGTGTTTCCTCTAGTAATTACAAACACAATTTATAACAGATGGCAGTAAAAAATAGTTTTGTAATTCAGTGAAACTCTGATACCAAATAGCATTGTCCATTTAGGCATCCAAAAGCTAAAACTAAAATCCTTAGGGATTTGAATAAGTTGGTGAAACTCAATCACATGATATACACTGGTGTTCAAAGAAAGTGCATCACCCCTTAAAATTGTAATTGTTGTCCGAATAACGTAAGTATGTGGCAATATTTCTTACAGATTACATCATATAAGATTGACAAGCATAGGTGATGACATAATATTGCATCAGCTGTTACTTTCGGCTATATAAGCATGCTCTGCAAGAGTTGCAGTCTTTCCCTGCTTGTATCAGGATGGCAAGTTATGTGCAGTTGAAGCCACAAAGAAAGAGTGCTATTGCTGCTTTACGTGAGGAAGGATGTTCTTCCTGTCATATTGCTTATAGAGTGTCTTGTAATCAGTCGACAGCAAGTAGATTGCTTTCCAAACTCAAGAATACTGGTTCTGCTGATAAGAAAAAAGGAACTGGACACAGACGAGTCTCTACACCAAAACAAGACCATGTTTTGAAATGCTTATGCCTTAAAAATTATAAAGCTTCTTTGTCTGAGCAGAAAAGAGAATGGGAAGAACATACAAGAGTGGTAACGTAGCAAGTGCAGTAACAGTCAGAAGATGCCTCTTCAAAAATGGACTTGTAGCCTGTCGTCCTAAGAACCCCTCCTCACACAAAAAATGAAAAAGGTCCAATTAATTTGGTGTAAGGAGCATGTAAAATGGACCCCCCCCCCCAAAGAAGTGAAAGTCAGTTATTTTCTCGGATGAGAAGAAATTCAAACTGCATGGCTTTGATCTGTATGGTGTCTACAATGAAATTCCCTACCAGACAAATGATATGGGAGTGCATTTCATATCGTGGAGTAGGTCACCTGCAGTTTATAAAGGGTTTTGTAAATGCCAATGGATACCTGGCTCTTTGGAAGGCAAATTGCTGCCAACCATTAGAGACCATTTCAACCTGCCAAGTAACTGCATCTTTCAGGATGACTGCTCCTTGTCATCGGGCAAAAAGTGTAAGTAGGCACTTCTGTAGTTACTTTAGCTTCATTTCTGGAATACATTTAAATAGAAAGGGTGCAAGAATATTTGCTGATGCTATCGAGGCAGTGTTAGGTGGGTCGGAAAACTGCTAGCTTGGGGGGATACAAGGACTATTAGATTAACAGTAGCCACTGGCAAAGGTGAAAGTAATTCTTGCACTGCTTTTATTGGAATGAGAAGAAGCCTGGAAAACAAGATGCAGGATATTTCAGAGACTGCTGGGAGTCGTGGTACAAGTAAACACATGGGTTGTGTTAGGGTAGCTAAGAAAAAGAACAGGTGCATGTATACTTGCGTGTACACCAATGCTAGGAGTTCGGTAAATAAATTTGATGAATTTGAGGTATTGCTAAAAGCATCAAAGCAGATATTGTTGGGATATCAGAGACATGGTGCCACACAGATATAAGGAATGCAGAACTGCAATTTGGGGAGTACAATGTCTACAGAAAAGGATAGGAAGGGAGGCGGGATTATGCTATTAGTTAAGAAACACATAAAATCCAAGGAAGTGAAGCCAGTCGACAGCGCTGGACAGTGCAGTGTCGAGTCAGTTTGGTGTGACATAAGCATTGGGAGATCAAAATTGAGAGTAGGAGTGTGCTATAGGCCTAATGACTCTGATGAGTATAATAAGAAACTGTACAGGGAAATAGAGTGGGCCAATAAATCAGAGAGTCTTATAATGGGGGATTTTAATTTCCCAGATATTGACTGGAATTTGTGGGTTGGTCACTCACACACTAGCAAATCTTTTGTGGATTTATTGGATGATTGTTTTCTACATCAGCATGTTAGAGAGGCAATTAGAGGGAGTAATACTCTTGATTTGATTATCAGTAGTGATTCTTCATGTATTAAGAATCTGCAGATAGAGGAACCACTAGGTGGCAGTGATCACAGTGTGCTGAAGTGGGATTTACTCAAAGAGGTAACTACCATCAAGGGTAAAGGGAAGGGTTATTGCTTTCGTAAAGGTGACTACGATGGTCTGAGACAGTATTTAAATTCTATACAGTGGGACCAACTGATGATGTTACCAACAGCAAATTCAAAATGGGAAGCATTCAAAGAACTTATCTTGGAAGCTACTAGGCTTTACATACCAACTAAGAAATATTGTTTAAGGTTTAGGCCTAAATGGATGTCAGATGAACTAATGAGACATATGGCAGAGAAGAAAAATGCATGGGATACATATAAATTAACACGTGACACAGAAGCCTATGATAGATATAAGTTGATCTGTAACCAAGATACAAAAGAGGCTAGGCAGGTGAAGGCAGATTACGAGAAATCTTTGGCAAGGCAAAGAAAAACAGAAAGAGTTCTTTACCTATGTAAACTCTAGAAGGAAAGAGATGAATCAGATTGGTCCACTGGATATCGATGGTTCAACAGTTGAGGATCCTGCTCAGGTATCTAACAAACTAAATGAATATTTTGCATCGACATTCACACATGAGGAGTTATTCAGCGAGGGGAATGCCAGAGGTGTATTCAACTCTGGTAGTAAGCTAGATAATCTTGTAAGAACTGAGAGTAAAGTGGAGGAGAAATTGTTGAAGATAAATACAAGAAAGGCACCTGGGGTGGATGGGATCTATCCAGTTATATTAAAGGAGGCACCAAAGGAAGTAAGCAAACTCCTAGCCATAATTATGAGAGCTTCCTTGGGCTCAGGGGAAGTACCCATAGACTGGAGATGTGCAAATGTGACCCCAATTCACAAAGGAGGATCAAAGGCTGACACAAGTAATTATAGACCTGTGAGTTTAACTTCTGTTCCAGGAAAGTTAATGGAGGCACTGGTTAAGGAAGCACTGCAGGATTATCTAGACAAGACTTCAGTTATAGCTTGGACACAGCATGGTTTTGTTAAGGGGAAGTCTTCACTGACCAATTTGATTTGATACTATGATGCAGTCGCAAAAGAACTGGATGCAGGGAATAACTTTGATATTATATACTTGGATCTTAGAAAGGCTTTTGATATTGTTGCACATGGAAGACTGCTGCACAAATTGGAGCAGTGTGGCATTGGAAGCAAATTGTTGCTATGGATAAAGGGGCAGTTGAGGGGGAGAAGACAGAGAGTGGTAATCAATGGACACTGCTCATCGTGGACTAATGTTATCAGTGGAGTCCCTCAGGGTTCAGTGTTGGGTCCATTATTGTTTTCTGTATTTATAAATGATATTGATGATGGTATATCAAGCTTAATGTCCAAGTTTGCAGACGATACGAAGGTTGGCAAGGTTGTCAAGAACAGTACTGACACTATGTTGCTGCAACAGGATCTGGAAAGGTTGAGCAGATGGGCTGAGAGGTGGCAAATGAAGTTTAACTTTGACAAATGTAAAGTACTACATACGGGAAACAGCAACCCCAGAGCAACGTATCAACTCTGTGGTACTACAGTGGTAGAGAATGAAAAGGACCTGGGGGTAATTGTGCAGGCAGATATGAAGTTCTCTGAGCAGTGGAGATGGGCTGCCAAGTAGCTCATGGTCTCTTATCAATGATATACAGTAATTTTTCTAGCAGGGATAAGGAGGTGATTATTCCCTTGTTTAGGGCAATGGTCAGGCCACACCTTGAGTATTGTATACAGGTCTGGAGGCCTCATCTCAAGAAAGATGTAGAGCTGCTGGAACGAGTACAGAGAAGGGCAACAAGGTTAGTGAATGAAACAAAGGGTTGTTCTTACGAGGAAAGGCTTAAGTTTTGCAAATTACAGTGTCTGGAGACTAGGCACCGCTGAGGTGATCTGATAGAGGTGTATAAAGCCTTGAATGGGTTGAGCATGCTCAATGCTAATGTGATTTTGCCTCTTGCTCCGAATAATCACCTGAGCGGGTATAAATTCAAATTGAGGAAAGGCAGATGTAGGATAGATGTGCAGAAATTTGCCTTTAGCCAGCGAGTGGTTGGTTGGTGGAACAGACTTCCATCCCTTGTTGTGGAAGTTGATAGCCTAAATAAATTTAAGGCTCAGCTGGACAGGTATTTCGAATGAATGTAGGGGTGAAGTAGAAGGTTTTTGTTTTTTTTCCTGGCTGATGCTGTATAAGCTTGCTTTCTTGCATCATATGCCTCTGCTAATGCTAATGCTAATTTCTGCATTAGAGGTTCTACAGCAGTGCATTTCCATTTGTTACATGTGAAAAAATGGTTGGAAGAATGGTCCATTACAACTGTTAGCTGGCCAGGAAACAGCACAGACCCGAATCCTGTAGAGAACAGTTGGCATCGTGTGGAATCCGAATTTTTCCAGAAAGAAACGAAAGACCCTTCATGAATTTCAGGAAGTCATAATTCATGTTTGGAATCACAAACTATCAGTTGATTATCTTCAGATCTTGTCAATGCCTTGACGGTGTGCTGTTGTCATCAGGGCCAGAAGCGGTTCAACTAAATATTAGTTTGCACCTGGTGAACTTTTCATTTTTTTTTTCCATTTAAAATGATGAACTGAAGCAAATTGAGGGCTTCTGATAACATTTCAGCGATAATTGTCGTGTTTACCAAAACTATTGTATAATGGTTTCAAATGCTCATTTTGGAATATTTTGAGAGCACCTATCAAATATTACTTAGCTTTGCCTTAACTATTAATAAATATCTTTTTTTTATATTTCTATTTGTGATGCTAGTCATTAATGTAACATACCATCACGAAAAAGGGTTAGAAATCTGAAATTCCTAGGTGATGCACTTTCTTTGAACACCAGTATATAAATAGATATAGAGGATATCGCTGCATCAGAAAAATAGGAATCGGTTTTTTTTTTAAACATATTTTTCTCTAATTCTGATTTGATTTTTGACAGTAATTTCACTTTAATGTTGGAAAGTCAAGTCAAAATAAGAACAGATTAATATTTAAAAAGCTTTATGTATGGTGTTCATTTTTACAAAACTTGAAATTTCACAAAGAAAATCTACAGAGCACACTGCCGTAGAAACTAACTACCAATGTAGCCTAACTGCATTAACAATGTAGCCTAACTGCATTTTCAACCCATGCACGGTACTAAGTACTATAGGTTTTGATAACTTTCGTGTTTGGGGTTTCCATAAAAAAAAAAAAAAAAAAAAAAACAACCATGGGCTCATGCTTGTCTAAGAACCTGCTCATGAAAGGGTTAAATAGAAAACTTTGCTCATCTAAAGATGGCATTGTGGATTTTTTCTGTAATTCATTATCAAGTCTATAAAGGGAGGATAACAAAAAAAAATTGGAATTTAAAATGATCAACTATTGAGAAAGAATAAGGATCATGTGCACATTCTGAGAATTTTTCTTCTATATATCAAACTGTAAACAAAATTACATTTAGCTGGATAGAAGAGGATCCACCAAAAATAGCATTTATATGTGAACAGGAGCAGTGTGGCACTAAAGGCAAGTTGCTGCTATGGATAAAGGGATGGTTGAGTGGAAGAAGACAGAGTGGTAGTCAGTGGACACTGCTCTTCGTGGATTAATGTTATTAGTGGAGTCCCCCAGGGTTCGGTGTTGGGCCCATTGTTGTTTTCTGTATTTATCAGTGATATTTATAAATGTATATCAGGGTTAATGTCCAAGTTTGCAGATGATACAAAGGTTGGCAGGGTTAGTAATGACAGTACACTACTGCAACAGGATCTAGAAAAGTTAAGCAGATGGGCTGAGAGGTGGCAACTGAAGTTTAACATTGTCAAATGTAAAGTACTGAATATGGGTAGCTGTAACCCCAGAGTAATGTACCAACTGTGTGGTACTACACTCAGTGTAATGAAGAATGAAAAGGACCTGTGGGTAATTGTTCAGGCAGATATGAAGTTTTCTGAGCAGTGCAGACAGTCTGCAAGAGTAGCTCATGGTGACTTGTCAATGATATACAGGAATTTTGCTAGCAGGAATAAGGAGGTGATTGTCCCCTTGCATAAGGCAATGGTCAGGTCACACACACCTTGAGTACTGTATACAGGTCTGGAGGCCTCATTTTAGGAAGGATGTAGAGCTGCTGGAATGAGTACAGAGAAGGGCAATGAGATAGGTGAATGGAACAAAGAGTTGCTGTTACCAAGGAAGGCTTCAGTTCTGCAAATTGCAGCATTGGGAGACTACGCACCAGTGATGTGATCTATTGAGGTGTATAAGTGTTTGAGCAAGCTCAGTGCTGATAGGATTCTTTCTCTTGCTCAAATTACTCACCTGTGGGGACAAATTGAGGAAGGACAATTGTAGAATAGATGTGTGGAAATTTGCCTTTAGCCTGCAGGTGGTTGATAGTAGGAACAAACTTCCTTCTGTTGTAGTGGAGGTCAACAACTTAAATAAGTTCTCAAGGCAGAACTAGACAAGTGTTTGGAGTGAATAGATGGGTGAAATGGGAAGATTTTTTTTTTGACTGATGCTATGAAAGCTTGCTTTCTTATATCATATGCCTCTGCTAATACTAAGTCATATAATCATTCAAAAAGTATCGGCCAGGAATAGAGTTACTGATATTAAGCAGAATTTCAGGAGTTCATTTTTAAATAGAAAGATAATTGGTGCATTTTCATGAAATGACTGACATTATAAATCAGGGTGTTATAAGAACAACAGTTGAAACTATAGTGGGCAAAAGTTTCATGCTTGTTTTTATTACTTTGAGTATACATAAATGTATCCAGACAGGTATTTTTTTCTTACTATTCCTTGGTTCTTTTGATAAGAAAAATTGAATGAACTCATATAAATGAGAGAGAAATAAAAAGAATGTCAAAGGGAAGGGGATTTACTGATTAAATGAGCCACTGAACATTACTGTTGTGATGTTTTTTTTAGAAAAAAATCCATATGCAAGTCAGCACTTCAAATTTTACCAAGCTGTACCCAAGATTAGTTCAACTTGTTAAGTGTATTTTTTTGTTTATAGTTTTGATATATAAGTTAAAAATTACTATGGATTCTCCAAATGTGAAAAAATAACAATTTTTATTCTTTTTCATTTAGGGGATCCTCCCTTTCAGATTATAATTTTTCCTTTACTTAGTAACAAATTTCAAAAGAGATTTGAAATGCCACTGTGGTGGATGAGGGTTTCTATTTTCCATATTTTCTGGACCATAAGACTCACTTCTTTTAATGGAAAATATTGCCTAAAATTCCTATGCATCTTATGATCCAGGCTATACTAGGTGCATGCAATGCAGTGGCAAAGTTACCATATCAGATCTGCTACTGAGGTGGGGAGGAGACATTTGATTTGGTATGGTTACTGCAGAGCATGGGAAGATAGTTCGTGAATGAGTGAGGTTGTACTCATGTATCATTAGAACTTGTTCTTTATTCCTAAGGGTTAAAAAAGATAAAACCTGTTTCCTTCTAGTAATCTTAATAGTCAAGAAATGTGGAATTAGCAGTGCCCTTGATGGCACTTGGTGTGAACTCTTTGAATAAAGTGCAAGCTCACATGATGACATGTGAACAAGTATGACAAAGCAATTGCAGGTTTTTCGGGTTCTGTAATGAGTAAATTCATTCTACCCTACTATTTTGTTCAGTCAGCACTTGTGAATTTGTGTTTCAGATATATGCAATATTTTCCAAAATTCAACTTATAAAACCTGCATGTATTTTATGGTCCAAAAATATGGTCATTGGAATTTTGAACTTTGCATAAGTCTGACAAATAAAAGCTTTGTGGATTCAAGTGGTTATTTTTAGAATAAAACCGTACACACTGCCTTCATTACATAATTCCAGTACTCTTTCTGTACTCAAATCTGAGATATATGTTTGAAGAAGGATGAGTAACTTTAAAAACATGTCTAAGTATATATTCATTTGTGAAGTAACTTTATCTTTTATTAGTGAATTCATTCTACCTTTTTTTTGTGTGTTTATTTATATATTTTTTTTCTTTAAAAAATGGCCCCTTTGAGAAGGGGGGATGCATACTAAATTTGCTTTTGACTGCCATTTAGTTCTTTTCTTAATGTTTTCATATCAAAATTGTAAACTGAGATGCACAGTGATCAACTGATCAGAGAATGGGCTGTATTTACACAATGCAGCTTCTGTTTCATCGTCCTTTAATAATCTCTGCATACGTATTATTATAAACTGTTTATTTCACAAAAGGAACCACCCCAGGAGGGTGCAAATTACATAGTAGGGCATGAGATAATATGGGCACTGGGTTACATAAACTGAGCACGTAGTCTTGTCTCAAAAAAAAAAATCATATGTTTACAAATCAGTAATTCCGTATACACAAATTATTAATTGTTTACACAATTGTTAAAGAGGACATATTTTTCCAGTCAATATCTTACCAAATATTATTTTTCTTAAAGTAGAAAGTTCACTTATGTTACATGAAACAGTTTCATTTAGTTGAAACTCTTTGGCATGTTGTCTCATTACAGCTGATTCATATTTCGATAAGTCTGTAAAAATTCTGGAAGATCTCTTTCCGGTATGTTGCATCGTCACAGAGTTTTTTGACATATATCTGCAGAGAGTTAAATATTCTTTCTGTATTGGACAGGAAGAATCTTCGTAGGCTACTAAGATTGTTGAGGATTGAACAAAGTGGGAGATTTACTCCTCTGCAATGTCTAGCATTGGCATGCGGTTTGGCTAGAACATTCTCCAGGGCTGGTGCATCCAATTTACCTGTGAGAATTTGTGCGAGAGTGTGACTATTCCTGTTGTTTGTCCACTACATCCAGGATGTGATGCTAAGGTTTGAATAGAGAATGGCCCTTGAAATAGTAAAAGGGTGGCCAGCTACTCTGTTAAGCCACCTCAAGAGCCAGTACTCGATCCCAAGGATAGACTTTTAATGTGAATCAGGAGCTGAGGACCAAATTTGAGAGGCATACATCAGAATCAGAACACACTTTAAAATGTACTTTGTCGCTAGATGAGGGTCCCTAATTCCTACAAGTTCCTATCTAGTAGCCCATTTTTTTTTTTTTTTTTCTAGGAGCATTAGCAACTAAGGCCATATTGCTCCGGGATATGCGGTGGTCATTCCCTGAATGACCTTTCCGCATCCTCCGTATTCGGTGGTGACGGGCTCGAACCCCGGTCTAATCAAGAAGCGTGTGCTACGCACTGCTGCTCCTTCCCACTTGGCCTAGTAGCCCATAAAGCAGCATATATTTTTGTCTTCATGTGAGCAAAGTGTTGAGCAACGGTGAGTCTATTGTCCCACTTAAGACACAGGTCCAGGTGAGAGTACACTTTTGCAACACTAGACCTGTCCACAAAGATTAAGATGTCATCATTTTTTTTTCTGCTTGTTAGTTACGGTCATTTGGGCAGACTTCTATAAATTAATACGGAGCCCAATACAATCCAGATAGCTCTCAAATTCTTGGATTTTGCTATTCACCATCTGGTAAATACCTTCTGCTGATTCGTGGTCTTTAGACGTGATAAAGAATTTCACATCATCAGCGTATGTTATAAAATCGCAGTTCTGAGCAAGAAACAGCTCCAGGGCAGCAGCAAAAAGGGTAGCCAAAAGAACTCCTCCCTGTGGCACTCCTCACGAGATGGTAAAGCAAGATTGTAGCTTTTGATGCTTAACAATCAGTTGTCTTTGTTTGAGCAGACTACTTGTTATGTTCAAAAAAATTTCCTCTTATATTAAAATAATTCCTTAATATCCCAATGAGCACTGGAATTGAGATATTGTCATAGACTGCAGAAATATCCAAAAAAATAATATCCATGTTTTTTTTCTCATTTCATGCTTTCTGCATTCAAAAAAGGGTTTCCAGTCAGTTTGTTATTATCAATCTCCCAGAAATGGCTGATTGCAAATGTGGTGCCATAAACCACCACATTTGCATTCACCAAGCAGTGTTGGATGATGGTAGGAAGCAATGCTTTTTCAAATACCTTCTGTGGCGTGTAACAGCTAAGCTAAAAGAAATTGACCTGTAATCCTTAGCTAATTTTTGGTTTTTAATCTTTGGTATTGGGGTTACAATGTAATTTTTCCAAGCTTGTCGGAACACTCCTGATTTGATGATTTCCTGGTAGATGTATAGTAATACGTCTATTATAAATGAGCTACTTATTGTAAGGATGAACATTAGAAATTTATCTGGTCCAACAGTGGCCTTATTGGGCATTATACTTAACGGATATTACTAACATTATGTAATTTGGTCTTGTTGTCCCAGTATATAGGCCTGATGGCAGAATTCAATATGGAATCCAGAAATGTCGCCAGTTATATTGTGTTGGAGTTTTAGCTTAGGTTTAGTAAAATGTAATCCTCTATACATAATAAAATTCACTTCATGTGATTTAATTTGTATTATTCATACTTCACATTAATTATACTAGCCAACAATTTTAAACTTTTTTTTGATAACATGAATGAAATCAACTGATTTTGACTAAATCGCATGTGCTGAAAACGAAAATGACAGTAGAAAGTTCGTAGCATGTCATTTTCATGTTATGGCTTCGTTCTCCTTTTTTTTCCAAAAATTGTGAATTTTTACTTATCTAAATGTACTTCACTACTTTTCTTGTAAATTAATTGCTTAAAATAGAAATGATAACCAGTAAACATTCCAAATGAACAAAAAATAACATATTTAAAAATAACATACTTAAATCTAAATATGTATTTGGATTTAAGTAAGCAATTAACCCACAACAGTGGAGGCAAAAATAGGAAATCGTACTACTTACAGTTATTTTTTCCTCTTATGAGCAGAATAATCCTCCCTTATCAGAAACCAGCAGTAGTCACCCATCATTGCTGGATCCCATCGTCCTCGATACCTCTGCTCCATACTGTGGATATCTTGATGGAATTGTTCACCCTGCTCGTCACTGACACATCCCAAGTTGTCCCGAAAGAAGTCCAGGTGTGAATGTAGGAAGTGCATTTTCAGTGATATTCAGTATCCTAACTTTTTATAGTTATGCAACAATTCTTCTATCAACTCTTTATAGTTCTCCACTTTTTTATTTCCTAAAAACTCACAACAGCTCTGAAGGATTTCCATGCAACTAATTCAGTGGCATTAAGTTCAGTTTCAAAGATTTCATCCTTTAAAAGCCGTCTAATTTGTAGCCGTCTAACTTTGCATCACTGATTTTTGGAAACTGGCTTTTTTAAGTACTCGAAACCTTCACTATTTTTGTCCAGAGCTTTTACAAAATTTTTCATGAGACCGAACTTAATGTCCAGAGGTGGGAGAAGCACCATTTCAGGTTTCGCTAAAGGCGTGCATTTGACGTTGAGTTTCCTAGGAACATATTCTTCTCTGATGGGCCATTCCTTCAAAATATATGTTGTTTTACTGCTTGACTATCCCATAAACACAGGAAACAACAATACTTAGTAAAACCACCTTGTAGTCCAAGCAGTAAAGCGATTACTTTTAAATCACTTAGATTTCCTAAGAATATTTCTTATAGTTTAAGGCTTTTAATAGCAATGACATGCTATCATAATCAAAGTCACTGAATGAGCCACTGGGACTGGCGGTTTGATATTACCATTGTATAGCAAAACTGCTTTCAAACTGAGTTTAGAAGAATCAATGAATAATCTCCATTCTTCAGGATTGTGTTCAAACCCTAATTCATCCATCAATCCATTTACATCTTTGCAGGCACAAAGAGAACCTTCCATTTGATAATAACCTGCAAACTTTTTATTTCGTTTCGGTTTCTAAACACAGAAATCCTCGTGTTTTTGCCAGAAAATTCCGCTGTTGCAACCTAGATCCTAATAGCTCGGCCTGTTGCTTTGAAAGATTTAAATCCCTAACTAAATCATTAAATTCACTTTGCTGAATTAACTGTGGAATTTTGTCATTTTCAGGATTGTAACTAGGATCGGCTTACGTTGAGGGGGCAGGTATTGGGCTCTAGTGACTCTTGCTCTTCTGGAATAGTGATTCCTTCACAACTTGGTGGAGGAATAGGAATAGGGAGTTCCTGTGTATGTATGTGTGTGTGTGTGGCACTGGTCTTTTTACTCTATTTTTCCTTGAGAACCCTTTAGTATTTGTGAGGCAGAAATAACAATCTTCAAGGTGACTTTTTGATTCTTGCCAGATCATTGGAACAGCAAAAGGCATTTTAGAACTGTTCCCCTTCATCCATTCTGTCAGAGATTTACATAGCACATATACAGTGCCCACCTTTTCTCCTGATCACCCATGTCACAACCAAAATAAAAATAATAAGCTTGTTTCACCTTGTCTGTGATTGATCGAAGTTGTGATTTCACTGTAAATTGTCCACAAACATAGCAAAAACTGTTTGGCGAATTAATGCACGCACGGCATTTTTGCATCATTTCACGGGTTTTTTACAAGACCAAAACAGAACTTTAAAACACCACAACCTACCACTAGATCTTACAAATCGAAACTAACCACAAAAATGTACATTTAAGGGCTAAATATAGCTTGTAAACAAGTTGTCTTTCACAGAGGAGTCTGGCTGCCGGAAATATAGTAGAGTCCAAACATGCTACCACATAATAAGAGAGATTATGCATCTCTCATATTGTGGAGTTATACTTCATAACTGGGTTGTTACTATTGCAAAAACAGGGTACCTGCCCACCCACCGATGAGTAAGCCAAGAAGCTTCAAAACTGTGCTGCCTGGGTAGTGGTATCCGCCGAGAATAAGTAACATTAGTCTTCTCCACTGGTGAAGCGTTACTTATTCAAAGCAGTGCAATACCTCAGCAGCTCGTTGTGAAGGTATTCACAATAAGAGATATAATTAAACAATGCATTCTTTCTACCTGGGTAGTAGAAATGATGTGCAGCACCCATGCATAAACCAACTTTTTCATACTCTTAGCATTTAGCCAAGAAATATTTGTAAATAAAAACTAATATGATAGTAATGCAGTTGTTTCCTGAGTATATCACAGATTTATGTTGCAGCAAACACATTAATAAGAAAAGTTCAAAGTAGTAATATTACTACTTATTCTTCTTTCTTTCCTTTTCACGGTGGGGGGGGCTTGCGTGTCCCGATGACCCGGAGAGCTAAGTCGGTGGTAGCTTAGCTACTGGTAGGGCCTCCCAAGCCGGACAGGTCAAAGGGTAGGGGCCAGACTAAGAGAGATACCCCAGCCCTCCAGGTTGGGGGTTGCTGCAACGGGCTAGCTCCTCGTTCAGTGTAAAAAATACACAAATGCTAAACGACCTACAAGTGAAAATGAAAATGGACTGCACTTTCAGAAATGACTTGGCAAACAGAAAACAACTATGATTTTGGGATGCTGGAATATTCGAGGCCTTTCAACTAAAAGAAACTTCCTTCCGGATGAACTGCAAAAATTCAAGTTAGACATCGTCGAGTTATCAGAGACAAAGAAAAAGGGATGTGGAGAGGAAATAATGGGATAATACTACCATTTTTGGAGTGGAGTCGATAAGAGTGAAAGAGCAAGAGCAGGAGTTTCTATTGCTGTTAAAAAGAAATTGAGACACAACATCAAAAACTGGCAATTTATTAATGAAAGAATGATCTCATTGGAACTGAAAATGTATGGGAGAGAAATATGTATTTTGGGAATATATGCCCTGACTAATGACACTGCCGATACCTTAGAGGATGAATTTTGGGAGGATCTGAGAGAACTAATAGAAAAAATTCCTAAGAACAAAGAGATATTTCTAATGGGAGATTTCAGTGCAAGAGTAGGAACTGAACAAAATAGTAAAGTTATTGGAAGATAAAGAGAGGAACAACAACGGAGATAGACTATGCAATCTTTGTGAACAGTTCGACTTGAGAATAAACAACACATTTTTCCAACACAAGGATATCCATAAATATACTTGGTCACAGGAGACAAGACAAATTAGATCAGTTATAGATTACATTATTTCAGAACATTCAGGGACATATGTATTGAAAGATGTCAGAGTTTATAGAGGAGCTGAATGTGGATCTGACCATTTTCTTGTTAAAACAACACTGAGGTGGAACTGGATTAAGAAAATATGTGTGGACAATCAACAATTCAGGGAAGGAGAAATGCTACAAGTGGATCAGTTTAACGTTGACCTACTCTAGGACGACAGCATTAGAAACAACTTCACCCAGAGACTGGATGCTGCAATTAACATAGAGATAAAAGGTAATACTGAAGAAATCTACGAATATTTAAAAAATATTGTTAAAAAAATAGCTCATGAAATCCTAGGCAAAAAGAAGAGCCAAGGAGATCAAAAAAGACCTGGATTACAGAGAAAGTAAGTGCTGCTGTAGAGGAAAAGAAACTTGTATATCAGAAATGGCTGGGTGATAGGAATGATGCATATAGGAACATCTATGTTGAAAAAAAGAAAATAGCCGATCAGTTGGTTGGTAGTAGAAGCGAAGAATGGGAAAGGAAATGCGCAACTATTAATAGCAAATTGGGCTTCAAGCAATCAGCTGAATCATGGAAGGTCCTTAAAGACTTGAGAAAACAGAATAAACACAATGCTGGTTTGCAATTAGTACCTTTGAAAGACTGGACGGAGTACTATGAAGGACTTTTAAAAGAAGACCGGGAAGAGTTCAAGATGATGGAGGATTTTGGTGTAGAAGACTCAGGCTTAAAAGTTTCTGTTAGGGAAGTGGAATTCCTCCTAAAGGAAGGAAGGAAGGAAGGAAGGAAGGAATGGCAAATCACCTAGACCTGGAGGAGTTTACATGGAACTTCTGAAATATGGAGGAAGAGGAGTGGCTATTCTGATACAAAAACTGTTAAATAGTATACTGAGAGGAGAAGAAATACCGAAAGAAATGATAACAGGATATATTACATCAATTCATAAGAAGGGCGATCGGAAAAGCTGTTCAAATTACAGAGGAATATGCATCCTGAATCCGCTGTTAAAGATCCTTGGAAAATGGATCAGGAACCATTTAGAAGCCCGAATCGAGGTATCAGAAGAACAAAGTGGTTTTTCAGCCGGGAGGTCATGTATAAATCATATCTCAACAGTATGACAGATCCTTGAAAAATGCCAATCAAAAGGAAAAAAAATCTTTATGATTTTCATTGACCTTGAAAAGGCATATGACAGTGTTCCAAGAAAACTCTTATGGGAAGCACTGAAAGAGGCAAATATTGATGGACAACTGATTAACATTATTAAGGCAATTTACAGGAATAATAGATGCAGAATTAAAGTGGGATCAGCTTTGTTACCTGAATTCCACACTTCAAAAGGCTTATTACAAGGTTGTTGCATGTCACCAACACTTTTCAAAATTTATATCGACATCTGCCTAAGGTCCTGGTCAAAAAAATGTAATAAAATGGGATTGCCGATTAATAAGAACACCTATATTCACAATTTACTTTTTGCAGATGATCAGGTGGTGATTGCACAAGACTTAGAAGATGCAAAGTATGCATGTCGTCAATTGTTTGAGGAATATAAACAATGGGGTCTAAAAATAAATTTTAGCAAGGCTGAAATGTTGCCTTCAGGGACAGGACACGTTCTAAATATTGCAGGTTTTAAAATCAAACAAGTCGATAAATTCAAATATTTGGGATCAATCTTACAAAGTGATGGATCATCCCAAGCAGAGATCAATAAGAGAATTGCAGATGGCAGAAAGGCTATCGGCATGTTAAACTCTGTTCTGTGGAGCAAAAATATCCTAAATAAAACAAAGAAACTTATATTTCAAACGATTGTACAAAGTCTCTATTGTATGGAGCGGAAACCTGGACATTGAATAGGTGAGCGGAAAACAAATTGCTCTCCACAGAAATGGATTTTTGGAGACACTCGGCAGGAACTTCTAGAAGAGACAGAAAATGGAATGAAGACATAAAGGAAAAAATGGAAGTGAAAAAGACTATTATTGACACCTTCAAAGAAAAGCGTCTAACATGGTATGGACATGTAAAACAAATGCAAGAAAAAAGATATCCAAAGACTATCCTGGAATGGATACCTTCTGGAAGAAGGAGAAGAGGAAGACCTAGGAGGACATGGATGGATGGAGTATGGGAGTGCATGACAGCCCGAGGCTTAACCGAACAAGACACCTTGAACCGCACTTTATGGCGGGAAAAATTCCTAACAAGAAATAACTTGTAGGCTGAGGAAACCCATTGTAAATGGAAACACTCCTCTTGAAGAAGAAGAAGTAGTTTCTAAAAATAATGTGTTGTGTGTAAAATAATATATACTTAAAAGAGAAAATTAAACCCATTAAAGTTCATTTTAAAGCTTTTTTTTTTCCTCCTGCAGCCTTTTAAAGTATTCTTAGGGGTTTACACTTACCACTGATTGACAGCTAATATATATAAGAATACTAATCTGTATCAAAATGATTCTTAAGCATGATGCCAATCCATATATGCTAATGTGTTTTACTATGTATCTTTGGTTCACTTGTGAGTTAACAATGAAATCTGGAGTTTACTTCATGATACTATTTACTCTAGGAAATGCTACCCTTCCTTGTCACCTCCTTTCTTGTGTCACTGCCTCTTTAAAAAATGGCATACTAGTGTAACATAAAATTCCAAATTTGTATTTTAGAGAGAGAGTTTTTATCTCATATTGCACTTTTTAATCATGTATATGTTTTGTAACTTGTATCATGTAAAATCATTGTTTTCTGTTTTTCATGGATTTTTGTTCTCTATAGTAACTTAGACGTAGATTAGGTTATTATTAGTAGTAGAAAATATTAACTATAAAGTTTAATTATAGTACAGTATTATAATATATTTAACCAAGTTGTTATTTTAAAATGTCTGTATAGTAATTTTCTTATTTTTTTTTACTCCAACTTCCTACTTGAACAGAAAATATATAATTTATCTTCTATTCATATCATAGTATATTATATATGAGATTATCAACCTACAGTGAAATGGTTCCTAACAGATTGGTGCTGAACTCTGTGTTAAAGTACATTAAAATTTAGTTAGAAAGCAAATTAGAATATACTGATAAGAGCAAAAGTTTAAATTGTAATAAATTAATTAAAAATTAAGTGAATTGAGGTTATTCTATTCTTAATCAATTAATTTTTAACTTAGATTCCTAATTAGATGAGCTTTAAACGTGTTGCTTTATGTCAGATGGTCGGATACACTGCTTTTTTGTCAGCATAAGTGTGACTTAACATTGGATAAAGGTCCTGGAAAGTTATTGCTAAGATATAACAAAAATGTATTGTCTTGGTATTTGAATCAAATGCAATTTACATAAATTTGAATTCATTTTGGACAATATGAAAATTGGCACAATTCGTAAGAAATTCTAAGAAAAATGAATGGATATTCCTGATTATAGAATGAGTTAACTAACAGATGAGATAAAATGGATAAGAAAATTTAACAGATGCTATAATCAGTATGCCATGTAAAAAATAATAACAACAATAAATTAAATCTGCATAAATAGTGAGGTGAATTGTTTTAGATTGTAGTCTTTTCTGTGTGAGTTGGAATATAGGCAAATTGAAGTAAATAAAAGAGATATACTTGCATTTATTTTTCTCTGCATCAACTAGTCGTTGCAGAGAAAAAGCCTATTCTTGTGCTTCATTCTCTTATGAAGTGCAAGAATTGGCATAATATAAGGTTTGACAATTAAATTCCAGGAAAGCCATTTTATAGAAACCTAGATGTTAGAAAGAAAAGGCTTTCAATATTTTTCAAATTAATCACCTTAAACAGATACACACTTAAGGACTCACTCATTGAAAATATTTTTTAAGCAAATTTGAACTTAATGCTATCAATTTTGACAAAACCTCCTTAATAATCAATGCAGAATGTAACTAGTGTTGTGCAAAAGGAGCCAGCTCCTTTTTTCTCTTAATTGAGTCCTTACTTGTTGGATTCTTTTAACCAATCAATCCAGAACTTGCACATAGTACTCCTTATTCAGTGTCTTACCTGATTGAATAAATTCCCTGTGATCCCACACTATCAAAAAAGTGATGAACATCACTTTTATTTTTTTTTTTGTTTTGAAAAGAATTTTTTTTCTCAGAGGGAATGCTGATTGCCATTCCATATTTTGTCTCTTTGTTTATGGATCATATTCAAAATACCATGACTCATCACTTGTTATGATTGAATCGAGCAAGGAAGGATCATCATCAGGTATAGTGAGTGAGCTTTTCATATGCTTTGAGTCAGAGGAGCTTTTTATTCGTCAGTCAGAGTGCAAAATGAACCTGATGCAGATCTTCCATTAGAATTGCATAAATTGTTTTTCTGTTAATGTGAAGTTGTTCTTTAAAAAAGTTGGACATCCACAATGTTCATTGTCTTCCAGATCCTCAGGCTATCCCAAAATCTTGCAAACTAGTGATTAACATACAAGTGACGTACAGCACTTTCATTATACACCTGTTTCGGTCACACTTTTCTCCGACTTGAAACAAAATATAAAATTTTTCTTTGTTCCACCATGTAACACAACAATGCCTTGAACAACATAACGACACTAACATGACTGCCTGCATACAACTTACGAGAGTACTTTCCCTGTAGAAGGAAAGAGTTGTGCAATTCGGCTGCCATGGCACATTGCATCATGGTCTGATACGCATGCAATTAACTCAGTTGTGGAACTTAATTCTCAAACCTTGCATGATTTAAAAGTATATCTTTTAGTGCAGTCAGTCTCATCATACAGTGCACCATTATTTGCTCAAGGAAGTATAATGCTCTTACTTTAAGTTACTTTAGTTGTAAAACTGAAATTAGTGAAAGCTTGCTTTTCCCATGTCTTCACAATAATGTGGAAGTCAAAGAATAGTGAAATTCCATTGGTAATGTTTCTTACATCTGATTTTTGGATCAGAAGTAAAAAATCTGTGGTTATGTTCTATATAATCATCAAATACATGCTCACTAAGGACAGGGAAGTTTGACAGTTGCCTAGGGCAATGTCATATTAAAGATAATTTAGGAGTATCTCTCAGCTGTGGCACCATTTTTGGTACACCTCTTGCCAAAAGTGAAACTTGCAGTGCATGCTGAATTTTTTCCTTTTTTTTTTTTTTTTTTTTAAATGTGTAAACATCTTTGGTGGCACCTACTAAATTTTAGATGGTAGTAAAATCAATTTGTCATGATTTTGCAATGCAGAAATGACATCATTTGATGGCGTTTCTGTTTCATAACAAAGAAAAACGGAGTCGGGAGAGGAGATCTTGCAAAGGATCATGGGAAGTGATCTTGGATGTGCTTGAGAGCTAGTATAAACCAGCTGGTGACGGAAAAACATTTATGATTCGGTGCCTTTGGGCTAACCACTGCCACCTGTGACAGAAACCTTTTGGTAACCAGAGAAATGGATATCTTGCAAAATTTAAAGTAAAATAAAGCATTTAAAACAAAGGATCATGGGAGGTGATCTTGGAGGTGCTCAGAGTTGGCGTAAACCAGGTGGTTGAGGAAAAACATTTATGATTCGGGGCATACCACTTAAGTGGCTTTGGGCTAACCATTGCCACCCGTGACAGTGATCTTGGATGTGCTCAGAGCTGGCATAAACCAGCTGTGAGCACATCTAAGTTCATTACATAATGTAATGAACTTGGATCATGTTGAAATATGTAAGACGATAACATATCGTCTTACATATTTCAATTGTTTTGCAAATGTCCAAGTCTGATTCATACACTTTACGATCTAGTATGAGCTCTTCATTGTCGTCGTAGATCTTGACATATTTTGTCTCTGACAGTATCTCTGTTTCCTCATTGCAAAATGAAATGTGCAGCATTACCATCTTGTGCTTGTACTCATTTCGATAGTGTATTATGCGTGGATACTGTCGTTTTTTGTAGATCTCATAGCACTGCATGTGTAATTTGTGACAAAACATGATCCAGTGTGATAGTATTATTGTAACAATACAAATACTTGTATTGTTGCAATCATATTATTCAACAAATGGCTACAATGAAATGGGTAATTAGGCTATTGGCCTAACCTCTTCCAAACATTGATTTGGTAGAGTAAGCAGCAGGCATGTATATCCTATTTATAACTAACATTGATTCTTTAGAGTAAGTACTGTTTGTGAGCATAAATTACATCGTTCGTGATTTTGGTTCCAGCTGTTCGAAATTTTGTAGGTGTCGTCAAAGATGTTTACACATAAAACATCTTTTGTGCATACAGCGTACACGCACATTTTTTTTTTTTTTCTTCAAATAGGCATCTGGGGTTGGGAAGGTTTTGATTCATAATAACTGCAATGAAACACACCAACCGTCCATGACTTTATCCAGTCTTATTTTATTTTTATTTTATTAAAGTTTCAGTCATAGACAGTTGGTGTTGTTTCATTGCAGTTATTATGAGTTTTTTCCAAATTAGCATTAGCTTTAGTAGAGGCATTTGATGCAAGAAAGCAAGCTTATGCAGCATCAGCCAAAAAAAAAAAAAAAAAACCCACTTCCACTTCACCTCTCTGTTCGTTCAAAATACCTGTCCAGCTGAGCCTTAAACTTATTTAGGCTATCAACCTCCACCACAAGGGATGGGAGTCTGTTCCACCAACCAACCACCCGCTGGCTAAAGGCAAATTTCCGCACGTCTATCCTACATCTGTCTTTCCTCAATTTGAATTTATGCCCTCTCAGGTGATTTTTCTGAGCTAGAGGAAGAATCCCATCAGCATTGAGCATGCTTAAACCATTCAAGGCTTTATACACCTCTATCAGATCACCTCGCTGGTGCCTAGTCTCCAGACACTGTAATTTGCAAAACTTAAGCCTTTCTTCGTAAGAGCACCCATTTGTTCCATTCACTAATCTTGTTGCCCTTTTCTGTACTCGTTCCAGCAGCTCTACATCCTTCTTGAAATGAGGCCTCCAGACCTGTATACAGTACTCTAGGTGTGGCCTGACCATTGCCTTATACAATGGAATAATCACCTCCTTATCCCTGCTGGAAAAATTCCTGTATATCATTGACAATACTCCATGAGCTACTCTTGCAGCCCGTCTGCACTGCTCAGAGAACTTCATATCTGCCTGCACAACCACCCCCAAGTCCCTTTCATTCTCTACCACTGTCATTGTAGTACCACAGAGTTGATACGTTGCTCTGGGGTTGCTGTTTCCCATGTGTAGTACTTTACATTTGTCAATGTTAAACTTCATTTGCCACCTCTCAGCCCATCTGCTCAACCTTTCCAGATCCTGTTGCAGCAGCATAGTGTCAATAGTGTCCTTGACAACCCTGCCAACCTTTGTATCATCTGCAAACTTGGACATTAAGCTTGATATACCATCATCAATATCATTTATAAATACAGAAAACAATAATGGACCCGACACTGAGCCCTGAGGGACTCCACTAATAACATTAGTCCATGATGAGCAGTGTCCATTGATTACCACTCTGTCTTCTCCCCCTCAACCACCCCTTTATCCATAGCAGCAATTTGCCTCCAATGTCACACTGCTCCAATTTGTGTAGCAGTCTTCCATGTGCAACAGTATCAAAAGCCTTTCTAAGATCCAAGTATATAATATCAAAGTTATTCCCTGCATCCAGTTCTTTTGTGACTGCATCATAGTATCCAATCAAGTTGGTCAGGCAAGACTTCCCCTTAACAAAACCATGCTGTGTCTGAGCTATAACTGAAGTCTTGTCTAAATGATCCTGCAGTGCTTCTTTAACCAGTGCCTCCATTAATTTTCCTGGAACAGAAGTTAAGCTCACAGGTCTATAATTACTTGTGTCAGCCTTTGATCCTCCTTTGTGAATTGGGGTCACATTTGCACATTTCCAGTCTATGGGTACCTCCCCTGAGTCCAAGGAAGCTCTCATAATTATGGCTAAGGGTTTGCTTACTTCCTTTGCTGCCTCCTTTAATATAACTGGATAGATCCCATCCACCCCGGGTGCCTTTCTTGTGTTTATCTTCAACAGTTTCTCCTCCACTTTACTCCCAGTTATTTCAAGATTCTGTAGCTTACTGCTAGAGTTGAATACACCTCTGGCATTCCCCTTGCTGAATAACTCCTCATGTGTGAATGTCGATGCAAAATATTCATTTAGTTTGTTAGCTACCTGAGCAGGATCATCAACAGTTGACCCATCAATATCAAGTGGACCAATCTGATTCATCCCCTTCCTTCTAGAGTTTACATAAGTAAAGAACTCTTTGCTGTTTTTCTTTGCATCCCTTGCCAAAGATTTCTCGTAATCTGTCTTCGCCTGCCTAACCTCCTTTGTAACTTGGTTGCATATGAACTTGTATCTATCATAGGCTTCTGTGTCATGTGTTAATTTGTAAGTATCCCATGCATTTTTCTTCTCTGCCATATGCCTCATTAGTTCATCTGACATCCATTTTGGCCTAAACCTTGAACAATATTTCTTAGTTGGTATGTAAAGCCTAGTAGCTTCCAAGATAAGTTCTTTGAATGCTTCCCATTTTGAATTTGCTGTTGGTAATATCATCAGTTGGTCCCACTGTATAGAATTTAAATACTGTCTCAGTCCATCGTAGTCGCCTTTACGGAAGCAATAACTCTTCCCTTTACCCCTAATGGTAGTTACCTCTTTGAGTAAATCCCACTTCAGCACACTGTGATCACTGCCACCTAGTGGTTCATTTATCTGCAGATTCTTAATGCATGAAGAATCACTGCTGATAATCAAATCAAGAGTATTACTCCCTCTAGTTGCCTCCCGAACATGCTGATGTAGAAAACAATCATCCAATAAATCCACAAAAGCCCTGCTAGTGTGTGAGTAACCAACCCCCAAATTCCAGTCAATATCTGGGAAATTAAAATCTCCCATTATAAGACTCTCTGATTTACTGGCCCACTCTATTTCCCTGTACAGTTCCTTATTATACTCATCAGAGTCATTAGGCCTATAGCACACTCCTACTCTCAATTTTGATCTCCCAATGTTTATGTCACACCAAACTGACTCCACACTGCACTGTCCAGCGATGTCGACTGGCTTCACTTCCTTGGTGTTTATGTGTTTCTTAACTAATAGCATAACACCTCCCCCCTTCCTATCCTGTCTATCCTTTCTGTAGACGTTGTACTCACCAAATTGCAGTTCCGCATCCCTTATATCTGTGTGACACCACGTCTCTGATATCCCAACAATATCTGCCTTTGATGTTTTGAGCAATACCTCAAATTCATCAAATTTATTTACTAAACTCCTAGCATTGGTGTACACGCAAGTATACCTGCACCTGTTTCTATTCTTAGCTACCCTAACACAACCCATGTGTTTACTTGTACCGCAATGGCTCCCAGCAGTCTCTGAAATACCATGCATCTTGTTTTTCAGGCTTCTGCTCATTCTAATAGAAGCAGTGCAAGAATCTCTTTCACCTCTGCCAGTGGCTACTGTCAATCTTTGTCTTTGGTCTTTGTCTCCCCCCAAGCTAGCAGTTTTCCGACCCACCTAACACTGCCTCGATAGCATCAGCAAATATTCTTGCACCCTTTCTATTTCTATTTTCTGGATAAGTGTATCCCATCCCTGTAGAAGCAATCTCTCCTGTTAACAAGTACAGTCCAGGCTGAAAAAAATTCTACCCCTTGAGCCTTGCACAATCTTTCCAGGGCCGAATTGATCGACAAGGCTCTCATCATATTGTACCTGTTGTCCAAATTTCTCTTCAGTACGAGCCTTAGAACTCATTCCAGAGCCCTCTACATAGGGATACTTTAATTTTAACAACCCTGTATATGTATATATATCAGAATACACTTAACCTCCAGAATATGGCAGTCTATTATACAGCAGCACCACCACCACCACCTGTTTTCTGGTTATTTTTTTAGAAAAATGGGCAAATTTAGTTCTTGGGTTGGCCACTCACCCAGTTGACTGGTGGCATTTCCATATGTTTTATATAAACTTACCACTTAGACTGCATTTGTCCAAAGGACTGAGGCATCCAAAACAGGTTAGTGACTCTAGTGGAAAGGGGTACATTGTAAATGAAGCACGGACTTCAGTGAGGTAATTTTGATGAACTTTGTGTTGGTTCATCTAGTATGCATACATTATGTGAAGAAGAGCAAAGTGAAGTTGCTTAAATTCTTTGTAGTGGCATAAAGGAATGACAGTGCACACATTATTAGGCATATACGGTAGAACCTGAATAAGAAGTTTCCCAAGGAAGTGGAGGTTTAGAACTTTTTAGAAGAGAAAGTGATCTAACGGTATGAAATATTAACTACACAAATAAAAAGATACACATACATAGGGTAAAGATCATTTTTAAGTACTATTTCAGAATTTATAAATATTTTACTCTGCCTATGGGAAACATTTTTAAACTGAGGATTTCTAATTGCTTAACATTCTGTTCATTAAACTTATTACCAAGTTGGATGAATGAGTGTAGTAACCTTTGGAGTTTCAACATACCAATTGCAATTGTTCACAATTGCAATAAGACAGAGCAACAATCCACTAAGTAATTCAGAACTGTTCACAACAATCAGAACTCGTGGTCAACGTAACCAATTATGGATACCGATGAAAACAATTGCAATATGTCACTTCCATTATATCGAAATGTTTATACAAAAACAGTTTTAGTGCTGAAAGCCTCTGCCTATGGAAAATTCTAATCAAACAAGTTAGTGCATAGTATCATTTTAGTTCGTAGTAAATCCTCGAAGTAGGTGAAATGGCATCGTTTTTATTATATCTCATATTGTGAATGCCTTCACAAGTTACCCTGATACTGAACTACCTTCAACAGTGGATTCTCAAATAGGCAACACTTCACTAGTGGATTCTTGGCGGGTACCTCCACCCAGGGGTGGGGGTATCTGCTGAGAATAAATAATTTACTCTTCTCCAGTGGTGAAGCGTTGCTTATTGGATGTAGTGCAATATCAGGGCAACTTGTTGTGAAAGTATTCGCAATAGAAGATGTAAAAAACTATGCTATTTCTCCTGCTTCGGTGGTTTACTACAAATTAATATGATGCTGTGCACTAACTTGTTGATTACCAAAATGTTTATATTGTTTTATATTTTTTTAATATAAAAATAAAGAATTTCTACATTTAAAAAACATTAAGTGGGAAACATCATTGTAATAATACACTATTCTTATCACATACTTTTTATGCGGTAAAGCTTTTTACCCTGGAAACTTCTTACATGGGAAAATAATACATTACAATATATAGAGTTGAAATTGGGAATTAAGAAACCAAACCAAGTATTGGGAAAACTTCTTATCTGGGTTCTACTGTATTATTTTTCTCTCAATGTTTGTTATGTATGACAATAGTATTGCCAATGGTGTCTATATATGATGCACCATTGAGCTAAAAATGACATGCCGTTAAATCTGGCTTCCATATTTCGATATAGCAAATAATCCACATATGCACACAGGTTTGGAACTCTTCTCTCCATTTATTCAAAGGAGGAATGAGTGCCAAAGAAAGAGTGGCTGTTTCTAGTCTTGCATGCTTTTATCAGTATTTATTCACAATATATAAGATAATTTATTAAAATAATAATAAAAAAAATTTTGTCACTGTCATTTAGTGTCAAGTTTATCATAAAATTTTGTGATAAACTTGAAACTAAATGGTTAGGCCAACCTATAACCTGATTTAAATATTGTGGAAAAGCAATATTCTAATGAAAAAACATTATTTTTATTTTGGTATTACCAGTTGAAATCACCAGTGACCATTACTGAACATGATCACCCAAAATCCAGAAGAATCCAAGATTCTGAGGATGCTGGATTGAGAGATTTGACTATATACTTTTTTGTCTTACAAAAAAAAAAAAAAAAATGCAGTTTTTGCTGAGTGTGATGGAAATGGGATATTTGAAATTTGGATATGGTATTAATTATTTTAAGTAACTTATTTGGGTGCATTTTTGTCTTTTATTTTAATCACCAGAACCAGGATTTTCCACAATATGTGTTTTCATTTTCTATTAAAATCATCTTATACCTTTTACCCAGATTCACTAATTTTGCATTAACTTTTGCTGTTTGTAGCCATTATCATCAAAATAAAATACTATGATATGATTCAAGATTTATGAAGTAGTTTTAAAACATTAACTGTGGCTTGTTAATTTGGGCCTAGATAATAACTATACTAAAGCAATTGATGCCTCTCTAAAACTAGTGCATTTAATAAAGTATTTAATAAAAGAAGAGCAAGGAAAGATCTTATATATAATATATTTTAGAAAATTAACATTTTCTAAAATATTTGAGAGTTCTAAAAATTTTCTAAAATATTAGAAATTTGAGATGCATCCTGAGTATGTGGACTTTTTGTATAATTATCTTGTAAAGTCCATTGGTGGTTGTGGTGAGCAGTATGTCCAGAAATAGTAGCTTTTTGTTTTATTACATTTCCATTTTAAAGTTGATTTTGTGGTGGAAATTACTGATGTTTTGGTAGAAGTTGGAGAGGTCGTCCTGTCATGGTTCCAAATGTGAAGGATGTCATCTGCATACCTCATCCACATCTTCGGTTTGATCAGTTGCTGGTTGTGGAAGGACACTTTAAGGCAACTGATGATTTATTCACTAATTTATTTCAATTAACAACTAACTTCACCTATCTTTGAATAACTATACTAAATACAATAACTATACTAAAGCAATTGATGCCTCTCTAAAACTAGTGCATTTAATAAAGTATTCAAATTCATCTGGGCACTGTAACTCAGCTGTTATTTATTATAAATTACTTCTAACTTGAGCCATTATTCTAACCCCTCTGTAGTCCTGTTGATAAGAAACATGATTTTTCAAATGAGAAATTGTTTTAGTGCTGTTCAGTTGGACTGTGACATCACAAAACAATTTAATCTGTCACATGGTATATTAATGTTGCTTAATGAATTCTTTCTCATATGATGAATAATCATATAAGCGCCAATCTTCCAATTAATCTGCTCTTTGCCATCACTTTTTCTTACTTTAATAAAGGTCATTACTTTTAATATAATGGACTTTCTGCTACTTTTTCTATGATGCTATCATTTGGGCACTCACCTTTTTACTTTTTAATTGCCATTTTAATTATTGGTATGCGAAGAACAGTTAGTGCAATTAGATTAGATCCCAACAATCCCAATAGTTAAATGAAATTTGCTATGTTTCAGATTTCAGTGTCAAACCCTGTCTTCAAGATTTCAATATTTAAATATCAAACTAAATGAAATCTCACTTAGTACAGGGGAATGTTTAATTAAATCAAAAATACACTGTATACAGATGTATTGGAGTGCCTTGCAAAGCACACTGACTGTGTGGTATATTTCTTTTATGCAGAACTGGAAGCATAATTCAGTTAGCTGCATTCTGGAAGTGCAACCAGGCTGCCATAAGTATTTAATTTTTTTTTTAATTATTTTTGCACATTAATGATATTATAGTGTAATTTTTTTTTTTTTTTTTTTTTTTTAATGTTGGGTGCAGATTTAAGAAATTATTTTTATATGTACAAATTTAAATATATCTATATAAAATACTTTAGGGCATGTTCTTTCCAAATGTATTTTTGCCAAATGTTTGAAAATTCCAATGTTTTCATATTATGAAAGTAAAAATCTAGTTAAAAATCTATTTTACTAATATTACATAATCTTGAAAATAATAATGTTGAGAAATTTAATATAGCAATCAACCCAAGTCAAACAGTTTTGGCAAAACTGTTTTGCCATTTTAGATAGCATTAAAAATAAATTTTTCCAATACTGCTATATGTTAAAAAATTATTTGGAAATTAGCCACTTAGAATATAAATGACAGAACCTCTCTAGATGATTAGGAAAGGTACCAGTATGTTAAATATGTCATTTTGCATAATTCCAGAGGAACAGAATTTTTTTTTTTTTTTTAGCCTAATAAAATTCACTATTTTTGAGACTACTGATGTAGCTTGATTTTTAGAGCAACTGTGTAAAGATGGTGCGATTTCAACTAAAATTTAATAGCATCCTACAATAATGTGCATTTTAGTCACAAACTACCCAGAATAACTTGGCATTCTGGATAGCAGAAGAAGGATTTTGTGAGTTGAGTACAATAGAACACAGATGCCCTTCATACAGCAAGTTGTCTTGAGAAAGATCAGATATTTGATTCCATCAAATAATTGAAAATAATTTGGAAATGAAATACTTCTACTAGACAGGATAGGTATTTGAGTAATTTATGAGTTTGCTCTCTAAATATTTTTGCTTGTTTTGATTAAGTGGGGTTTTTTGGTAATAGTTGCAATATTTGGTATAGAATTGGAAATAAAAAAGTAATTTGAAGAAAACTGAAAAAAAAATTAATGTATTAATGTATATAAGACTGTTTTGAATAACTTTGAACCATGTCTTGAAAATATTCACTTGAATATTTTCAAGACATGGTTTTATATTTTAATGCATTTATATTTTCAAGACATGCATTTGTATTTTAATGTATGGCTTGCATTAAACTTGCAATTTAAAAAAAAATTAAAAAAAAAAAAAAACTTGTTATTTTTATTTTTATTTATTTATTTATGTTTTTTTTTTTTTTGTTATGGCAATATTAATCAAGAATTTTCACATTGTATTGTTGCTAGTATGTTAAAAAAAACTTTTCAGTAAATGTCTGTATCTATAGAAGACAGAAAATATGTGTGATGTATTAATTGTGTATTTCATATGCTCTCAAAATGTAAACTTTCGTTTTACAATAAGGCTACTATTATTTTGTGTCCCCAGAATACTATAACTGTTTATGTAGATAAAAATCTTTATTGAGGGGGTGGGATTTAAGAATCATGCAGTATTGCACTTTAGTGCCAAAAATGTATTTACTTGTAAATGTCTTCTTTAAAACCAATGTTCTTACATGTTCAGAAAAGAAACTAAATATATGTTCTAATAAAATGCTTTCAGATAATTCCATATTTCTGGTATTATTATTCTTCATGCAGTTCATTTGCAAAGAAAAAATCCAAAGTTGTCCAAGAACAAAAATTAAAACATCCATTGTATTATGGATATACACTGTTAGAAGTAACATACTAAATAAGTGTAATACATATAATACAGACTACAGAAATTAGTTTTGCATGAGCTAGTTCTTAATATCATTAGTGGCAAACGATGTAAGAAAGCAAGCTTATACAATATCAGCCCGGTGGGGGGGGGGTCTTCCCATTTCACCTAGCCATCCCCTCCAATAGCTTATAATAGAAGTAGATAGTTTGAATTTACTTAAGCTATTTACTTCCATAACAACAACAGATGGAAGTTTGTTCCAACCATCTGCTGGCCAAAGGCAAACGTACATATATCAATTCTGCATCCATCCGTTCTCAGTTTGAATTTATGCACCCTCATATGCATAGTCTGAGCAAGAGAAAGAACCCCATCAGCATTGAGTTTGCCCAATCCATTCAAAGCCTTAAAACGTCTCAATCAGATCACCTCACAGGTGACTAGTCCCTGGATGCTCCAGTTTGCAGAATTGAAGCTTTTCTTGGTGAGAGAACTCTTTGTTCCCCTCATTAATCTCATTGCTTTTCTCTGTACCTGTTCCACCCTTCCTAAAATGAGACCTCCAGACCTATATGCAATACTCAGGTCCAGAGGCTAACTCAAAGAATGATCACAATTTTTTTTTTTACATTATTAATAATCCAAATTTTGAAGATTCTTTTCAAAGTAGGAGACATGATGAAATACACTTTCTCCAACATTTCTGCCATTCTTCAAAAACATGGCAGAAGCCATTTTTTTGACATGCTTTTGAGAATTTCCTCTGGTGCCTTTACAACTACTGATGAGTGGAAACGTTTTCCTCGCAGCTCCATTAACTTTGGAAATAAAAAAAAAATCACAGGAGGTAAGGTCAGGGCTGTAGGGTGGATGAGAAATGCATATGACATTAATTGCTGGCTAAGCACTCGACTATGAGCTGTGTGAGGTCTCGCATTGATGTGATGTAGCATTCGGCCACCTGCGTGTAGTTGTGGTCATTTGAGACTATTATGATCCTGTAGAGTGGTCAGTAAAGTGCTGTAGTAAGGTCCTTGTGCATCTCATGATATGGCAGGCACCTCCATAGCCAGGTGGGAAGGAGCAGCAGTGCGTAGCACACGCTTCTTGATTAGACAGGGGTTCGAGTCCGTCACCACTAAATACGGAGGACGCGGAAAGGTCAGGGAATGACCACCGCATATTCCCGGAGCAATATGGCCTTAGTTGCTAATGCTCCTAAAAACCAAAACAACCAACAACCAATCATGATATGGCACAACGTGCTATGTCATACGAGTAAATCATTCCTTGAATGTCAAAAAGAAGATGACCATTCCTGCAGGTCACAACTTTTGCACTTTTCAGTGTTGGTGATGATGTAGAACTAAAAGATCTTTGTTGCTTACTCTGATTGAAATGATGAAGTCAACCCTCATCTGCTGTTATCCCCTTGTGCAGAACCGTGCCATCTTCATTAACCATCCATTGGAGCTACAAACAAACCATGCAAATTGCTGTTGCTCAGATGTCGGTAGTCTTGATATTTTCATCATCGCTACCAGTTGCCATATGATGATCTCTAACGATTACAGAAAGAGTTAATGGTTCTTCAAATAGGCCTCTGGGGTTGGGAAAGTTCTGACTCATAACTGCAATGGAATACACCAACTGTCTATGACAAACTTTATTAAAATAATAAGATAAAATACTACAGGATAAAATTTTGTTGTAAAAATAAAATACACTGACAACTGTAGTGTTTAAAGCAATGGAGCTTTCACAGGTGACTGCCTGCATTATCAACTGTTGATAAAGTAGGTGGTTGTGTTAGTACTGCATAGTACTATAGTACTATGCAGTACTAACACAACCAGTACTAGCACAAGAGTTCTGATCTCACAATCATGCCCAGACATCTGTCGTATCCAATTTATGTATACCTTACATTAAAGCTACTGTTTTAACACTTTTATTTATGTATATTTAATCTAGTTTTATCAATGTATACTGTATTCTTTTTATTTTATCTTTATTAAGTTTAATATAACCATTTTGTCAGTTGTTACAAGAAATATACCAATATGTACCCTGACACTCGAGGCCTGTTTTCCGATGTATGGTTTTAGGAGCATCAGTGACTCAGTCTATAATGCTCAGTATACACTAAATTGCATGTGTTCTGTCGCTTGTTTGCTGGACGAAAAATCCGAATTTCTGGGAGAAAACAATGCTGCTCTTGTTAAGACCAAATAATGTATCCATTTTGTGAAAAAGGCCATAAAAATTCCTACCGTCATCCATGGGACTCAAACTCATGTCGTTTTCACCTGGTGTCGGGGAGCACGCGATTCTGCCAACTATACTACCCATAAGTGTCATTTGAGTACTGGATACAGGTTGGTGGCCTCAATTTAGTTACAACGTAGAACTGCTGGAATGTGTACAGAGAAGGGCAATGAGATTGCCCAAGAAAGGCTTCATTTCTGAAAATTCCAGTGTCTTCGGACTAGACAACTGTGAGGTGATCTGATTGAGGTGTTCTAAGGCTCTGAATGGATTGAGCAAGCTCAACGCAGATGGTATTCATTCTATCACTCAGACTAACACATGAGGTAGCATAATTTCAGGTTGAAAGATAGATGTGCAGAAGTTTGCTTTCAGCAGATGGGTTTTTGAAACAAACAATGTGCTTTTGTGGAAGTAGGTACTATATTAAGAATAAATTCAAAGACTAGATAGACAAATTAATGTAGTGCAGGACAGGTGATGTGGGAAGTTTTTTAAAACTTTGGCTGATGATTCATACTACCTGCTTCGATTTCTTCCATCATTTACCACTACTAATTATGACAGTAAATTAAAATAAAGTTTAAATAATAATCTCATACATATAATTTAAATTTTATTGAATCACTTTTTTAAAGTGCAAGAACATCTTTCACATCCTCGCAAATCCAAAGGTAAATTATTATATAAGAGTTACTTCATACAGATTTAACGCGGAAACTGTTACATCCACCTGTCGATCGAAACTGAAATTTCATTGAAATGATTGAGCTTCAAGGAAAGTAATGCTGTAAGTTTGATCCTAAAGGCAAGTAGGGCTCCTAGAATTATTATTTTTGCTCATGTTATTTCTCCCTAACTGGGCAGTTCTGCCCCATAAGAGGCATTACTACCAAATACACAGGATGGGTGATACTTCTGATGTTACTGTTGGTCGAAGAATTCTCTGACTATCCTACAGGTGTTCAGGATTGCGACTTAGCATTACTAGAGGCATTTGATGCAAGAAAGCAAGCTTATGCAGCATCAGCCAAAAAAATAACCACTTCCGCTTCACCCCTCTGTTCGTCCGAAATACCTGTCCAGCCGAGCCTTAAACTTATTTAGGCTGTCAACTTCCACGACAAGGGATGGAAGTCTCTTCCACCAACCAACCACCCGCTGGCTAAAGGCAAATTTCTGCACGTCTATCCTACATCTGTCTTTCCTCAATTTGAATTTATGCCCTCTCAGGTGATTATTCTGAGCAACAGGAAGAATTCCATCAGCATTGAGCATGCTCAAACCATTCGAGGCTTTATACACCTCTATCAGATCACCTCGCTGGTGCCTAGTCTCTAGACACTGTAATTTGCAAAACTTAAGCCTTTCTTCATAAGAGCACCCCATTGTTCCATTGACTAATCTTGTTGCCTTTCTCTGTACTCATTCCAGCAGCTCTACATCCTTCTTGAAATGAGACCTCCAGGCCTGTATACAGTACTCAAGGTGTAGTCTGACCATTGCCTTATACAAGGGAATAATCACCTTATCCCTGCTAGAAAAATTCCTATATATCATTGACAATACACCATGAGCTACTCTTGCAGCCCGTCTGCACTGCTCAGAAAACTTCATATCTGCCTGCACAACCACCCCAGGTCCCTTTCATTCTCTACCACTGTCAGTGTAGTACCACAGAGTTGATACGTTGCTCTGGGGTTACTGTTTCCCATATGTAGTACTTTACATTTGTCAATGTTAAACTTCATTTGCCACCTCTCAGCCCATCTGCTCAACCTTTCCAGATCCTGTTGCAGCAGCATAGTGTCAGTAGTGTCCTTGAAAACCCTGCCAATCTTCGTATCGTCTGCAAACTTGGACATTAAGCTTGATATACCATCATCAATATCATTTATAAATACAGAAAACAATAATGGACCCAGTACTGAACCCTGAGGGACTCCTCTAATAACATTAGTCCACGATGAGCAGTGTCCATTGATTACCACTCTCTGTCTTCTACCCCTCAACCATCCCTTTATCCATAGCAACAATTTGCCTCCAATTTGTGCAGCAGTCTTCCATGTGCAACAGTATCAAAAGCCTTTCTAAGATCCAAGTATATAATATCAAAGTTATTCCCTGCATCCAGTTCTTTTGTGACTGCATCATAGTATCCAATCAGATTGGTCAGGCAAAACTTCCCCTTAACAAAACCATGCTGTGTCCGAGCTATAACTGAAGTCTTGTCTAGATGATCCTGCAGTGCTTCCTTAACCAGTGCCTCCATTAATTTTCCGGGAACAGAAGTTAAACTCACAGGTCTATAATTACTTGTGTCAGACTTGGATCCTCCTTTGTGAATTGGGGTCACATTTGCACATATCCAGTCCATGGGTACCTCCCCTGAGTCCAAGGAAGCTCTCATTTATGGCTAAGGGTTTGCTTACTTCCTTTGCTGCCTCCTTTAATATAACTGGATAGATCCCATCCACCCCAGGTGCCTTTCTTGTGTTTATCATCAACAATTTCTCCTCCACTTTACTCTCAGTGATTACAAGATTCTCTAGCTTACTGCCAGAGTTGAATACACCTCTGGCATTCCCCTCGCTCAATAACTCCTCATGTGTGAATGTCGATGCAAAATATTCATTTAGTTTGTTAGCTACCTGAGCAGGATCATCAACAGTTGACCCATCGATATCAAGTGGACCAATTTGATTCATCCCCTTCCTTCTAGAGTTTACATAAGTAAAGAACTCTTTGCTGTTTTTCTTTGACATCTGGTAATCTGCCTTTGCCTGCCTAACCGCCTTTGTAACTTGTATCTATCATAGGCTTCTGTGTCTCGTGTTAACTTGTATGTATCCCATTCATTTTTCTTCTCTGCCATGTCTCATTAGTTCATCTGACATCCATTTAGGCCTAAACCTTGAACAATATTTCTTGGTATGTAAAGCCTAGAAGCTTCCAAGATAAGTTCTTTGAATGCTTCCCATTTTGAATTTACTGTTGGTAACATCATCAGTTGGTCCCACTGTATAGCATTTAAATACTGTCTCAGTCCTTCGTCGTCGCCTTTACGAAAGCAATAACCCTTCCCTTTACCCTACTACTACTACTAATACTACCCCTAATATTAGTTTTCTTTGAGTAAATCCCACTTCAGAACACTGTGATCACTGCCACCTAGTGGTTCCTTTATCTGCAGATTCTTAATGTATGAAGAATCACTACTGATAATCAAATGAAGAGTATTACTCCCTCTAGTTGCCACCCTAACATGCTGATGAAGAGAACAATCATCCAATAAATCCACAAAAGCCTTGCTAGTGTGCGAGTGACCAGCCCCCAAATTCCAGTCAATATCTGGGAAATTAAAATCCCCATCATAAGACTCTGATTTACTGGCCCTCTCTATTTCCCTGTACAGTTTCTTATTATACTCATCAGAGTCATTAGGCCTATAGCACACTCCTACTCTCAATTTTGATCTCCCAATGCTTATGTCACACCAAACTGACTCGACACTGCACTGTCCAGCGATGTCGACTGGCTTCACTTCCTTGGATTTTATGTATTTCTTAACTAATAGCCTAACCCCTCCTCCCTTCCTATGCTGTGTATCCTTTCTGTAGATATTGTACTACCCAAATTCCAGTTCTGCATTCCTTATATCTGTGTGACATCATGTCTCTGAAATCCCAACAATATCTGCCTTTGGTATTTTGAGCAATACCTCAAATTCATCAAATTTAATTACTAAACTCCTAGCATTGGTGTGCTCGCAAGTATACAGGCACCTGTTCTTTTTCTTAGCTACCCTAATACACCCCATGTGTTTACTTGTACCCCAATGATTCCCAGCAGTCTCTGAAATATCCTGCATCTTATTTTCCAGGCTGCTGCTCATTCCAATAGAAGCAGTGCAAGAATCACTTTCACCTCTGCCAGTGGCTACTGTTAATCTATTAGTCCTTGTATCCCCCCAATCTACCAGTTTTCCGACCCACCTAACACTGCCTCGATAGCATCAACAAACATTCTTGCACCCTATCTATTTAAGTGTATCCCATCCCTGTAGGAGCAGTCTCTCCTGTTAACAAGTACAGACTAGGCTGAAAAAAATTCTACCCCTTGAGCCTTGCACAATCTTTCCAGGGCCGAATTGATCGATAGGGGCTCTCATCATATACTCCCTCCTATCGTGTGTCTGGGCATGCAGACACTTTCAAATTCAACCCTAATTCGCGGTTTTTTTTCAACAGTGACCTGTACTTGTTAAGTAATTCCGCTGGTCTCCTACTCTTAATATCATTAGTTCCAACGTGTACAACTATATCACCTTTTGTGCCCTTAAAAGATGATATCCGCTCAACAACATCATCATCAACCTTTCCCCTGGCAGACATACCCTGGTCCTGTTCCACCTATCCTTTTTACAAAGCATGTTCCCCGTTTCCCTGACAATAGAGTCACCAACAACTACTAGTTCCTTTGGGACCAGCGCATTCTTCCTTGAGGGCTGCCGCTGTGTTGCGTGATGACCAAGTGCAAGCTCTGGCATTGGTGTGGGCAGCTCTTCCTCCTCTGGCTCCATATACTTTATCCTTTGTAGTTCACTCACGTCCTGCTTGATTTTTTTCAAGATTGCAGGGGCTATTCGGTTCTTCGTGGCGATGGTCCTTCTCTTGTTCGCTATTCGCTGACCTGAATATCCGGGAATCGTTTCAACCACTTGGTATGTAGTCTCGCCCTGTAAGTTGTCATATCGGTCACCAGCTTCGCTAATTCGTAGTATGTTTCCATGATGTACGTATTCATTTCGATGCTCCACTTCATGTGTTGGCGTTTTTTCTCTTCCTGTGTCGTCACTAGCGCAGTTGCACAGGAAGGACTTCCAGTGGGTGGGACTGGATGATCTTGCCCTTCTCTTGTGGTAGCAATATGGGGGACAGCGGCACTCGCTCCACTGTCTTCCTCGGGAGACCGTCTCTGATTTTTCAAACCAACCCCTCTGTCTAAGGCCCGAACGTGAGTGACTTTGTCCTGTGCCACGCACGATGCAATATGATTAATATTTCTCTGCGACATCATCCATTATTGGAGGTGGACCTGTTTAGCTTCGGCTTATTTCCAATGGTAGTTCTCGCGAGTGATGCCAGTTGACGCCACAATCTGCCTTAGCCGCCACTTCGACCTTAGGGATAGGTAGATGCCTTGGAGCAATTTTCACGATATTTATTTATTTTATTACTATTAATTTAGTTATTATTATTCTAATTTATATTATTATTATTATACCGGTCTCCCAGCGTGATGGAGCCGCGTTCGTTTCCGCCAAGGCGGTACTCGAACCCAGATCCATCAGGCTGGTAGTCCAGTGTCGTAACCACTGGGCCTTCGTGCCCATTATTATTATTATTATTATTATTATTATTATTATTGTTGTTGTTGTTGTTGTTGCTCTCTTACATTATTTCTCCCTGATTGGGGGTTCCACCTCGGGACGGGTATTGCTACCAAGTGCACAGGGTGGTGGTTGTCTGGTGTTACTGTTGGTCAAGGAACTCTGATTATCTTACAGGTGTTCAGGATTGCTATTTTCTGGAGTTCCTTGTAGGTGTTTGCTGGGAGACCTATTGCTGCTAGGCTGTTATGAGAGTCTTTGGCACCATACCTGTGGTTGACACGATGATCGTTACTTGTTGCATATTCCACATCTCTCTGATCTCCTGTTTTAGGTTCGCGTACTTCCTGATTTTTTCCCCATGAGTTTTCTGCAGGTTGCCAGTGTTGGGCACCGCTATATCAATCAGATAGGTAGTCTTTTCTTTCTTGTCCACAAGGGTTATGTCCGCTCTGTTGTGTGGGATTGTCCTATCCGTTATTATTGCGCGGTCCCAGTACAGCTTGTGGGTTGGTGTCTCTAGTACTGCCTGGGGTTTGTTCTTGTACGGTACACTTTTTTGGGCCAACTGGTATTTCCTTGCTAGCTTCTGATATATTATCCTCGCTACCTGGTCGTGTCTATTACTGTATTCAGTCTTGGTGGCATCGTCGACATGTGTCATCAAACACTCCATGATCCTTGGCGATGTGTTTTCTACAGTTCCTGGTGTTGATTACCTGGTCTTGGGTGGCGAGCATGAATCCGTCAGTGTCGGGGAAGAGCGTCCCGCTCGTGAGCCATGCATTGGAAGCAATTTTATCTATGTGATCTTGTTGGAGATCATTGTAGTGTCTGCCATGGAGTGTCTTCTCTGCCCATCTTTCTATCTTCGTTTGTACCTCCTGGTTGGGTGGGGGGAATTCCACACTTAGGTTCAGTTGGGTATAATGCTTGTCTATCTTCCTTATTGCCTGGTGGAGTTCTGCTGCTTGTTTCTGAAAGTAATCCTTGAGGTAAACTCTCGTTGTTTTCTGTTGCTCTATCAAGTATATCAGGCCTCTTCCTCCTTCTTCCCGGGCAATTGTCAGTCTCTCCAGGGCAGATTTTGGGCAGCTCTTTGTCATCCTTGTCTTTCTCATGATATCCTCCTGCTCGGTGTTAGTCCAATCTATTACGCAGAAGAAGTAGGTTAGTACTGGGACTGCATAGGTGTTTATGGCTTCAACTGTGTTTCCTCCATTCAGCTTTGCTTTCAGCAGGCTTCTGAGTCTCTCATGGTATTTTTCGGTCAGAGAGGTCTTAATTTCCTTGTGCTTTAACTACTGAGCCTGCGTCATCCCCAAGTATTTGCAGAGGGAGAGGCCTACAAATACTTGGGGATTATTATTATTATTATCCAAATGGTGCAAGGAAGCCCAAGGCTTATGCTGCACCGGCCAAAAAAAAAATTCCCAACTTACCCTGAGAGAAAGAGAGAGAGAGAGAGAGAGAGAGAGAGAGGAACCACCAATAAAGAGAAGAATGATGATATCCAGCTGAGAACCCTGGGTTTACCAAGCCCATACTCACCAGATGTGAGCCCCTGGATTGTCAGGTCAAAATCGGAAACAGGAAACCGCAGAAGCCGGGAACTCAAAGAAATGATTTCAAAATGTATTGGTTGAAAACTAGGAAACAGTAGAATTAGAGAATATTTTATATTTTTTTATATCGTCCTTGAGGTTGTCACAGACATTCTCTCAGATAACCCAGACAAGCTGTACTTGCTACCTATGGGTCTAAAACGCTGATGGAACTGACATTCGGGTAACACTCAAATCAAGTGGACCCAATTTCGGCGAAGTCCGGACAGTCTGTGACAGCCAAATTCTCTGCTTGCACCTTCACGATGGTGGGACTGTTAGTAATCCTGGGTTTAACCTCCATACACAAGTACATGTTGGGTGACCATCCAGGTATGAACCAACGTAAGCAGGGGTCGAGGTGCGTAGCCCACACCACATGAAGGAACGCCGCCCTTCTATGTAACCAGGCAGTACTAGGTGGTAGATGACTCTCATCAACCGGTGAAATACCACCGCTTTGCTTATTGGAGGCTTGAAGTGGTGGAACCCATGTTTACTCTCTAGAGTTAAGTTCCGGTCAAACCTTCCCCATCTCTTTCATCATGCAGAATGATTGATGACTTTTGAGGTTATGATGAACATCGAGGTGAGATCCAATATTCCTTACATTTCGAGAGTATACAGCTCTAAAACAGTTCACAGGCCGGCCGCTAGTTAATACACCTTACCGAACCTATTGGTAACTCTCTAGGAGGCTTCCGGATCAGCTAGTGTATAATCTTGCTACCTCTACTCTGCCAGATAGTGACTGGAGGGAGTCCGAGTAGTGTGTATGCGGGGAGCATTGTTGAGGCCACGTTATGTCAAGGATCTGGGTATATTCTTACCATGTGTACGCCATATCCAAAAATTTCTTTACTTCATACAGCATGTCCCACCTAATTTTTCTTACTATTGAATACACCGTGAATTGTCAAACTAATAGAGCAAGCTTATCTGCGAAAAGATCTAAAGTTCCCAAGCACTTCCTAATTCATTTAACAAATATACGTGGTCTCAATTCTAATCTCAACGATATCCATTTCCACTTGCAGTCTGCCAAACCCCATGTACTTTTTCTGACAGAATCTTACTTATCGGTTGATTCAATTACTGCTCACCTCAGATGCCCAAATTATTCTCTGTATGATTCCATTTGCCTCAAAGGTGGTACTTGTGCATATGTCCGTTCTGATATTCGCTTTCAGAGACTTGGCAATTTGGAATCTCCTCTCTTTGATCTTCTCTGGCTTAAAATCTCTCTACCTCATTGTGTCAAATTCATCTGTTGTCTCTACCGTTCTCCCAACTCCACTAATCACTTGGAGTTTTTTGACTTCCTCTCTTTGCAACTTGACTTTCTCCAGTCCAACTTTCCTCACAGTGAGGTAATTTTCCTTGGTGATTTTAATGTCCAAAACTCCAGCTGGCTTCCGTTTTCTAGTCACACCGACCCAGCTGGTCGACAGGCTGAGGCTTTTGCAATTACTAATGACCTTCCACAGATTGTTCATTTACCTACAAGAATAGCGGACAATCCTAACCATACAGCCAATACGCTTGATCTTTTTCTCACAAGCAACCCTTCTAAGTACATTGTCAAAGTGAGAGGTCCTTTAGGAACTTCAGGTCACAACTTGGTGATTGTCTCTTCTCCAATGGAGCCTTTATCTCACGGCTATTCCCAACCTCGTGTTGTTTGCCATTACAAGAATGCAAAATGGGATGACCTATGAGACTTTTTTTCTTCTTTTCCTTGGTCGGATTACTGTTTCAAAATTTCTGATGTCAATGTTTGCTCAGATTGTGTCAGTGAAATTATTCTTGCAGGAATGGAATTCCTTATCCCACACTCCACTTTAAAATCTCGTCCTTTATCTAAACCTTGGTTTTCCAATAAATGTGCTAAGGCTGTTCAAGAGAAGAATGTTGCATATCGTAATTGGCTTGTTTCTAATTCTTCAGTTTCATTTTCTGCTACAACAAAGCTCACAACAATTGTAAAGCAGTTATTCATCAGTCCAAACTAGAATTTGAACAGGCTAAGAGTAGAAGACTTGCTTCTTGCCCTAATGGTAGCCGAGCATTCTGGTCTCTTGCCAAAGCTAGTGGCCGCAACTTTTGCCCATCTCTGCTCCCACCTCTGTCCATACCAGTTGGTTCTGTTGTCACTTCAGCCAAGGATAAAGCTGACCTGCTAGCATCCCATTTTTCTTCCAACTCATGTATTAATGATCTTGGTAAAACACCTCCCACCACTCCCAACACGCTCCATTTAATGCCTCCTATGGTCCCCTTAATGCCCAAAGGATGTCAGAAGGATTTTCACGAATCCTGATGCTAAGAAAGCTCCAGGTCCCAAAGGTATTTCTATACTTGTTCTCAAAACCTGTGCTCCTGAACTTACTCCTATTCTTTGCGCCTTTTTTCACTTCCTTATTCCAAAGGTGTTTTTCCTCCTGCTTGGAAATTTGCTAATATCCAGCTAGTTCCTAAAAAGGTGACAAATCCCTCCCATCCAATTATCATCCCATTGCAATTACTTCTACTCTTTCTAAAGTAATGGAGAAATCAATTAACCTCCAACACTGAAACTATTTAGAAACCTTCCGCTTAGTGATCGATCGCCAGTATGGATTCCGTCAGTGTCGATCCACTGGTGATATTCTGGCTTATTTTATCCATTTATGGACTAATTCAATTTGAAGGTTCGGCGAAACCCACGTAGTTGCTCTTGACATCTGAAAGGCTTTCGATCGTGTTTAGCCTAAAGGTCTTCTAAACAAGCTTCCATCCTATGGTTTGCCAACTGTTTTTAATAATTGGTTATTCAGTTTTTTCTCCGATCGCTCACTGAGGGTGATGGTAGATGGCTCTCTGTCTTCTAACTTCTCCACTAATACCGGTGGCCCCCAAGGTTCAGTTCTTTCCCCCACTCTTTTTCTCTTGTATATTAATGACCTTCTTCCATTGACTGGAAACCTTATCCATAGTTTTGCCGATGATAGCACATTGCATTCTACTCTCCATTTTGAGAAACCTTGCCTTGCTCAATCAGCTTCAACTTCTCGAAAATCTGCTACCAATTCCTTAAATGCCGATCTTCAGGTAAATCTCCAGTGGGGCAAAGACAACTTAATTAATTTCAACCCTTCTAAAACTCGATCTTGTCTTTTATCTCTCAAAAAGGATTCTTCTGCTCCTATGCTTATCTTTAGTGACACTCCAATTTCTAGGCAAAACTATGTATCTCTTTTGGGGATTACACTGACTTCTAATCTCTCTTGGCACAAGCACATTACAAATATTGCTTCTTCTGCATCTAAAAAACTTGCTTTTCTCTTTCGCTCTCAGCATTACTTTTCTTCTAAACAGCTGCTCACTCTGTATAAATCGCAAATCCGCCCTTCCATGGAATATTGTTCCCACAACTGGGGTGTTGCCCCAAAACCCTCTCAGGCTTCTTGATTCCATTCAGAAGAGGACAATTAGTTTAATTAATGATTCATCTCTAACAGAGTAGTAGTAGTGGAATGTGATGCAAGAAAGAAAGTGTATGAGCTTATGCAGCATCAGCCAAAAAAAAAAATCACACCATTTCCTCCAAATGCCTGTCCAGTTCCTCCTTAAATTTATTCAACCTATCAACTTCCACAACAGATGGAAGTTTGTTCCAGCAATTAACCATCCCGCTGGCTAAAGGCAAATTTCCGTACATCTATTCTACATCTGTCTTTTCTTAATTTGAATTTATGCCCCCTTAGGTTCGTAATCTGAACAAGTGGAAGGATCCCATCAGAATTCAGCGTGCTCAACCCATTCTAGTTCTTTCCACTCGCTGTCTCATAGACGTACTGTTTCTGCTGTATGCGTCTTGTACAGATACTTCCACGGGCACTGTTCTTCTGAATTGGCTTCTATAATTCCCGCTTTCTCTCTCTCTAAAACAGTCCGAACATGTTACCAGCCAACATCCATTTACTGTCCAACTTCAAACTCACAGAACCAACTTTTCATCTTCTTCGTTTATTCATTCAACTGTTGTTTTCTGGAACAACCTTCCTTCACACGTATTTCCTGAAAATTACAATCTACAGAAGTTTAAGTCCAATGTCAAGAAATATCTTGTTTCGTCTTCTCAACCTCCATCCCAAGCACGATACTAAGTATTTGTACTATAGATTCTGATACCACTCGTGTTTGGGGTTTACATAAAAAAAAAAAAAAAAAAATCAAAGCAATATTATCTGACTATTTTGAACTTCATAATGCATGAGAAATCCACAAATAAGATACAATTTCATTTCAATTGGATGGAATTCTATTGTCTGGTGAACTCCAAACCACTGAAGTGTCTTCTGGTTTTCAGATGCATTCCAAAGTAATCTTCAGAATGCTCTGAAAGCCAGACCTGAAGATTATTGTAAATATGAAAAATACCTGTTCCTTTTTATTAAAAAAAAAGTTCAGAATTGGCATCATAGTTTTAAAAATAGGTTCTGATATTGTTGAAGTTGACAGCTCCCACATGTTTTAGTCTAGTGAACTGTCCACAAGAAAGTCTTAAGCACGTTTCATAGCGTTCCGCAGGCTTTCGTGTTATAGTGTGCTTGCCGGATAATCTTTATCACCTAACGATTAAGACAATCATCTCATACAATTACTCAACATGCAATGTGTAATATAAAGCTACCGGGCAAGCCTATCACTAATATTAGTATTCCAGGAAACCTGGGTTTTATATGATCGATTAGTGGTTTATTTTTAGGACCAATCTCGTGTCCTCAAATCTTTCCTGAAACATGAAGGATAGATCCGCAACAACAAGAAGGCGCTGTGATTTCCACTCTGGCCCCCTTTCAGATGATTAGACTCCAGACCGGCCGCAAATGGTGGTTCTTTGCCATTAAAAACTTATTCTAAGAACTATGTGTAACTAGAGAATGGTCAAGAGGCAGGAGTAAACAAACAAAACATGATTTATTAGACATAAACATATATGATACAAATGAATCAAAGCATTGGCTGGTTGCATCTCAGTATTAAACAGAATGACTCTACAGTAAGGAATAACTGTACCTTATTCGCGATATAGTGAAGATTGCACAATATACTAAAAGTTGAGACATAATTGGCACATGTATATTAGTTGGTTTGTGTTCTTCGTGAGGCCTTTATTAGATATTCATTGCTCGTATTCAAATGCGTTAATAGGCATCTCGCTGTCCGAATATTTAGGTAACTGTGTAGAGTTGACTTGTATGTTTTCCAATAATTGATAGTGTTCCATTTAATAGTATTAACAATAGGTAAAATGTTAACATGTAAATCTGACTGATAGTACTACATTTAATAGGGAGTACTATTAATAACACATTCTAGGACTAATGTTGACATTTAAATCTAAGAGGAGGAATGTAAGTAATCGTGGACAGTGTAAAGGGAGGGGTAGGTCTTATTGTTGGTTCGTTCCGTTTAATTTGCTATTAAAGTACAAGCAAACTTACCAGAAAACTTCTATGTTCCTCCAGAGTTTGAAGGCTCTATACAGCGTTCCATGACGTATAACTGTTTTCTCAAAATCCTGCTTCAACGACAATTCTTCTACTGAATCTCTTCTTTTCGCCACTCCACAACAATCAGTCACGACTTCAACTACTAACAACCGACGAACAAACTACTCACTAACCAACCAACGACTCTTTCTGCCCTCTCCAAATATATATCCCTCCCACCTCTCTCCAAATATATATCCCTCCCAAATATATGTCCCTCCCACCTAGGTTTGAATCCTCGTATTGGTCAAGAGACTAATTTTGTGGGGGAAAGAAAAACGATTGTCTTGGAAACCTGACCCAATTAAAAATAGAATGTTATGAGTAGAAAGAGGAACTTTGCATTTGCATGAGGTGGCATATCCAGATTGTTCAGCATTAGTCGCTAAATCTAAAGTCTCTTATTCGTACCAATCTCCAGATAACAGTCACTTGGTAGTTAGGAAGTTCAGGTTTCATCTCAAAGGTATGTTCCTTACTTAGCAATACTCTAATTTCTCCACCGAGAATTATACTTTCTCATTGTTTTAATGAAATTTAAATCCGCGACATTTGTCCGAACCGATCGAGTGACGATCTCTTGCTGTGATTTAGCCAGACTCACAATAGCGTCTCTATTGCTGCCTCCTAAGTTCGAAGTGAAGGTGTGTATATTAGAACAGACAAAAATTGCTTACTGCATGAAATGGTTATTATTCTCCGACTACAGCAGTGGCAAAAATATAGGGTAACTTGCTGATGGGGATGAAGCAAGAAATAAAAATGCACGCATTTTTATGAGTCTTTATCTGTATCTTTCTTACAACTCTAGTATGAAAATTATCTGAATTTTGATGCTGGAGTTGTTTTGGTTTTTTTAGGAGCATTATCACCTGAGGCCATATTGCTCCGGGGATATGCGGTGGTCATTTCCTGACCTTTCCTGGCTACGGAGGCGCCAATGCTGGAGTTGTAAGAAAGATACTGATTTTTGTTTTTGAAAAGGAAGCAAAGCTTATCTCCCAGTAACAGCATATCATAGCATCTTTATGGTTTATGAAATCAAGGATTGTATTGAACACTGACACAGTGCTTTATTATTATTAATTTATTTGATTATGTTGCTTGCAGCATATAAGTCTTGCTTTTAATTTTATGACAAATCAATATGCTTTTTTTATATATACTACAGGACAGTTCATGTGATGATATTACTATTTCAGTTTACAGAAGACAACATATGATTCAAATCTTTCATATGTAATGAGAAACTTTATAAATTAAAGGAATTTGAATAATAAAGTGTGGAGTTTGTCCTTTTTTGTTGTTGTAAAGCTAACTCAAATACAATACTGAAATGAAAGAATGCTAAATTTTGTTAAAGAAAACAACTAAAACAGTCAAAATTTAGTCACATGATTGTATTCCAAATTTTTCTTTGATTCCAGATTCTTTGTATTTTTGTGTTCTATACAAAAAAAAAAAAAAAAAAATTATTAGTGGCTATGGTTAGCAGCTAGCTGCTAGCAGCTATATGATGCAGAGTTCATTTCATAGGATGCCATAGCAAAAGTAATAAATAAATAAAGGAAACGAATTAAATTAAAAATCTGAAAACATACGTAAATTACCATATGTATACTTGAGAAATGAATTTAAATTATAAGGGAGGAAAAAAGGCAGTGGGGCGAAAACAGAGGTCTGAACTGAGTAAAAAGAAAACGACTTCTTTTAACATTACCACACAGCTATCATAATCATTAATTTAAATTTTACGATATTTTTACTTATCTTTTTCACTGTCCTTTTTATATTGAAACAATAATTAATTGTGAATATTTCATACTAATAATCGGTGAATTGATATATTGTCCATCGTAATTACAAAGCTGTAGAAAATTCTCCACGCACTCTTCGCAATGTTCCAGCCTGTTTCTTAGGTCCGAAATTGGTGGCGCCACTTTCTATTAGTTTTAACGTGTAACCGGAATTAATTATCGTCTATGGGAGTTAACACTGTGTCTTACTACTCTGTTGTCACTTCCACCGTTGGCTCGTTGCTTGACTGTTGTCTGCACAATGATGGAATTGTCTAAATCTTTTCAGGATGGGTTGAGTATTGCGGGAGATAATACACGAATTTCTGATGAAATGTTTACAAAATTGTTACATTATGTATTTACTGCTGCAGTTGGCGGAAGAGTAAAAGAATGTACGTACATACTTTAGATTTTAAGTTTACTGCATCCACTAGTTTATCCATGACGCCTTTTTAAATTGACTTTCTTCTTGACACATCAGTAATTGTCAAAAACTGTTTCGTTTCGAAAAACCTTAAAAAGTTCTTGCTAAAGTGCCTTTGAGAGCGAATTTGGCTAAAATTGTGTTATGTATGATTTCGGGATCCTCCTACTCAGAACCCCCCTGCTGTTTTGAGATGCCCTTGAATAAACTGATGGGCGATTTAAAACAATGTTTGACAGTGCACTATTTGAGATATTTGAAAACTGGGATGCAGTCATAAGATAGCATGCAATAAACAAAGGGTAATTCTCCAGTATAGCGTTATGGACACGATTACCTAGCAAGTCACCGTTAGCTCCAACTTGGAACAGTTCTGACTTATCACCGAACCTCTAATTTTGACGAAGCATGTGCGGCGCTCGCTGAAATAAAAATAATGAAAAATAAGATCTTTCAGTAATTTTTTATATACTTTTAATCTCTTTACAGAAAGAATTTGGTAATTTTATACATTTTCAGTAATTTTTGTATACTTTTAACGCATCACGGCTAGATCGCAAGCTACTATCGGCTCCGACTTGACGCTGTAATATTGGCACTGTACTACGTACTCGCAGTAATATATTTTTTTTTCTCTCTTATCTGCGAAAATAACTGTTTCAATGCGTTTTCAGAAAGAATAAAACAAACTTCCTGACTATATAAGAATTTGATTGTAAAATAATAAAAGTAGGTAATTATAAAAACAATAAGATGCAACAGCCACTTCCTGAAAATTGTTTTTTTATTCTTTCTGAAAACGCGTTGAAATAGCTATTTTCCCAGAATACAGATAAGGGTATGGGCTTGGCACACCCAGGGTCCTGAGCTGGATATCATCATTCTTCTCTTTCTTGGTGATTCCCTTCTCTCTCTCAGGGTAACTTGGGAATTTTTTTGGCTGGTGCAGCATAAGCCTTGCACCATATGGCTAATAATAATAATAATAGAGAGAAAAATATATCACTGCGAGTATGTAGTACATTGCCAATATTAGATCTGCAGATATAGTGAGCGTCATGCATGCTCAGTCAAATCGGAGCTGATGGTAGTAGTAGTGGCATGTGATGCAAGAAAGCAAGTGTATGAGCTTATGCAGCATCAGCCAAAAAAAAAAAAAAATCACACCATTCCCTCCAAATGCCTGTCCAGTTTCTCCTTAAATTTATTTAACCTATCAACTTCCACAACGACAGATGGAAGTTTGTTCCAGCAATTAACCACCTGCTGGCTAAAGGCAAATTAACGCACATCTATTCTACATCTGTCCTTCCTCAATTTGAATTTATGCCCCCTTAGATTCTTAATCTGAACAAGTGGAAGGATCCCATCAGAATTCAGCGTGCTCAACCCATTCAAGGCCTTATCTTGCGATCGTGATGCATTAAAAGTATACAAAAATTACTTAAAATGTAGAAAATTATCAAATTTTTTCTGTAAAGAGATTAAAAGTATAAAAAAAATTACTGAAAGATCTTATTTTTCATTTATTTTTATTTGAGTGAGCGCTGCACATGCCCTGTCAGAATTACAGGTTCTGTGAAAAGCCAGAACTGTTCCATCAGAATAAGATTGACTATAGTTTGGAGGTGACCATTACGCTATACTGGAAGATTATTATTAGCTACATGGTGCAAGGATGCTTGAAGCATATGCTGCACCAGCCAAAAAATAAATAAATAAATTCCCGAGTTACCCAGAGAGAGAGTCAAAAGTAGAAGGAAATCACCAAGAAATAGAAGAATGGTGATATCCAGCTGCTCAGGACCCTGGGTGTGCCAAGCCCATACTAACCAGATGTGAGTCCCTGGGGTTAACCAAACAAAGCTTTGTCACAAAGGGTAAAATAGCAATCTGAGTGGTTGTTTGAGCTTACAAGTGAATGAACGTTTAGTGAAAAGTCATTTCAAGGGTTTTGTAAAGTCGGGGTACCTGCGTGTGCCTTTGCACCTTACAATAAAGATCATATTTTCTTTTATGAATTAGGTACACAACAGTGTTTAACATCAGAGGGCCCAAGTAGACTTTCATTTGCCTGATATTATCAAAATGGCCCTGTGCCTACTTTCCTGGCACAATTTCTGTTTTCCACGACTTGATGGTTTGCCGATATTTAGTTTTATTCTGCACTTTTTTATTAGTAGAGAAGAAATGGCTGAGTTATAAATCCCAAAGATGTACCTCTGCCCTAAAGAAGATTAATACTGTGTATTAGTTCACTGAGTGGCAATTTCATTAGATACACCAGTCTTTCTGAGGGATAAAGGGGGATACTTTTATCCTTCAGAGCACCTGGATTTTATTATTATTATTATTATTATTATTATTATTATGTGCTATATGGTGCAAGGAAGCCTGAAGCTTATGCTGCACCAGCCAAAAAAAAAAAAAAAAAAAAAATTCCCCAAGTTACCCTGTGAGTGAGTGAGAGAGAGGCAAAAGTAGAAGGGAATCATCAAGAAAGAGAAGAATGATGATATCCAGTTCAGGACCCTGGGTGTGCCAAGCCCATACTCACCAGATGTGTGTATGCAGTGTATCACATAGATGCCAGTCTATGTTGATTCAAGTGCTTCCCATAGTTTCTGCAAATTGGATAGTTGCAGATCTCAGCTCTAATGAGCTCATTCCACCCCATCCTGTTGCTCACTTTTACCTGTTTAGTGAATGAATCTCACTGTGGCAGGCTCAACTTATTCTCATGTCCCTGAGACTAAGTAAAATTCTGGCCTTGTGACATTGCACATTATCCTTGTGAAAGAACTCATGGGTTTTTCACAAGGATAATGAAGGGATGCAGCTGATCAGAAACAATTTCCAGATAACCTGTGACTTCCAAATTTTGCTCCACTGGTATCAAGGAGCCCAATGTGCACCACAAAAGCACTCCCACATCATTATACTGCCACCATCAACCTGCATGGTTGTTGATACCTGACAGTTTGGGTCTGTGAATTCCTGATGTTTTAACCATATTTTGGTTGTACCATTATTGGGAAACAACAGGAACCATATAACTGCATTCCTATCAAGATGAATCTACATCTTTAACAAAAGACTCCATTATTTTCCCTGCAGCAGAAATCAAGTTTAAATGTCTCTAATTACTTATTTCACCATTTCTTATGAATCGCACACAACTTTATTCACTTCTGATATGACAGAAATGAAGTTTTCTGAGCAATGCAGACAGGCTGCCAGGGCAGGTCAATGGGTTTTGTCAATGATATATAGGAATTTTGCTAGCAGGGAAATGGAAGTGATTATCCCTCTGTATAAGGCAATGGTCAGGCCACGCCTTGAGTACTGCGTACAGGTCTGGAAGCCTCATTTTAGGAAGGATGTAGATTTACTTGAGCGTGTACAGAGAAGGGCAACAAGATTGGTGAGGGGAATGAAGGGATCCTCTTATCAAGAGAGGCTTAAGTTCTGCAAATTGTAGTGGCTGGAGACTAGGCACCTGCGCGGTGATCTGATTGAGGTGTATAAGGCCTTGAATGGGTTGAGCACGCTGAATTCTGATGGGATCCTTCCACTTGTTCAGATTACGAACCTAAGGGGGCATAAATTCAAATTAAGAAAGGACAGATGTAGAATAGATGTGCGGAAATTTGCCTTTAGCCAGCGGGTGGTTAATTGCTGGAACAAACTTCCATCTGTCGTTGTGGAAGTTGATAGGTTGAATAAATTTAAGGAGGAACTGGACAGGCATTTGGAGGGAATGGTGTGATTTTTTTTTTTTTTTTTTTTTTGGCTGATGCTGCATAAGCTCATACACTTGCTTTCTTGCATCACATGCTACCACTACCACTACTACTTCTAATGTGACAGAAATCATATAGAAATCAATTAAAGCATTACTTAGTGCTAATTTTGACAATCAAAATTGTGAGATTCTGCACCTAAGGGGGCATAAATTTCAATTGAGAAAAGACAGTTGAGAATAGATGTGCGGAAATTTGCCTTTAGCTAGTGGATGGTTAATTGCTGGAACAAACTTCATCTGTCGTTGTAGACATTGACAGCTTAAATAAATTCAAGGCAGAACTAGACAAACTTTTGGAGTGAATGGCTGGGTGAAATGGGAAGTTTTTTTTTTTTGTTACCAACCATCCTTCACACTTAAACAATTTAAAAGAATCTGTAAAGTGAATATCTCATAGTATACTGCTGACCCTTGACAGAATCGACAAATACATACTAAAATGGATCACCAGCTCTTTTATTCATTCTGAATCAAAGAGCAGTGAGAAAGAATCATTATTGCAACAAAGAAATAAAGAAATATCACCTGACATGTTATCATGTCAGGAGTGATTTTTGATCGTTGATGTACTGGATCTCACTAGAAATTATATATCCAAAATGTGAAGTCACTTTCATGCTTTAACTTTCCTGAAACCTGGAAAAGATAACTTACTCATGAGTAATTCTCAACCTATATCGTTAACCAGCTGTGTAGGCAAGATCGTGGTAAGGATGGTCCATCCTGTACCCACCTGCTATATTGAGACTGAACGTTTCCTGAATGAAGATCAATTTCACAGAAAATATCAACATTAAATATTATTGTGAAGGCAGAAGCAAAATGTTTATGACTTTTGGAAATTAAGAGATTATTATGATAAGTCTAGATATAGAGAATATAGAAAAAGATTTTGACACCATATGGAGATATAAAATACTGTAAGGCAGAGTTTCTCAAACTGGGGCATGACCCCTTGGGTGGGTGGGGGGGGGGTCAAGCTGGATACGATTAAATGTGTAATGTAAAAAAATCATCTTTGTTCGTAGTAAAAATGAGGGTTAAATCTCAGATTTCTTATTAGCACTCGCTGCATTAACCAAATCACAAGATACAAGCCCCCTTTTCCCACTCGTGCTCTTTATGCTATTATATATATTTTTTTCTGTTTTTATTGTAGTGTTGATAGGTGTAGTCGTGATAAAAAAAAATGTAAGGTTAATGAGGTTTTATTTGATGCCTGTTTATTAGTTAACTGTATTTATATTTCTACTACAAGATTCCAAATTCGATAGTTTTTGTTTATTTCCAATAAAATATTAGCTATGAAGTTTTTTTGATATTTATTTATTGCCCAATTTTAACCTCAATGTAATCATTAGTTTTACTTGTGGAGGAAAGGGTATCGATGGAGTAATTGGGAGTTGCACAAATTCATTTAGCATTACAAAGTTTGAGAACCTTTGCTGTAGGATATTCATTTTGAGTGGTTCATTACCTAAATTCCTACAAATTTTTTTTAGGGTATTCCTATTGATATAATGCCCTTTCTCAAATATATAAGGAGGTGCTTATCCCCTTGTATAAGGCAATGGTCAGGCTACACCTTGAGTACTGCATATAGGTCTGGAGGCCTCATTTTAGGAAAAGATGTTGAGCTACTAGAACGAGCACAGAGAAGGGCAACGAGATTAATGAGTGGAACAAAGGATTGCTGTTACTAAGATAGGCTTAAGTTCTGCAAATTGCAGCATCTGAAAAACAAGGCACCTGTGAGGTGATCTGATTGAGGTGTATAAGGTTTTGAATGGTGTGAGCAAGCTCAATGCTAATGGGATAACAGTCGTTGTGGAAGTTGACAGCTTAAATAAATTCAGGGCTGAAGTAAACAAACTTTTGGAGTGAATGGATGGGTGAAACGGGAAGGTTTTTTTTTGGCTGATGCTATGTTAGCATTAGCAGAGGCATACGATGCAAGAAAGCAAGCTTATGCAGCATCAGCAAAAGAAAAAAACCCTCCCATGTCATCCCTCATTTAGGCTATCAACTTCCATAACAAAAGATGGAAGTCTGTTCCACCAATCAACTAGCCGATGGCTAAAGACAAATTTCCGCACATAAATTCTACAACTGTCTTTCCTCGATTTGAAACTGTGTCCCCTCAGGTTCTTAATCTGAGCAAGAGGAAGAATCCCATCAGCATTCAGCTTGCTCAACCCATTCAAGGCCTTATACACCTCAATCAGATCACCTCGCAGGTGCCTACTCTCCAGATGCAGCAAGTTGCAGAACTTGAGCCTTTCCTGGTAAGAGTACCCCTTTGTTGCCCCCACCAACCTTGTTGTCCTTTTTTGTACTTGTTCCAGCAGCGCTACATCCTTCCTAAAATGAGACCTCCAGACTTGGACATAGTACTCTAGGTTTGGCCTGACCACTGCCTTGTATAACGGGATAATCACCTCCCTTTCCCTGCTAGCAAAATTCCTATATATCATTGACAAAATTCCTATATATCAGTCCATGACCTGCCCTGGCAGCCCATTTACACTGCTCAGCGAACTTCATATTTGAACGCACAATTACCCACAGGTCTTTATCACTTTCCAACATCCCTGAATGTAGTACCACACAGTTTGTATGTTTCTCTTCGGTTATTTCTACCCATATGCAGTACTTTGCATTTGTCGATGTTAAACTTCAGTTGCCACTTCTCAGCCCATTTTCTCAACTTATCTAGATCCAGTTGGAGTAGCATACTGTCTTTACTGTCGTTAACAACCCTGCCAACCTTTGTATCATCTGCAAACTTGGACATTAAACCTGATATACCTTCATCAATATCACTGATAAATATACAAAACAAAAATGGGCCCAACACCAAACCCTGGAGAACTCCACTAATAACATTTGTCCACGAAGAACAGTCCCCATTGATTACCACTCTCTGTTGTCTACCACTCAACCATCCCTTTATCCATTGTAGCAACTTACCCTTAATGCCAAATCTCTCCAATTTGTATGGCAGTCTTGCATGTACAACATTATCAAAAGCTTTCCTGAAATCCAAGTATATGATATCAAAATTATTTTTGGCATTCAGTTCCTTTGTGACCACATCATAGTATCCAATCAAATTGGTCAGACAAGACCTCACTTTAATAACCCATGCTGTGTCTTAACTATTACTGCAGTTTTGTCTAGATGATCCTGCAATGGTTCTTTAACCAGTGATTCCAATATTTTACCTGGAATACAAGTTAAACTAACATGTCTATAGTTACTTGTGTCACCTTTTGAACTCCCTTTCCATGGAACCACCTCCAGTCCATGTGGACCTCCCCTGAGTCCAAGGAAGCCCTCATAATTATTGCTAAGGGTTTGCTTACTTCCTTTCTGCCTCCTTTAATATAACTGGATAGATCCCGTCTACCCCAGGAGGTTTTTTTATATTTAACTTCAATTTCTCCTCCACTTTGCTCTTGGTTATTACAAAATCACTTAGCTCCTTGTTAGACTTGGAGCTTCCCTCATTGAATAACTCCTCGTGTGTGAATGTAGATGAAAATACTTATTCAGTTTATCAGCTACTTAAGCAGGATCATCAATAGCATTAGCATTAGTAGAGGCATTTGATGCAAGAAAGCAAGCTTATGCAGCATCAGCCAAAAAAAAAAAAAAAAAACCACTTCCACTTCACCCCTCTGTTTGTTCGTAATACCTGTCTAGCTGAGCCTTAAAATTATTTAGGCTATCAACTTCCACGACAAGGGATGGAAGTCTGTTCCACCAACCAACCACCCGCTGGCTAAAGGCAAATTTCCGCACGTCTATCCTACATCTGTCTTTCCTCAATTTGAATTTATGCCCTCTCAGGTGATTATTCTGAGCAAGAGGAAGAATCCCATCAGCATTGAGCATGCTCAAACCATTCAAGGCTTTATACACCTCTATCAGATCACCTCACTGGTGCCTAGTCTCCAGACACTGTAATTTGCAAAACTTAAGCCTTTCTTCGTAAGAGCACCCCTTTGTTCCATTCACTAATCTTGTTGCCCTTCTCTGTACTCGTTCCAGCAGCTCTACATCTTTCTTGAAATGAGGCCTCCAGCCCTGTATACAGTACTCTAGGTGTGGCCTGACCATTGCCTTATACAAGGGAATAATCACCTTCTTATCACTGCTAGAAAAATTCCTATATATCATTGACAATACACCATGAGCTACCCTTGCAGCCCGTCTGCACTGCTCAGAGAACTTCATATCTGCCTGCACAACCAACCCCCAGGTCCCTTTCATTCTCTACCACTGTAGTACCACAGAGTTGATACGTTGCTCTGGGGTTGCTGTTTCCCGTATGTAGTACTTTACATTTGTCAAAGTTAAACTTCATTTGCCACCTCTCAGCCCATCTGCTCAACCTTTCCAGATCCTGTTGCAGCAACATAGTGTCAGTACTGTTCTTGACAACCTTGCCAACCTTCGTATCATCTGCAAACTTGGACATTAAGCTTGATATACCATCATCAATATCATTTATAAATACAGAAAACAATAATGGACCCAACATTGAACCCTGAGGGACTCCACTAATAACATTAGTCCACGATGAGCAGTGTCCATTGATTACCACTCTCTGTCTTCTCCCCCTCAACCACCCCTTTATCCATAGCAGCAATTTGCCTCCAATGCCACACTGCTCCAATCTGTGCAGCAGTCTTCCATGTGCAACAGTATCAAAAGCCTTTCTAAGATCCAAGTATATAATATCAAAGTTATTCCCTGCATCCAGTTCTTTTGTGACTGCATCATAGTATCCAATCAAATTGGTCAGGCAAGACTTCCCCTTAACAAAATCATGCTGTGTCTGAGCTATAACTGAAGTCTTGTCTAGATGATCCTGCAGTGCTTCTTTAACCAGTGCCTCCATTAATTTTCCCGGAACAGAAGTTAAACTAACAGGTCTATAATTACTTTTGTCGCCCTTTGATCCTCCTTTGTGAATTGGGGGTCACATTTGCACATCTCCAGTCTGTGGGTAGCTCCCCTGAGTCCAAGGAAGCTCTGATAATTATAGCTAAGTGTTTGCTTACTTTCTTTGCTGCCTCCTTTAATACAAAGTATAACTGGATAGATCCCATCCATCCCAGGTGTCTTTCTTATGTTTATCTTCAAAAATTTCTCCTCCACTTTACTCTCAGTTATTACAAGATTCTCTAGCTTACTGCCAGAGTTAAATACACCTCTGCCATTCCCCTCGCTGAATAACTCCTCATGTGTGAATGTCGATGGAAAATATTCATTTACTTTGTTAGCTACCTGAGCAGGATCATCAACAGTTGACCCATCGATATCAAGTGGACCAATCTGATTCATCCCCTTCCTTCTAGAGTTTACATAGGTAAAGAACTCTTTGCTGTTTTTCTTTGCATCCTTTGCCAAGGATTTCTTGTAATCTGCCTTCGCCTGCCTAACCTCCTTTGTAACTTGGTTGCAGATCAACTTGTATCTATCATAGACTTCTGTGTCACGTGTTAATTTGTATGTATCCCATGCATTTTTCTTCTCTGCCATATGTCTCATTAGTTCATCTGACATCCATTTAGGCCTAAACCTTGAACAATATTTCTTAGTTGGTATGTAAAGCCTAGTAGCTTCCAAGATATGTTCTTTGAATGCTTCCCATTTTGAATTTGCTGTTGGTAATATCATCAGTTGGTCCCACTGTATAGAATTTAAATACCGTGTCAGTCCATTGTAGTCGCCTTTACGAAAAACTGTCGTAACCACAGTCAAACCATCTGTGTAAATTGGACCAATCTGATTCATCCCCTTCCTTCTAGAGTTTACATAAGTAAAAAACTCTTTGCTGCTTTTCTTTGCATTCTGCCTTCACCTGCCTAACGTCCTTTGTGACTTGATTACAGACTAATTTATATCTGCCATAGGCTTCTGTGTCACCTGATACTTTATATGCATACCATACATTTTTCTTCTCTGCCACGAGCCTCATTACTGTTTCCACTTAGGCCTAAACCTTGAACAGTATTTCTTAGTTGGAATGAAAAGCCTAATAGCCTCCAAAATTAAGTCTCTGAAGGCTTCCCATTTAGAATTCAACATTGGTAACATCATCAGTTGATCCCACTGTACAGAATTTCAAAACTGTCTGAGACCCCTGTAGTCACCTTTGTGAAAGCAAAAGTCCTTCCCTTTAGCCTTAATGGTAGTTACATCTTAAGTAATTCCTACATCAGTACATTGTGAGTACTGTCACCCAGTGGTTTCTTTATCTGCAAATTCTTAATGCATGAATAATCACTGGTGATAATCAGATCAAGAGTATTACTCCCTCTGGTTGTCTCTCGAATGTGTTGCTGTAGAAAACAGTCATCGAATAAATCCACAAAATTCTTGCTAGTGTGTGAGTGACTAACCAACAAGTTCCGGTCAATATCTGGAAAGTTAAAATCCCCCATTCTGATTTATTAGCCCACTCTATTTCTCTGTACAATTGTTCATTGTACTCATTTGAGTCATTAGGCCTATAACACACTCCTACTCTTATTTTTGCTTTCGCAATGCTTATATCACACAAAACTGACTCAACAGTGCACTGTTCATCTGTATCAACTGGATGCACATCTTTTGATTTTATGTTTTTCTTAATTAACAGCATAACACCTTCTCCCTTTCTATCCTGTCTATCCTTTCTGTACACATTGTACTCCCCAAATTCCAATTCTGCATTCCTAATATCTGTGTGACACCATGTCTCTGATATTCCAACATTATCTACCTTTTATGTCTTGACTAGCAGTTCAAGCTCATCAAATTTATTAACTATACTCCTAGCATTGGTGTACATGCAAGTATACATGCACCTGTTTCTACTTTTAGTTACCCTAACACAGCCCATGTATTTATTTGTTCCACTATGACTCCCAGCAGTCCTGGAAATCTCCATTGCCTTGCTTTCCGGACTGCTGCTCATTCTAATAGAAGCAGTGCAAGAACCACTTTTGCCTCTGCCTGCCACTGTTAACCTTTTAGTCTGTGTATCTCCCCAAGCTAGCAGTTTTCCTACACACCTAAAACTGCCTCGATAGCATCAGCAAATATTCTTGTGCCCTTTCTATTTAAGTGTACCCCATCCCTGTACAAGCAATCTCTCCTGTCAACAAGCACAGACCAGGCTGAAAAAAATTCTACCCTTGAGCCTTGCACAATCTCTCCAGGGCCAAATTGATCGACAAGGTTCTCATCATATACTCCCTCCTATCGTGTCTGGGCAGAATTGCAGACACTTTCACATTCAGTCCTAACTTGCAACTTTTTTTAAGCCTGCTTTCTTGCATAATATGCTTCTACTAATGCTAATATTCTCAAGAATGAGCTGTTCTCTGAGCTTGATACTCACAGCAATATTATTTGTTGTCAGACTGAATAATGTGACTAAGGAAGTCCCATTCACAATATAGCTTGAGTTATATGTATATGATTTAATGATTTTGTGTTGTGCACAGAACATCTACAATGTAGAGAGAACTCCCAAGTTTTAGTTAATAAAATTGCAACAAAGATGCTCAGCGGCTATTGAATTGGCTGTCTGAGCAAAAATCTACTTTTGAAGAAAATCTGGTGTGAAAATCATAGATTTAACATATAAAAGGATGGTTCTAGATATGTGAAAATTTTCTGTCAGCCAGGGATTAATTGATTGTTGAAAGAAACTTCTGTTTGGTGTTGTGGTAATGGGTAGTTTGAATAAATTTCAAAATTACATGCATTGTTAGAGGGAATGGAGAAATGTTTTTTTTTTTTTTTTTGCGCTGATGCTGTATGAGCTTGCATCAATTGCCATTACTAATACTAAATTTGCACTCTTAACATACATACTATACTTTTTTTTTTAAATCTTCAATATTTTTTTCTGTATTAAAAAGAATGAAGTTCAATAAATTTTATTAAACTAAACGTATCACAAGTATTATAAATGTAGTGTTATCCTAATAATAGTAATATTGCTGTCATTCATCAAATTATTTATTAACATTTTCTGCCATCGAAAATTATTTCTGAATGTTTTTGATTGATACCGTGTTGCTTGCACACACAAATATGTACTGATTACCTTACCAGCAAGAAAAGTGAATGAACAAGTTGAATTTTAAAAAAAAAGTTGAAGAGCTCTTGTGAATGCAATGATAAACAGCCTCACACTGAGTTATCAGGGGTGGAATTTTTACCTTCAAAGGTTCAAGCTAAATACTGGACATAATAAACATACCATGCCTGTAATGGAAATGATTCCTGTGAAGTAAACAATCTACCATAAATGAGTCTTAGAATGTATGCTCCATTAGCTGTTTTTCAAAACTAAAATCAAGAGGAAGGAGAGTTATATTCAGATTTATTTCTTCCTGGTACATTCATCAAATTATTTATTAACATTTTCTGCCATCGAAAATTATTTCTGAATGTTTTTGATTGATACCGTGTTGCTTGCACACACAAATATGTACTGATTACCTTACCAGCAAGAAAAGTGATATAAGTGGGAATGCATTTTAAACTGGAGCACTGTTGAAATTAAAAAATGCACGACACTTCATTGGATTGACCATGGAGTCAGAAGAAAAGGGCATTAAAAATGGAAGAGCACTATAAGCATTTTTGAAAACCTGAAGGGCTGACAAAAAATTTTTTTTAAAATTTTTTATGTATTTATATTTGCTGCTCCATATTTTTGAAGATATCTGCTTATCAGTAAGCTTTATTCCATTGAGGGTTGATTAATTATTTTATGCTAAATGTATAATTACATAAAAGATGCATAACTAATGCTGGATTAGGTTAATTTACAGTGGAAATTGAACCATCTGTTCCTGGATGTGTCAAACATGCTTTTGCTGGAGTGCTTTCCTTTGTTCTTGAAGCAGCAAGATTTGATTCTGATAGCTCCTCTCTCAGGTATAGTAATATTTAAATAGGTAATTTTTTTTAATTATTACTACTTTTCAATAAGTTAGCATTTTAATTTAATCATTTAGCGTGTATGTTTGGTTCCATGTCCATATATTTCCATCTATTTATTTTTATTTATATGTTTTTTATTCAAACGTTAGTTTTAATCCTTCAGCTGGAATTTGGGATGGGACCTATAATTTTTTTAAAACCATTCCCATTCAAAAACTTAACTTGGTCCAGTCTTGTTGAAAACTTGTCTACCCTCCAGGAAATAGTTCTGGATGAATTTCTAAATCAGCACTATCCTGGCATTAATATTATAGTGTATGTGGATGACATATTGATACTGGTGTATGGCAATGCAATGTCACATTTAGAAGAGCGAGCTGCAGAGCTGCCTAGAGACTTAATGAAATGGGCAAAGCAATATAAATTGAAGATTTCTAGCACACTAAAACTGTCCAGATGCTATTAAAAGGTCACCTGAGCTTGAACAGATGCCCCATTAGTACGGCTTGAGAAAATATCTTTAAGAAAAGTGCCTACCATCAGGTACCTGAGGGTTTGTGTGTGGGGGAGAGGATGAGCTTTGTGGATCATGCAAGATATTTGAAAGACAAAGTTCGAAATATGCTAGACTGAGGCATTAAGGGTAGGTCATTGAATATGCTGTACAACCATATGCTTCCATAGCTAGGTTGCATCGAATGACTAACTCAGTTAGAAGAAAATGTCTTGCAGACTCAGAGGTTTTCTTTCCTATGCACCACCAGGGACTGTCAGACAGTGTCTACAGAGGTGTTGCAGGTGATTGCTGGATGGCTGCCTGTTTACCTCTTAATAATTTTACAAGCTTTAATATATTGTACAAGGAAGAATATAAGAACAACTATATTAAATATTTCTTATCCTGATCAAAACAGGGTCTATTCTAGATAGGATTTGGAAGAAGAGAGGAGAGAATCCTGAATGAACTGACTAATATATGGCAGGAGTGATGGTTAATTCAGATAAAGACAGGGTAACCGACATGTTCTTGCCTAGTGTGAGAATATTGAATGTGAGAGAGATATGCTTGGCAACAGTTTTGTATGCATCTGCTTTTCTAATAACTGGACACAGTTTAACCAAGCGACTTTGAGTTGGGGCTTGCTGACAATGGACTGTGCATTTGTGATAATGAAGAAACTGCAAAGCAAATGTTTCACCGTGTCAATTATGTTGATCTTAGAACAGAGTTGGAAAGATTGGAGCAGTGTGGCATTGGAGGCAAATTGCTGCTATGGATAAGGGGATGGTTGAGTGGAAGAAGACAGAGAGTGGTAATCAATGGACACTGCTCAACGTGGACTAATGTTATTAGTGGAGTTCCTCAGGGTTCAGTGTTGGGTCCGTTGTTGTTTTCGGTGTTTATGAATGATATTGATGATGGTATATCAAGTTTAATGTCCAAGTTTGCAGATGATACAAAGGTTGGCAGGGTTGTTAAGGACACTACTGACGCTATGCTGCTGCAACAGGATCTGGAAAGGTTGAACAGATGGGCTGAGAGGTGGCAAATGAAGTTTAACATTGACAAATGTAAAGTACTACATATGGGAAACAGTAACCCCAGAGCAACGTATCAACTCTGCGGTACTACACTGACAGTGGTGGAGAATGAAAAGGACCTGGGGATAATTGTGCAGGCAGATATGAAGTTCTCTGAGCAGTGCAGACGAGCTGCAAGAGTAGCTCATGGTGTCTTGTCAATGATAAAGAGGAATTTTTCTAGCAGGGATAAGGAGGTGATTATTCCCTTGTATAAGGCAATGGTTAGGCCACATCTTGAGTACTGTATACAGGTCTGGAGGCCTCATTTCAAGAAGGATGTAGAGCTGCTGGAACGGGTACAGAGAAGGGCAACAAGATTAGTGAATGGAACAAAGGGTTGCTCTTACGAAGAAAGGCTTAAGTTTTGCAAATTACAGAGTCTGGAGACTAGGCACCGGCGAGGTGATCTGATAGAGGTGTATAAGGCTTTGAATGGTTTGAACATGCTCAATGCCAATGGGATTCTTCCTCTTGCTCAGAATAATCACCTCAGAGGGCATAAATTCAAATTGAGGAAGGACGGATGTCGGATAGATGTGCGGAAATTTGCCTTTGGCCAGCGGGTGGTTGGTTGGTGGAACCGACTTCCATCACTTGTTGAAGTTGATAGCCTAAACAAATTTAAGGCTCAACTGGACAGGTATTTCGAACGAACGGAGGGGTGAAATGGGAGTGGTGTGTTTTTTTTTTTTTTTTTTTTGGCTCATGCTGAATAAGCTTGCTTTTTTGCATCATATGCTTCTACTAATGCTAATGCTAATGATTCATTGGGTCTTTGGAGCAAAGTACTTTTTGGACAATGTTCACACATAGGACACAGTTCACTTCAATAATTTTGTAAATCAGGTTTTTAACAGAAGAATGCGTATGAGACTAGATAGTAGAACCTGCCTCTCAGTGGCTGGGGCAGTAACCCATTAGGATGGTCATTTAAAACCAAACTAAAGCTCATTCCTCTAGGTCAGGGCTAAGGGATTGCATCCTCCTTTTGAGTTGTGTTAATTGAGTTAGTATTTTTCTATTTTTGAGTTGTTTGAATTTTTAACATGGCAAACAAAATTATGTAATGGCAAAAAATCATGTATAAACTCTGATTTGAAGAGTGATCTTGCTAAACGTATCTTGAATTTACCCTCCAGGAAATGAATGAAGGCTGAGTCAGCAGTTAACTGTAAACATATTCAAACCAAAGGAAAAAAGTGATGATAAGTGAGGTAGATCTCTGAAAAGTATCTATCAGAAAAAATACTGAGGTTGAGGAAACTGATGCATGTTTCCTCAACCTGGTATTTTTTCTGATGAAACATTAATGGACAGTGCATATTCAGTTATACCAAAAAGGTAGCATGTGAATGCATCATTATTAGCAATATTAATGAGATCATTCTTAGATTCCAGTTCTTAGAATCTAATTCTTAGATTCCCTTGGACTGGAAAGCACTAATTGTCTCCATGATCCATAAGGGGGGAGTGAAAAAGCAGCTGAACAACTGTAGACTAGTGAGTTTTGCTTCTGTGCTAGGCAAGATCATAGCATCTATAGTTAAATTCCATAGATTCCACAATACAGAACCACTTTGATAAGATTGGAATCTTAACGGGCTCACAGATGGTTTCCTGAAAGGCAAATCTTGTATGAACAATCTCATTGCTATGAATAGATCCAAAAACATTTGTATGCAAGAAACAACTTATATACCTAGATTTTAATAAAGCTTTTGATACAGTTGCCCATTAAAAGTTATGATCAGGGGCTGTTTGAAGGACAGGAGAGAGGGCATTCATAAATGGGCATACTCCAGAGTGGACCATTGTAATGAATGGTGTTCCTCATGAATCAGGCTAATTCCCATATCTACTTTTTTATGACATTGATTAAGGGTAAGCTTCTCAAATTTTGTTAATAATTTAAAGGTTAACAACAAAACCATATGAGGCCGCTTCAGAATGATTGGGGGATGGTTACAAATGTTGGCCTAAAGAATGACAAATAATGTTTAATGTTGCTTGCTTCAGTTCTTGCACCTGAATAACAGAAACCCACAGCTGACTTATATACTTGGAGGGGGGAGGGATAAAGGTGGTTTAAGACAAGAAAGGCATTGAGTTACAATACAAACAGACACGAAATTTTCCATGCAGTGTGAACAGGTGGCCAGGACAGTGCATAATATCCTATCCTATCAGTGATTTATTGTACTTTCTATATAACAATGGTTGGATTACATTTGGAATACTGTATTTAAGTCTGAAAACTGCTTCTAAAGAAAGGACAGAACTCCTAAATGTGATTGAAAGGAGTGCAGCCCGATTGCTGGGGGAGGGATCAAAGTGTTAGCCCTGTGAGGGACATATTATAAGGTCTAGTCAGCAACAAAGCTTGGCAACAAAACATCTTATGGGGAGAGAATCTGATTGAGGTGCATAAGGCACTGAACAGAATGAATTAGGGTGGTATATTTTTGTTAGTAGGCAAGATAAAAACTGGAGGCACAAATATAAAATCTCAGGGTGATAGAAAGGAGAATTTCATGAAATTTATTTTTGATCAGTATTGGAGCAACTCATTAGAACAAGTTGTCCCCTAAAGGTGGTTGAAACAAAGTTCAAAGCAGGGTTCTTTTTTTTTTCTCTCTTTGATATGAATTTTATATTTTTATTTTGCTAGTATTGTATAAATAAGGCTACTTTGTTGCATCCTTTAGCCAGACTAATAATACCATTAAAATTAATGGCCAGTCTCTGTGTAAAATTTAAATACAGAGTGATTATGAAATAACTGCTGGGATTGTGATACTTTATTTAAATCTCAATACATTTATTGGAAAGAATTAAAATTTTGGAATATCCTGTATTTGGCATGTGCACAAATTATTTGATGTTAGATATGCATAATTCCATACAGTGGCATATCCAGGTTATCATTGTAAGGGGGAGCACGGCAACCAGTTCCAGGTAACATCGTAAGGGAAGCATGGTGACCAGGCTTGTGAGTTTTTTTTTTTAAGAATGCCTCCTGTGTTCTGTTTCTTTAATTTCAAATTTTTTGTTAAGGGGGACATATGACCTCTCTGCCCACCCCTGAATACACCCCTGATTCCATATAGTATTCACCATATACTGCAAGAAAGCCACAGGCTTTTGCTGCACAATGACAAAAAAAAAAAAAATGGTTGATAAGAAAATACAAATTGTGCTTCCCTCCTCACACAAGTAACTATCCAGTTGACTTTTGAATTTGTTCAAATTGTCAGCCTCAACTACCTGCGAGCACAACTTTTTCCAGCAATCAATGACACACTGACTAAAAGAAAACTTCCTACAATCTAATCTAAACCTCAACCCTTGTAGTTTGAATTTATTACCCCTAGGTGTGGAATTCATTTTAACAATGAGAATTGCACCTTCATTCATTTTACTAATCCCTCTCAGTACCTTATAAATCTCAACCATCAATGAAGGGATAGGTGTGATGTAAAAATTTGCAGATGATGTGATGTAAAGATTGGCTGAATTGTTAATGATCAGTGCCAAGCAGTGCTCCTTCAGGATGACTTGAAGAGACTTCAAAGATGGTCAGGAGAAGTGGCAGCTATGTTTTAATGCTGATAAAATTATTATTATTAATAATAATTTTAATAATAATTGATTTTGGTGGCATCCAAACTCTCATACCTGGTTTGTTAACAATTTAGTGCAGTTTTAGAGAAAATGCTTCAAGCTAAGGAAAAAAATAATAACCAATATGATGCTATTGCACTAATTGTATGTTTGTTAAAAAGTTAATAATAATAATAATAGTTATTAATTTTTACTTAGTAACTTACCACTTTGGAAGCTAATGGACTAACCTTTTAATCCAGACTGAAGGGTATGTAATAATGCATTTTTCTTCTAGTGGCAGAGAAGAAAAAATGCATGAGATGCATATAAATTATCAGGAGACACATATGCCTGTGATAAATATAAAATAGTCTCTAATCAAGTCACAAAGGGCATTAGGTAAATAAAGGCATGAGTATGAGAAATCTTTAGCAAAGGATGCAAAGAAAAACAGTAAAGACTTCTTTACTTATGCAAAGAAGTCTTTACATAAGAAGGAAGGGGATGAATCAGATTGGTCCACTTGATATCGATGGTTCGATTGTTAAGGATTCTGCTCAAGTAGCTGACAAACTGAATGAGTATTTTACATCTATATTCACACATGGGGAAATGGAGCCCAGAAGCTTATCAAACTCTAACAGGGAGTTAAATGATTTTATAATAACTGAGAGCAAAGTGGAGGAGAAATTGCTGAAATTAAACATAAGGAAGGCACCCAGGGTGCCTTCCTTATGTTTAATTTGAAGTGATGGGATCTGTGCAGTTATATTAAAGGAGGCAGCAAAGGAAGTAAGCAGGGCTTAGCTATGATTATGAGGGCATCCTTGGACTCAGGGAAGGTCCCCCACAGACTGGAGATGTGAAAATGTATCCCCAATTCACAAAGGGAGATCAAAGGAGACACGAGTAATTACAGACCTGTTAGTTTAACTTCTGTTCCAGGGAAAATAATAGTGTCACTGGTTAAAGAAGTACTGCAAGTATCATCTAGACAAGACTGCAGTTATAGTTCAGACATAGCATGGGTTTGTTAAGGGGAAGTGTTGTTTGAAAAATTCGATTGGATACTACGATGTGGTCACAAAGGAACTGGATGCAAAAAATAATTTTGATATCATATACTTGGATTTCAGGAAAGCTTTTGATACTGTTATACATGACAGACTACTGTACACGTTGCAGCAGTATGGCATTAAGAGCAAGTTGCTACAATGGATAAAAGATGGTTGAGTGGGAGAAGACAGAAAGTGGTAATCAATGGACACTGCTCTCTCTGAAGAGCAGTGTCCATGAACAGCAATGGACACTGTCCTTCATGGACTAATGTTATTAGTGGAGTTCCTCAGGGGTCCGTGTTGGGCTCATTGTTGTGTTTTCTACTTATGAATGATATTGATGAAGGTATATCAGGCTTAAGTTCTGCAAATTGCAGCATCTAGAGACTAGGCACCTGCGAGGTGATTTGATTGAGATGTATAAGGCCTTGAATGGTTTGAGCAAGCTCACTGCTGATGGAATTCTTCCTCTTGCTCAGATTCTGTACCCGAGGGGGCATGAATTCAAATTGAGGAAAGACAGATGTAGAATAGATGTTGCCTTTAGCATTAGTAGAGGCATTTGATGCAAGAAAGCAAGCTTATGCAGCATCAGCCAAAAAAAAAAAAAAAACCCCACTTCCACTTCACCCCTCTGTTCGTTCCAAATACCTGTCCAGCTGAGCCTTACAGCTTTTAGCCAGCAGGTGGTTGATTGCTGAAACAAGCTGTCATCTGTTGTTGAAGTTGGCAGCTTAAATAAATTCAAGGCTGAACTAGACAAACTTTTGGAGTGAATGGATGGGTGTGACGGAAAGTTTTTTTTTTTTTCTGGTGCTATACAAGTTTGCTTTCTTGCATCATACACCTGCTAATGCTAATAAATCCTTCAGACTGGATTAAGCTGGATTAAACCCTTCAGACTTGATAAAGATCACGGCCACAGGAGATGGGTGTCTACCATTTGATATCCATAATTGTAAGAATAATGAAAACAAAATTTATTTCCAAAATCATTAAAACATAATAATACTTAAGACCTTATGTAAATGGACAACTCTAACTTGACCCTTGTATCATATTATATCAGTGTATCCTGGTGGCACAAACTCAAATGATGCATATTTGCATGGTTTGAGTTGGTACCATTACTATTAGGTGGGATGACTATTGTTAGGAAATAAATAAATTGAAACAGAATGTGACAAAAAATACGCAGAAAATTTTAAAACATTATTCAGTATGATACCTGATACATTACATCTGCCAGTGTCATCATTGGTGAGTAATTGCATTGTACTTTTTGAATGTTAATAAATATGAGGATAAATGGCCCTGTTGTACTGGAATCCACAGTGATACAAATAATGATAACGTATATACCCAGTAAAATATCTTGAATTATATTTTGGTGCTTTCGAGGCTAAATGTCCCTCTTTATCAACAAATAGAATGGAAACTTTAAAGATAAAAATTATTTTAACGGACTCAAGAGTTGTGCATGCAGTGAGCCGTGCGAGGGCACGAGGTAGGCCATTCATCCATTAAACTGGTGTTCATTGTTGCTGCATGGACATGCATAGTTTTGTCTCCAGCGCTTGTCTAGACTTAAAACAATTGTCTCTAAGATGGGGGGTGTAGTCTCATGCCTTTGCAGCGGTTCATGGCTCTCGCATTACATAATATATTAAGTGACTCTAACCAGAGGCAGTGCGAAAGTGTCTGGACTGGTCAATTACCTTGTAGTTCCGCTTGGGATTGAGATCGTGGTGGGTCGATCAGTGGTGTTCTGCGATTGCGAACTGGTCAGTCTCAGCAAGGCGAATCGATCTGTCGTGTTCTGCGAGGCAGTCTTGAAGACGTCTTGAGGTCTCTCCTATGTAGCAGCTGTCACAGTCCTTGCAGGCTATGCAGTATACTACACCACTGCGTAAGAGAGGGGTGATTGGAGTCTTTACGTTGGAAACTAGGGAATGTAAGTTTCTACCAGGCAGCTGCATGCATTTTATGTGGTATTCTCGGAGGATTTTTGAGATCCGGCCTGACATGCCTGGATAGTAGGGAATGTAGGCGTACTTCTCGCTGACAAGGGACGTCGCACTGTCATATTAGACCGGTCGGCCTACCTAGAGAAAGCCCTGGTCCCCCTACAAGACCCCAACGTCTATGAACCCGTAACAGATCTGCCCATCAAAGTCTTAGGACGTCTGGAGTCGTACATTAATAAACTTGTCTATGTGTGGTTTAAAGCTAAGAAAATTTCTTCTCCGACTCGGTGGCTTCTTCATGCCACAGGCTGCCAACTACCCCTAGTTTTATGGCCTACCTAAAATCCATAAGCCAGGTGTTCCTCTCCGGCCCATAACGTCCTGCTACAATGCACCTACATATGAACTATCAAAATATATTGCACGACTTCTTATATCCCTTGTAGGAAATACCACCCACACTGACACTAACAGCGGCAAGTTCATTCACCTTAGTAAAGAGCTCTCGATTTCTGACAATGAGGTTATGGCATCATTCAATGTTGTGTCCCTGTTTACATCAATCCCAGTCCAACAGGCCGTAATCTGCACCAAGAGGCTTCTAGAAAATTACCTAAACCTACCAAACAGAACATCACTGTCCACTGACGACATCTGTACCACCCTCAACCTGTGCTTGTCAGGCAGCGTCTTTACCTTTGAGGATTCCTTATACCAGCAGGTACGTGGCACTGCCATGGGTGCCCTTGTTAGTTCCATTGTGGCCAACATCGCCATGGCCACAATGGAACTTGATATTTTACTGGATATATTAGTTCCATTGTGGCCAACATCACCATGGCCACAATGGAACTAACTTCCATTATTATTGGAAGAACAGATATTCCTGAACCCACCTATTACAACCTATTACATAGCACTACGTGGCTCTGAAGCAACATTGCTAGAATATCTCTGTTCCTTGTCAACGTTCATCCAGTTCACTCTAGAGTTAGAAGTAGATGGATCTCTCCCATTCTTGGATGTCCTGGTAAAACACGTAGACCCACATCTAGAAACCTCAGTATATCTTAAGCCAATGTGGTGCGGACAGTTCACGAACTACAGATCTGGCCATGCCCCTAGCCATCTCAACAGCACTGCCCACACTCTATTCTCCAGGACTTGGAGCCACTCCAGCAGAGATGAAGTTAGGCGCAACAAGATTTCCAGAGTGAGGACAGACTTGATCAATTGTGGCTATCCAACCCATATATTGGACAAGTGCTTATTACAAGTGCAGGAGCTCACAGTCCACCGAGACTGCCATCAACTCAGTACAATGCGCCTACCGCCTACATTCCCTACTATCCAGGCCGGATCTCAAAAATTCTCTGAGAATACCACATAAAATGCGTGCAGCTGCCTGGTAGAAACTTACATTCTCTAGTTTCCAACGTAAAGACTTCGGTAACCCCTCTCTTATGCAGTGGAGCGTAGTATACTGCATAGCCTGCAAAGATTGTGACAGTTTCTACATAGGAGAGACCTCGAGACATCTTCAAGACCGCCTCACAGAACACGACAGATCGATTCGCCTTGCTGAGACCGACCAGTCTACAATCGCAGAACACTACTGGTCCACCCACCACGATCTCAATCCCAAGCAGACTACGAGGTAATTGACCAGTCCCGATACTTTCGCCACTGCCTCTGGTTAGAGTCACTCAATATGTTATGTAATGTGAGAGCCATGAACTGCTGCAAAGGCATGAGACTACACCCCATCTTAGAGGCAGTTTTTAAGTCTAGATAAGCACTAGAGGCAAAACTATGCACGTCCATGCAGCAACAATGAACACCAGTTTAATGGTTGAATGGCCTATCTCATGCCCTTGCATGGCTCACTGCACGCACAACTCTGTGTCCGTTAAAATAATTTTTATCTCTAAAGTTTCCATTCTATTTGTTGATAAAGAGGCACATTCAGCCTCGAAAGCTCCAAAGTATAATTAAAGATATTTTACTGGATATATACGTTATCATTATTTGTGTTAATAAATAGTCATCCTACACCAGGTATTGCAAATTTGAATTATTCAGTTGTGAAAAAACTAGGATAATGCATGTCTAATATAAGAATATTCCAAAGTTTCAAATCCTTTTAACAAGTACTTTGAGAGATATAAGGCCTAAAACTCCAGGTTGTTATTTTATAAGTACCCCATATATTAATACTAAAATATATTCTAAGTCAGGAACCTAACTCACAAGGCCTTGCTGTTTGTAGACATAATCAGTAGCATAAATCTTGGACAGTACGGTTGAGTTTACTGCATTAATGTCACCATCTACATATGGATAGCTTTCTCTAGGTTTTTTTAGTAAATAGTATTATCAGTTACTGCTTCAAGAGTTGAAAACCTGTCAGAATCTGAACTATTAATAACTCTGTTTCATTAGTTGCCCACCAATCAAGGAAATTCTGAAATGGTTGTTTGGGTAATGATATGTATTGTAAATAAAGAGCAATATAATTATTTTTGTTGGGGAAAGCTATTTGAGACTGAGGTGATGTGATTTCTTCACATTGAGATGTGTGATGCTTTTGTGACATATTATTATTATTATTAGCATATGGTGCAAGGAAGACTAAGGCTTATGCTGCACCAGCCAAAAAAAAAAAAAAATCCGAATTACCGAGAGAGAGAGAGAGAGAGAGAGAGAGAGAGAGAGAGAGAGAGAGAGAGAGAGAGAGAGAACACAAGAATTAGAAGGGAATCACCAAGAAAAAGAATGATGATATCCAGCTCAGGACCCTGGGTGTGCCAAGCCCATACTCACCAGATGTGAGCCACTGGGGTTTTTGTATGTAAATATGTCATAACTTCTATTGCTTAAGTTATTTGTTAGCTATGAATTTATATAGTTAGTAGTAGTAATGGCAAATGATTCAAGAAAGCAAGCTTATATAGCATCAGCCAAAAAAAAACAAAAATAATAAGAAATGAATTAAGAAAATATCAATATAATTTATGAAAATATAAATCTTTGCTTTATTTTCCTATCCAGAAAGATATATTTTTGGTTTTCATGTAGCTCACTATTAGAAGAGTGCAGATTCAGTTCAGAGAGGATATCTCAACTGATAAATACTTACCAGGTAAGGTGGTCTTTTGTATAATGTAATTAGCCAGTTCAGTGATAGTATGCTGCAAATTTATTTATACAATTGCAGTTCTTATGGACCAGCCAAGAATTTTTTGTCTATTATTTATCTTAATCTGACAGCAGTGGTGCACCTAAGTGCCTGTACTACCTAACAAACATGGTAGGTAGTATGGGCCTGGCAGGCCCAGTTATTTTCATGTTCATTTTTGTTAAAAGTTTTTGGCTTTTTAATATTTTGATTGTAGTATACTAATGTTTGACCTTTTCCAAATGAATTGCAGTACTTATTAAATGTATTAGTAAATTAATAAGAGGAGTTTACCTCAATATAGTACGTGGAACACTTCCGTAAGATACCCTCCAGAAATTAAAACGGAAAAAACGAAAAAATCGACAACTTACCGGTACATTAAAGTAAAATATAAATAATTAAAGTAAAATATAAATAATTAAATAATCAATTTAACACAATTCAAAATCAATTCAAAACAATTAAAATTCAAATTAACGCAATTAAAAGAATCTAACGAAAATATTCAAAACGATTTTCCTTCCTGAAGCTGACAATGCTTTTCGACCGACTGTCGTGATCACAGGAATGAAAATTACCGAATCAGGCTAAACCTGCAACTTAAATAGTGATTATGTGACTTCGCGCATGCGCGTAAAGGTCCACGCATCGGAGATCAAATATGGCCGCCGAACATTAACAGAATTCTCGTGTAATTTAATTTCAACGGTTTCTGCAATTAATAGTCGCGTATAATTACGTTGAACGTTAAGTATTTTGGCCTCGTTAAATAAAAAAGTATGTTTTTCGTTAATGGCATGAAAGGCTAATTCTGACGCTGCTGAACGAGAAGCACGAACTGAGGCTTCGTGTTGATTTACACGGATATTAAGAGAAAACCGCGTCGAACCCTGATAAGACGAGTCGCAATCACCGCAAGAAATGTTGTATACTAGATCATTAATTTGTGTTGCGAACGCCGAAAGAACCGAGCGATTGTTCAGTATAGTGTGTAACTTCCGTATAGGCCTAGCTATAATTTTAAATTCGGTATCTTTAAAGAATCTGTTAAGCTGTTTGTGCCACTGTTCAACATATGGGACAGAAATAAAGTATTTTTTGATATTACTATTGTTGATTGGTGCAGTATTTTGTATCCTATCCCTAGCTTGTACCCTAATTCGATTTATTGTGTTAATGGGATAACCCCTGTTCAAGAATCTGCTAGTTAATATTTGTATTTCTGAGTCTAAAGCAGAATCCGTCGTTGAATATTTATAGGCATTTAGAAATTGATTAAAGATAATCGATCTTTTGTAGGTGAAAGGGTGGTAGCTATTATAATGTAGAAGCATACCGGTGTTTGTGGGTTTTCGATAGATGCTAAATTGTATTTTGTTCGAGTCCCGGGTAAGCGTGAAATTTAGAAAGTTTAATGACTTAGTATCCGTATCTTCCCTTTCCAATGTAAATTTGAGTCTAGAATGAATATTATTAAACGAATGTAAAATATCTTGGATAGTACTATTATCGGTAATAACTAGAACATCGTCTAAATACCTCCCATAGTATGTGATACGGGGACGAAAAGGTGTCAAATGTATCTGCTCAATCGTTGAGAGATAGATCTCTGACATTAAGCCACTCTTTTGGATTACCAATGGGTTTGAGCCTGAGTGGCTTAATGTCAGAGATCTATCTCTCAACGATTGAGCAGATACATTTGACACCTTTTCGTCCCCGTATCACATACTATGGGAGGTATTTAGACGATGTTCTAGTTATTACCGATAATAGTACTATCCAAGATATTTTACATTCATTTAATAATATTCATTCTAGACTCAAATTTACATTGGAAAGGGAAGATACGGATACTAAGTCATTAAACTTTCTAAATTTCACGCTTACCCGGGACTCGAACAAAATACAATTTAGCATCTATCGAAAACCCACAAACACCGGTATGCTTCTACATTATAATAGCTACCACCCGTTCACCTACAAAAGATCGATTATCTTTAATCAATTTCTAAATGCCTATAAATATTCAACGACGGATTCTGCTTTAGACTCAGAAATACAAATATTAACTAGCAGATTCTTGAACAGGGGTTATCCCATTAACACAATAAATCGAATTAGGGTACAAGCTAGGGATAGGATACAAAATACTGCACCAATCAACAATAGTAATATCAAAAAATACTTTATTTCTGTCCCATATGTTGAACAGTGGCACAAACAGCTTAACAGATTCTTTAAAGATACCGAATTTAAAATTATAGCTAGGCCTATACGGAAGTTACACACTATACTGAACAATCGCTCGGTTCTTTCGGCGTTCGCAACACAAATTAATGATCTAGTATACAACATTTCTTGCGGTGATTGCGACTCGTCTTATCAGGGTTCGACGCGGTTTTCTCTTAATATCCGTGTAAATCAACACGAAGCCTCAGTTCGTGCTTCTCGTTCAGCAGCGTCAGAATTAGCCTTTCATGCCATTAACGAAAAACATACTTTTTTATTTAACGAGGCCAAAATACTTAACGTTCAACGTAATTATACGCGACTATTAATTGCAGAAACCGTTGAAATTAAATTACACGAGAATTCTGTTAATGTTCGGCGGCCATATTTGATCTCCGATGCGTGGACCTTTACGCGCATGCGCGAAGTCACATAATCACTATTTAAGTTGCAGGTTTAGCCTGATTCGGTAATTTTCATTCCTGTGATCACGACAGTCGGTCGAAAAGCATTGTCAGCTTCAGGAAGGAAAATCGTTTTGAATATTTTCGTTAGATTCTTTTAATTGCGTTAATTTGAATTTTAATTGTTTTGAATTGATTTTGAATTGTGTTAAATTGATTATTTAATTATTTATATTTTACTTTAATTATTTATATTTTACTTTAATGTACCGGTAAGTTGTCGATTTTTTTCGTTTTTTCCGTTTTAATTTCTGGAGGGTATCTTACGGAAGTGTTCCACGTACTATATTGAGGTAAATTCCTCTTATTAATTTACTAATATTATTATCAACGTAGAACATATTGAGTATTACAGCTCTGATTCATACTATCTTATTAAATGTATATATTTATTTATTTTTAATGAAAATTTTAAATTTAAAAGTGGTATTTTTTCAAAATAACAAAATTTTATTAATTCTGTCAGAAAAAAAAAACATTTATTAAAATAAAATATAAATATCAAACTATCCGTCACTTTTATTTCAAGTTTATAAAACTAAGTGTGTGAAAGTTCAAATTAACACATAAAGGTATAAAGTGCAGCCATTATCAACCCACTGCAGGATGGAAGCCTCCTCAACAATTCATGCTGAGGGAAAATGGACCATAATCTGCCACGCTGGTCCAGTGCGGGTTGGCAGATCGACCGTATTCAGCAGTCAGGGGTTTGAACCCCGGTCTACTCAAAGAGCGTGTGCTACTGCACTCGTGCTCCTGACCACTCGGCTATGGTCCCCTGCACAAGTATTACTGTTTTGCCAATTTCACTTTACTCTGTCTGCATAAATAGCTCGTACCACTTCCAGTATACTTATACAGGCATACCTCGATTAACGAATAGGATGCGTTCCACGAAATTGCTTCGTTAAGCGAAACTTCGTTTTCAGAGGTAAAAATACTATGGCCAGAATAGGGATACGTTCCTACGTAAAGAAAATGAAAAGCTTTTTTTCGAACAAAGAAAAGTTTTATTAAATAAACAGTCAACTTACATACAAAGTGAAATCACATTTTAAAATATGAGGTTAAAGTTGATTGTTTATGCTTTTTTTCTCTTTCATTTAACAATTGCCTATACAGAGTTATTGCATTTAACACTGATTGCTTAACTATAACACTTCTTCCTAAATCAGGATCATTTTCACTAAAAAAATTTAAAACGTTTTCAATGTCATTTAAGCACCTTTTTAAATCTTCGGTTGTTATCACTTTTTCGGCAGGAACCTCTTTAACTTCGCCTTCATTATCTTTGTCTTCATTGCTAACAAGGTTTTCTAAATCTTCCACTGAAAAACCATCATCTTCTGCATTCAATAAATTTCTAACATCCTCTTCATCGACATTTTCGAAACCTATTGATTGAGCCATCTGGATAACTTCATTTCTAATTTCTTGGATGTTATTTTCTTCTTCTAGTACAACTTCTGGCCATATTTTGCGCCAAACTCCATTTAAGCATTTCTTAGTGACTTCTTTCCAAGAACTATCAATGTTTTCAATTGCGTTTTTAATGGTGTAGTTTTTCCAAAAAGTTTTAACTGTCGTTTCCTCTTTATCCTCTAGTTCAGTTAAATTGCTTAAAATTCGACGCAGATAATAAGCTTTAAATGATGCTATTACTCCCTGATCCAATGGTTGAATCAGGGAAGTTGTGTTTGCTGGAAGAAACACAACTTTGACAGGAATGCATGTGTCCACCGTGTTAAGATCAGTAGGATGTCCCGGAGCATTGTCTAACAACAAAAGAGCTTTTTCTTCAAAGTTGTTTTTTTGACAATATAAATTGGAATATTTTTTTATGTTAAATGGGGCTTGAAATTGCGGACTTCGTTATATCGAGGCTTCGTTATCAGAGGTAACGTTAACCGAGGTATGCCTGTATATATTTATTAAGTTAGACAGAGGAAGAACTACTAATCTTGAATGGACAAGTAGAAAACAACAGATATATATGTCAGGTGGTCTTATAAAGCCACATGCCTTGTGTGCAAAGTGTTTAGTGTGCTCAAAGAGCATTTTTCTCTTCTGCTGAGGCTTACAGGTGTAAGCCTTAGTTCACTTACAAAAGCCAGAATTCAAGAAATTCTGGAATTCAGATACAGAAGTTGATAAAATTAAATGAAGTGATACATAAATATAAGTAGACTATATTATCGCATCAAAATAAAGTTTTTTTTTTTTTTACGAAATTTATTAACAGTTTTTTTGGAATTTTTTTTTTTTTTCATAATTTTAAGTATTGTGATTTGATTTTTGATAATTTCGTTATAATGTTCAATAGCCAAGTCAGAATAAGAACATATTAATATTTAAAAGCATTTATATACAAAGTTTTAATTTCTCAGAAATTTTAAAATTCCACAAAAACATTTGAGCCTAAGAGCCTGCTGCTAGTTTATCAGATATTTAGTGGAGTTAAAGTTGAGGCTCTGATCAGGTCATTGAAGCTTTTGCTTGCACATCTTCAGACCACATTATTACAGGCTATACAATATTATAAGGTGCATTGTTATACTAGAATAGAAACAGAAGAGGTCTCTCTCTCTGTACTGCTGCCACAGTATGGGAAAAGCAGAATTTTCCAGTCAGTGTATGCAAAGAATGTCACGTGACATTCTTTGCATACAGAACGATGATCAATGGTCCTAGCAAAAATCATAATAAACCCCAGACAGTGACAACACCGCTGCCAAACTTACACTTGGTATGACACACTGATAAATAACATTCTCTCAATATCCACCAGACTCAGACATAATTGTAAGATTGGAAAACCATTGGATTTGTCACTCCAACACAGCTTTCCAACATTCCAGAGACCAATTACTGTGGGTTGTGTATGAGGCAGGTTAATACTGTGTATTGCATGCTATTTGTATGCTGCAGCTCTACCATAAAATCCAATGCTATGCTGTTCTCTCTCTTTCTTGTACTAATATCATTCCTATTGCTTCCCTGATAAGAAATTGAAGTTATGAAATCAAATTAAGTCATACATAAATAGATGTATAGGATATTGCTTCAAAAAAAAGTGATGACACTTTTTTAGATTTAGATTTTTTTTTTTTTTTTTTTGGTTGACAATATTCAAGGACTGGTGGGATTTTTGTACTATGCTTCTGAGTACCCTTCACTTTCCTTTTCGTTAGTTTCTGCTGTCTAATTGAATGTTTCTTGGGAAGAGTAGTACCACAGTGCTTCCATTTGAGATCTCGGTGCCAAGCGATCTCTCCAGTGTGATTTTCTAGTGTTTTTCCTTGGGCAATTACTAGTTTTTCATAAATCCTTCTATGCTTGTAATATTACTGCTGACCACTTGCAACGTCGCTGCCTTCCCCCACTAGAAACATCGCTACTAACCATGCTTGCAATGTTACTGTTATCTCTGCTAGCAACGTACTACTCTCCTACTTTCCTGATCTCTTGGTCACTGGTTGGCATTGCTCCTGCCTCCATTTGATGGGGCCAGTAACCTGGGTGAAGAAAGTCCATCTTCCAGGGCTGAAAGGAGCAGATGGATTTAAATAATTTTTCACCTTTAGAGCCATAAAGCTTAAGGACAGAAACATCCAGTGAAAATGATGCTAACCAACCAAAAAGACTTCAAAGAGAAGTGCAGTGTCCTAACATACCTAACTTTCTGGTGATACGCTCTGTCCACCCAGTCTGTGGGCAAGTTATCACCATTTATGATAAAAAAAATTTGCAATCTATTGCTAGATCACCAAAAATGGTGAAGCAACTACAATCCAGAGACCTCCTAGTTGAAACAGCCACCTCCAAACATTCGGAGTGACTATTAAAGATGACTTTTAGTTGGCGCTAGTATCTGCTACTCCCCACAATACCTTAAATTCGTCGAAAGGCATCATCACAGAGTGGGATCTACTTGCAGTGTCTGAGGAGGAATTAGTTGGAACTTAGTAATGAGAAGGTAACCAGTATGAAACAGATAGTGTATAGTGTGTTCATGTCTAACGGGACCATGGGTTTTCCCCATCTCCGCATTGCTTTCATTGTGGGTGTAACAGTTCACTGTAAAGGCCAGAGATTTAAAAGTGTATGGATATTGTATGAGTGTAGTGTTGTGTATTGTTGTTCTTCTGGCCATTTAGCCACTAGACCCCTGCTGGGGCCCAACGTTGTCCACACTATGCCTCATGGAGTGGGACCAGGTACACTAGTATTGAAATATTTACTCTGGCAGATCCTGCCACCTAATTTCCTGAGATTTCAGTAGCAAGGACCTAAAAAAAAATTTATATATATATATTAAAATAAAATAAAATTTTTGCTCAGTGGGGGTTAAGAAAATTGAGTAGAAAGGCCAAATGAGTTTAGTGTGAACGCAATTAAATTTAGTCATTATTAAATTTTAAGTTATGTGGGGGTATACACTTGCGTATTATGTAGTGGGGGGAGACAGAAGGCTGGGAGGAAAAGACAGAAATATGGGGACGATAGAGAAGGCGACCCCAGATAATTAGATAATGACTGAAAAAGATGGAAATCTCATTCCAGCTCGATCCATCATTTTAACTTTCAGCACTCCTGATTTGCCATCCACAGTAAAAGCTGGTTATTTAAACTACCAAATTCGGCCGTACATTCCAAATCCTCTTTGTTGTTTTAAATGCCAGAAATATGGCCATTCTTAGCAGGCATGCAGAGGTGATGCCATCTGCCCTACTTATGGTTCAAAGCAGATTGCTCAGCCTCAACTCCCGTTTGTCCCAACAGCAAAGGAAGCCACCCTGCCTTTTCTAAATCATGTGGAAAACTGTAAATGAAATTCAAAAATACAAAATAGACCATAAAGTCACATATCCTGAGGCATGCACACAAATTATGTTGCCCATGCCTAGTCTGTCCTGTGCATCTTGCACCCGAAGCTATCTTTCAATTGCAGTTCAAACAGATGTGTCAATACCACCCAACACCTCTCTAGTGAACTGGATTAAAGCAACTTTATCAGCCTCCAGAAAATATACTCCTAAAATCAATGAAGCAATTAACACTGCAATTAGTATCCCAACTAATACTCCAATGGTCTCACATGACAGTGAAAGATTGAAAACTACTAAAGAAGGCAAGAAAACCGAATCGCCCACCAATGGTATAGTACACTCGGATTAAGGAACCCATACTAGAACTTCATACAAACGACACTATATGGATACCGGATGCCCCATCTTCCCAAAAAAAAGACCAGAAAAAATGCCCTGCATACAAAAAGAAGTAGGCGCCTCCGTAGCCAGGTGGGAAGGAGCAGCAGTGCGTAGCACACGCTTCTTGATTAGACCGGGGTTCGAGCCCGTCACCACCAAATACGGAGGATGCGGAAAGGTCAGGGAATGATCACTGCATATCCTGGAGCAATATGGCCTTAGTTGCTAATGCTCCTAAAAAAAAAAAAAAACCAAAAAAAAAAAACAAAAATAAGTCAGATGAGTCATCCTCAGCCAAACCTAAATAATGCATAACATCATACAATGGAATTGTGGAGGACTAAGCAGTCATTCTGATGACTTAGAGAGGATTTACTTGCTCACTTCAATCCCATAAGTGCCTACAGGAAACATTCTTTTCACTCAAAGTTTCACCAAAATTCTCAAATTGTATCATGTACAGACAAGATAGGAGCTCAGAGTCTCCTGCTCGAGGAGTAGTAGCTATTCTCATTAATTCTAACACACCATCCAAACCCATTCAATTATGAACCACTGTAGAAGCTGTGGCAGCTCGCATTGCAGTGGGTATATCAGTTACCCTTGTTTCCATTTATATTCTACCATCTCTACTATTTCCCCATTCAGAACTTGACAACCTCGTTACACAACTCCCAACTCCAATTTGATTTTTTGGTGATTTTAGCAGCCACCATCCATTGTGAGGTTTCTCTGCAATGGACACAAGAGGCAAATTGGGTGAATAATTTATGAATAATAATGATCTTAATTTACTAAACTCTGGATCTCCCACTTATATCTACCTACCTACAGGATCAACTTTTGTGGTTGACTTGTCAATTTGTTCAGCATCCATCTTTCCATTCGTGACATGGTCGGTGTTAACCGATCCCTTTAACAGTGATCACTTTCCAATTATTTGCTCATAACAAACAGGGGATCAGGATTTGGTTTTTCGAAGAAACCAAATCCTGATTAACGATCCATTTGGAAGTTTAAAAAGGCAAGCTGGGATGGCTCTTCTGCTCAAATACTTTTAGACAGACTTTATGTTCAACAACAACCTATTGTTGATGTAACTACTTACATAACCAATCAGATTCTGACTGAAGTTGATGCTTTTATTCCAAAATCCAAGATACATAGCATTCACCAAAATCACTGGTGGAATACAGATTGCTTTTTATGCCAAATGGGAGTAAAACTCTGCTTGGAATAATTTCTGCAATAACTTAATTGCTTATAAGAGACTTAAAGCTAAACCAAAATAAATTATATGGAAAGTGAAATGTGATTCATGGATTGCTTTTGCCTCAATCATCACAAAAGACACCAACACACACAGGTCATCTGGAGAAGGATACAGGCCCTAAATGGCAAATTCGTTCGGCTACCATCTCCAATACTTCACTGGAAAGAGAGAGACATGTCTGCTCCTGAAGAAGTTGCTAATGCACTAGCAAAATCGTTTGCCACAATTTCTGCTTCTGGCCCCTTTTGCATCCTCCTTCCAGAACTTCAAAGCAGGTGCAGAATGGTATAAAATCAGCTTCTTCATGCACCGCTCCTTCCTTTACAATCAACCCTTAGAATCATTAAATAGATCTTCCAACAGTGCTGCAGGCTCAGATAAATATTAGTCAATAATTTTGGTTCAACAGAAATTGGACCTGACTAGCTTAAAACTATCTTTCCAGTTAAAATTAATGTATTAAGACAAGGATGAAGAATTTATTAAGTATATAATTTTATGTTGCCTCTGCTTAATATATACTATATTTTTGTGTTTTAAAAAAAAATTAGAAACAAAGAAATATTTAGAAACAACAATAACAATAGGGCACTAAAAAGTTATAGTTGACATTTTGAACCTGGGAATTATGATTCGTATGATTTACTGCTGATATTAATCTAGCTAATCTAAAGTAATATAATCTGTTATTAATCAAAAGTTTTATATTATGTAACACTGATAATTTTTTTAAGTTTTTTAAAATATTTGAAACCTTTTGTAGCAAAAAAAAAAAAAAAAAAAGGTATATTTCATTGTCATATTTCAGTTATAAAATTTATTTTGATAATATCTTCATCATTTTGTTGTATGACAATTTTATTGTATGAATATACAAGCATTTCTGTTTTTATTTTATATTTAATTTATTTCAGCAAGAAAAAGCAAAGATACAAGCCATACTTAGCAAGTAAGTGTTTATTATTATATTACTGATAGGTATTCCACTGTTTAAGGATATTATAAAAAATTTTGCTGTTGGTATAGAATGTAATTTTTTATTTTTGTCAGACATACATGTTGCATTCTAAAGTATTTCTTTATATGTTTTTATTAATTGTTACTGTATTTTGATTTTAATACAAAAATCAAAAAGCACTAACAATTGGTAATATTCCAGGGCTCAGTTAGCAGCATTTCAATACCCATAATAGCAAAATGCAGATGGCGATAAATGAAGAACATGAATGTTTGGTGAGCAGAGTAATTTTCTATAAAACAATGAAGAGTAGTTGATTGTAAGTTGGTGAGCAGCACTGCAATAAGTAATAACATTCAAAGGATGAAAATACTGTTCATTCTTGCGAAATCCAAATGTATTATGCTAACTACCCATTTTGAAAATTTTTTTGACATGTCTTAATGTAATGAAACAAGCAAGGTATGATTGATTAAAGTTTCATGGTGTAATGACACACCGAGACTGTATGTGCGATTTATTACAATAGAGAACAGTTGGCAGGACACCAAGAAGTGTTCTGATGTCCCAATCCTTGTCTTCAGCTTGTTCTTCAATAAGCTGAAGACAAAGCTTCCTCCAGCAACAATAGTGGACTGTGTGGTACACAATGCATTTCTTAAAACCATATGTATATATCTGATAAACTAATCTATTTTGAAAAATTCATTCGAAGAAAGCTGATGAGTTGCCTGTTTCTTTTCTTCATAAAGAATCTTAGCAAGCTCTGACATCATTAAAGCCACTGAAAACATTACTGTTTCATTTAACAGTGGGATTGGAATTCTTTATGACTCCTATTGCCTGGAGATTTAATCTTCACTGATTATGGTATTGAATAATCCCTTTCTGCATTTTTCATTGTCTTCAACAACTCAATAAAATCAACATTTTTGAAATCCTTCTCTTTCATAGAAGAGTTTTACAACTGATGAGTTGCTAGCATCTTATCTATGAGACCCTTAACAACATCTTCAGTATCTGTTTTTAGTTTAAGGCATTTCATTGTGTCTAAAATTTCCACTGTTATATTTACTTGCATTGCTTATATTATCTTGATATTTCCAGCTTACATTCTAACTGCCATAAGGATGTTATTCCCCATCCAAAACTGCATGAGTTGTTGCTTCCTTCCCATCATTAGCAAAAATAGCCTCAGGCATGGTTCTTCTCATATTGCTTGAAGGTGAAAATGACTCCCTTGATCCAGTATTAGTAGTAGCAAATGATGCAAAGAAGCAAGCTTATACAGCATCAGCCAAAAAACTACCCCACGTCATCTGTCTATTCCTTTTCATAGGTAGAGTATGGAAAAAGGAATGCTAAGTTGACTGTGGGAATCCCCAATATGAGAAGGATGACCAGGAGCATGGTCAAGGATTAACAATGCCTTAAATGCCATGTTCTTCTCCAAGAAATATTTCTGAAGTTCTGATACAAAATAGTGCAGAAAAAAATTCCGGAAAAGTGTTGTAGTAATCTGTTTTCTAGAAAAGAATAGCGAAAGCTTAAAAAGCGGTACTCACCTTGAAATTAATCTGCGATGGTTTACTTAGGTAGCGTGGTTAATGTTTAAGTTGAATTGTTAAATTGAAAAATTAAAAGGGAGGGAAGTAGGTAAAAGTTGACTGAGTTAAATGGACGCAAGGAAACAGAAGTGTACACATCCAATCCTTGGTTGTCATCGAAATAAAAGAAAGAAGAATAATTAAAAACTATGTAAGTGAATCCGGTGAAGCCAGTAGTCTTTACGAGGACTTTCGTTAGTTAAAGAACGTCTTCAGTTGGCAATGTGTGGGGAGAGAACGCGCATGGTATTTTAAGAATAAAAAATTATACTCTTGTGATGCCTTTTTTGACATGTGGGAACTTTAATCTCGAGAAGTTCCAAATTGGGGAAAGATTGAAGGGGAGTTTAGAATTTAGAATTTTGAGGTTAGAGTGGTGCTTGTACCATTCGATAACTAGAGCTTCATATTGAAGTATTCTGTAGCTGGATTTTAGTTTAATGATGGAAATGGCAGAATCGATGAGCGGGTTGTGGTTGTGAGTCTGGGCATGAGTTGTAAGTTCTGTGACAGATTGGTTAGACGTGAGACTATGGAAATGGTAGTATGCACGGGTGTTGGATGTTTTTGATGAGCCAAATTTGGTAGTGGTACTTCCGATATAACATGTGTTGCAGTCAAGCTTTTCAAAAAATTAATAATATCACAATATCCGATACAAAGATCCTAGCTTCCTATGACGTTACTTCTCTTTACACAAATGTCCATATTCCATTTACTTTACAAGCCTTACGCAAGTTCTTAGAAACAGACGATACCTTAACAAAACATACCTCCCTTTCTATAGACCATATCCTTGAACTCACCACCCTTCTATTAGAAGCAAGATTTTTTAGATTCAACGAAAATATCTTCCAACAAATATATGGCTTACCAATGGGACTAGGGATTTCGGCCCCATTGTCCGAAATCTACCTAGCCGCCATTGAAAGCCAAATTCTACACCCCTTTCCCCCTGAACTAAAATTATACATGCGCTATGCCGACGACATTCTTGTAGTATCCATTATTAATAACCTCTTCGTAAAACTTAACTCTGTACATGATAGACTTAAATTCACCCTTGAAATTGGACAGAACAATCAGATAAATTTCCTTAACCTCACTATCTATATAACAGGCACAAAATTAAATACGAAAATTTTCAGGAAAAATACAAACACCGGTAAATACTTACATTTTGCTTCTCATCACCCTCTAAACACTAAAAAGACAGTTTTATATAACCAAATTCACAATGCACTAAAGTACAGTTCCTCACCCACCGACCTTCACAATGAAATACAGTATATTACCGACAAATTTATATCCAGAGGTTACCCCCACCAACTCATTTTAAATACAATCCTTAACGCTAAAAATAAAATTAAATCTAACATCCCAACCAAAGACAAAAATAAAACTAACATCCGCATAGTCCTCCCTTACCACAATGAACTAGCAGGACAGTTCCGACGCCTATTTAACAACACTGATATCGCCCTTGTTTTTTCCACCTACAACAAATTAGGATCCTTCTTCAGCACCTATAAAGACACATACAAATATTCTACAAACGACCTTAATAATATTATATACCTCATTAATTGTCAACCAAACTGCAACACATGTTATATCGGAAATACCACTACCAAATTTGGCTCATCAAAAACATCCAACACCTGTGCATACTACCATTTCCATAGTCTCACGTCTAACCAATCTGTCACAGAACTTACAACTCATGCCCAGACTCATAACCACAACCCGCTCATCGATTCTGCCATTTCCATCATTAAACTAAAATCCAGCTACAGAATACTTCAATATGAAGCTCTAGTTATCGAATGGTACAAGCACCACTCTAACCTCAAAATTCTAAATTCTAAACTCCCCTTCAATCTTTCCCCAATTTGGAACTTCTCGAGATTAAAGTTCCCACATGTCAAAAAAGGCATCACAAGAGTATAATTTTTTATTCTTAAAATACCATGCGCGTTCTCTCCCCACACATTGCCAACTGAAGACGTTCTTTAACTAACGAAAGTCCTCGTAAAGACTATTGGCTTCACCGGATTCACTTACATAGTTTTTAATTATTCTTCTTTCTTTTATTTCGATGACAACCAAGGATTGGATGTGTACACTTCTGTTTCCTTGCGTCCATTTAACTCAGTCAACTTTTACCTACTTCCCTCCCTTTTAATTTTTCAATTTAACAATTCAACTTAAACATTAACCACGCTACCTAAGTAAACCATCGCAGATTAATTTCAAGGTGAGTACCGCTTTTTAAGCTTTCGCTATTCTTTTCTAGTCTATTAACACGGTACTTGAAGATTTCTAAAAATTTCGCATTCGTAATCTGTTTTCTTATTCGATTTCCAGATTACGGACAGTGAAGACTTTGAAATATTCTTGAAAGCCCGTGGATTTCACTATGATATGTTAAAGATGGCTTCCATTTCAAGACAAACTATTATAACACTTCATACACCATGAAGATTAATTTTAATAAATGAGTGTATTGTTACGAACCTTTTACCAGGTTCTTGTTCATGCACAATGAGTTAGAACAAGGATTAGAAATTTGCCTTTCTCAGAGTGCTGACATGTAAGAGGCATCTCTAATCCAGTGTCTGTTATCATCGCAGCCTATTATTCTCCAGCAAACCCCTCCATACCCTATTAACCCCTACTTAATTTTATTGTTGAAAATCCCATTCCATAATTCCCCTTATGTATCTCTACATATTTCTGTTTAAAGCAATATGTCTAAATTTGTTGATGTATAAAGTTTCTTTTATTCTTCTGTTTTTTTCAGTCTCTTCCCTCCCCCCCCCCCTCCCATTACCACAAAATTCTTATCACTATATGCTTGAATACACTCCAACATGTGCTTTGCTAATTCAGCTTCTTTTGTGTCCCCTTTAACCACGTGTTTGTTGTGCTCATGTATGCATGTTTCAAATCTTCATGTCTCACCTTATCACATTTTTTGTATATTACTTTACTCAAATATTGAGTAAAGTAAGCGGTATTTGTTTGAAGTAGTGAAATTTTTTTTCTGCTAGAAAAGAATAATTTTTTATGATAGTTTTTTTGTCTTGGAGAATTTTTGGTACATCAGTTACTCAGGCCATAGTACACTAGTTATATAAGGTATAAGGTATGTTCGTGTCAGACGGCGCCTGGGATTTCTCCCATCTCCGCGTATGTTCGCTGTATCGAGGACAGTACACTGTCAAGCCAGAGACTTGAAAGTGTGCGGGTCATGTCTGTGCAGTGTGATCTGTTGTGCCCATTGTTTGTCCGGCTTATTGGCCGCCTGGCCCCTGGTGGGGCCCGACGTTGCCCATACCTTGCCACGTGGAGGCTAGCCGGGTGTCCAGCATCATGACGAGTTGCTCCGGCAGGTCCTGCCACCTAGTTTCCTGGGATTTCAGTGGCTAGGACCTAAAAAATAAATAAATTAATAAAAAAATAATAATAATAAATAAAAAAAAATAATAATAAAATAAAAAAAAATAATAATGATAAAAGTAAAAAAAAAAATAATAAATAAATAAAATAATAATAAAAAAAAAAAAAAAAAAATATATATATATAGGCATTTGACGTTAATTCTTAAGGAGATTGCTGTTAGCAAATCGCTGGTTGGGGTTGAACGCTAGAAAGATGTGTTAAAAGGCCTAATAGGTCGGGCAGAATTTTGTTGTTATTAAATTTAGACGTGTGGGCTATACGTTAGATGAAAGATAAAAGTGGGAGGAAGTGGAGGCTGAAGACGGGGGGTAGAAGTAAGGGGTCGATAGAGGACATGACCCCTGCTAGGCAGTATGGCATGCCCATGCCACACCAGAGGGGAGTTTGGATGGCGGGTGGGGGAGATAAAGAAGAGCTATCTCCCCCTGCTATGGATAAGGTATACAGTTAGAGTGGGGGAAGAGACTGAAGACTGGGGGGGAAAGGCAGAAGCATGGGGACGATAGAGAAGGCGACCCCAGGTGGTCAGTGAGGCAGGCCCATGCCTCACCAGGCGAAGAGATGGGTTGGCAGGGGAGGGAGGAAACAGAGCATGTCTCCTCTCCCTCCTGCCGGGGATAGGCAGTGTTGGAATTTAAGATGAATAGGGTAAGGGTACCCCATTCAGCTCGCCATATAGCCTTTGGCAGCGGAGCTGCTAGTGGTTCTAGTCAGTTTCCAGGAGCAATCGGACCGAAGCATGATCGGTCATGAGGTGGTTCCCGTCCGTTATGCAGTCTTTACCGTCAAAAGGTCCGGGTTTGCTTGTCGGCATTTGTGGGGTCTTTCTTGTGACATTTCCCATCCATGTGGTGTTTGCGTCAATGTTGTTTATAGAGTCATTTCTCATTTATTCAACTTTAGGTCCACTTCAGGGTTTAGTGCCTTGATTATCGGAGACCATTGGATTCAGGCGTCTTCCACGGGATGATTTCCTTCAAGGTTTGTTCATTTCCTTATTGTGTCAGTTGTTGATTGCGATTTGCTGCCGATAAGAGCTCTCCGTCTTGTGAACAGGGCCAGTGCATAGCTGGAGAAAGCCTGATATTCTTCCTTGGTGTCCAAGATGTGGTACTCCTGGCCGTATGGTAGATACTGTATTTTGGTGATGAATGCGCTGCGGAGGTCGTCATACAGCTGGCAATCATGCATGAGGTGCTGCCAGCTCTCCAGCCCCCCGCAGGTGCAGGTGGGATCTTCCTGTATTCCGAGTAGGGATAGCTTTGCATTCAGAGCTCCATGTCCTGTCAGTAGGTATGTGACTTGTAGGCCCGGGGAAAACCAGGGTGGGAAGTTCGGAAAAACCCGACGAATATTGGGCAGAAACTTTCTGGTGATTTCGCCTTTTTGCGAGGTGGCCCATCCATCCTGCCACATCTGCAGCAGGTGAGCATGGAGCTTTTTCTTTTCCATAGTCTTGCTATTGATGATGTCGGTGGTGAATCCCAAACATGTCTGTGGGATACCCTTGTCCAGGTGGTGCGTGAGGCCCCGTCGAATGATCTCTAAGTCCAGTGGAAGGACACCAGCAAGGACTTGCAGGGCATGTGTGCTCACTGTGTTGCAATCTCGAGTAATGGTCAGAAGGATTGATCGGTGAATCGAGTCAATGATTCGTTTATTGACAACAGTTGTGGCTTTTTGATACCATGCGCCAGATGCATACGTGACTATTGGGGTGAAGATGGTTTTATAGAAAAGACGTAGCACCCGTCTGTCTAGGCCCCAGTCTGCGAGTGACTCTGGCAACCAATGCAGTGTATCGTCTGACTTTTGTACGCAAATATTTCAGGTGGTCCTGAAATGATAGATTTGGATCTAGAATCATGTCTAGGTACTTCAGCTGCTTTGAGAATTTAATTGTTTTCTGGTCAATCTTGATTTGTGGAGGCCGCCTGAGGTTGAGGCACCCCTTGAGCAGAATGGAGTTTGTCTTTGCAGGGGATATTCTAAGTTGATTTTTCTTTGCCCATTCCTGAAGGGTGGACAGAGCCCGGTTTGCCAGTGTCTCCAGTTGTGTCCTTGAGTCCGCTGACACTGTCAGTAAGAGGTCATCAGCAAAGGCCTGCGATTTTACCTCGTCAAGGTCTATAGCTAGGAAGGAGTCCATTACTATGTTCCACAGTAGTGGTCCAAGGACCGAACCCTGTGGACAGCCGCGAAATGTATTCTTGGAGAGGGTCCCATAGGGAGCAACAATCCTGATGGATCTGTTTGTGAGGTAGCTCTTGATGACCCTGTAGAGGTTGCCTGGGATCCCAGCAACCCGAAGCCTTGCCAAGCTGCTTGGCCACCAAAGTGCATCGAAGGCCCCAGCAAAGTCCACGGCAATCACAAGGAAATACTTCTTGGTGCATCTTGTTACTTGTTCTTGTAGGTGTATTAAGGCATCCACGGCTGAGCACTAGTTATGGTATCCTAGTTGACATGGTATATTGTGTACTATATTTGTAATATTTTGTAATATGTGTTCATGGGCTAATTTGCATATTGTGCAGGTGCTAAAAAAAGTGGAACTTGTCGAGTGGGTGGGGTGACTCCTTCCACTTGAGATTGGCTAACTACAGCCCTAATTGAAAAAGTTTTTAAGAATTCCTCTACTTTTCCATGAGATTCAAATCCAGATCTCTCTCTCTCTCTCTCTCTCTCTCTCTCTCTCTCTCTCTCTCTCTCTCTCTCTCTCTCTCTCTCCAAATGAGTGACAAGTGGGAAAGCAACTCTACAATCATGGAGGATTTATATAGATATTTGTCTTTTTATCTGTCATGTTATAAACATGATGATTTGATTGCAAAAGAGATAGCAGCAGTATGAAATGCATTGAAGATTAAATTTCAATTCATACAGTTCAGAAAAAAGTAGAAATAAAATTATGAATTTTCACTGAAAATTTATGAAATTTTTATTCCCTGTGCTACAATTAAATTCAGTGAAACATTTTTATCTTAAGAATTTTTATGTTTGAACTTTTATAGCAAACTTTTTAAAAGTATTTTCAGGTATAAATAGAGAAATTGTGGAGAATTAGTGGACTTTTGAAATGAATTGAGTGGAAAAGAATAATAAAAGTTAAAGTAAAATTAAGGTAAATGAATTCAAAAATTCAACTACAGTTTTTTTTTTTTCCATTTACAGTATTTCTCTAATCATTTTATGATGGGTTATATGCTAGTACCAATATGTTATTAATAAATGTGCTATGGGATAAACTTGATTAATCATACTCGCATCGGAGTTCACATCTGAGTTCCATTTCCCATTCTTATGTCGTAGTAGTTTACACATTTATTTTAGGTAATATGTACTTTTCCAGTGTATATTACCAAGTTGTACTTATGGACAAGTATCCAATTCAGCTTTTATGTGTTTTTTTTTTTTTTTAATTTTTCTTTTTGGTCATTAAACTTTATGGACTTATGCCCTTTTGCACCATCTTAATATTATATAAAAATGTTTGTAAAAAAGATTGATGTCCATAAAAAAATTATTTTCAGAGGTTGATAATTATAATTATAGAGTCCTAAATGTACCATTTATTCCTGAATCTAATGCCATGCTGATTTTACAATTACACAGGTCAACAAATATTTTTTATTAGAAAAAAAAAATTATGTGGACTGCATCATGAATTCTGATTCCAAGTCTGTTTTTGGCTTTCCTATAACACTTCTAGTTTTTGTGATGGGACCAATTACGTGAACATGATGAGGCTGATTATACCACTCACATACCTATTCAGCTAACTTATGTGAATACAGTTATTATTTATACATTCATATTTATGTAATTGTTTGAATTTCTATCTTTGTTATTTCATAATTTAATTTTTGATTATGAATTATTTCGGGCAAGATCCAGTGAATTACTGAAACAGGTCAATCATTAAATTGAAACATTCATTGTCATGCCTTAAAAGTGTAAAAATCACTCCAGTAAATTCTGCTATGTATGAAGCTCTCTCCTAACTAAATTACGATGGTATACAGTCACAAAGCACATTTGGAAAATTTAATAGTTATACTTTTGCTGTGCATACAAACACAAAGAATGTTTAAAAATGTTCTTGTTTATACTCCGGCACAATCACCAGGTCAGTGGAGTTTACAATAAATCAATCAATACAAATGTTAACCATATTTAGTAGTCACGGGCTTGAATTCTGGTCCACGTAAAGAGCATGTGTACTGCACTCGTGCTCCTGACCACTCGGCTATTTAGCAGTTATAATGCATGGACACCACATATTATTTGTACTGCTTGGTTCGAGTGGATAATTCTTCCATATGTATCTTTGCAAATATGCATCTTAATTGTTAGGTTCTATCTTTGTTGCCATGGGTTAACTAATTTGGGTTTCTTGTAGTCCATGTGCCACCTGTTAAATAACTCTCATCTAGAGAGAAGGATTTGCATGTACGTATCCAATCAATAGCACCTGTAAAATGTTATGCAAGCGTTGTACATTTGGAATCAGTTAGTACTGAAACAGGCTGTTGTATCAGTTTTATCTTTTAATTCCTGCTTGCTGCAAAAACAGATCAAAGGAGAAGATAGTCAGTTCTACAAGCATCTTATAAAGAGATAAAGTGACCCTTTTTTTTGCATGAATTCTTAAAGGCAAATGCATTAAAAAAAAGTGCTGGGTCGCATTAATATTCCTGGATTGTTAAATATTATTATTATTTTTTTTTTTACAAAAAAGTGCCAGATTTTCAAGTGCGAAGTTTTATAGTTTACTGTAATATGATAAAAGGAACATCAATCAGAAAAAATATTTCATATGATTTGGTCAACTACAACTAAAATAACTTACAGGAACACGATTAGTTTTTCAAAAACAAATACTGTTTTGACTAAGAAATATATTATGGTATTATTCTTCAGGTCATTATCTGTTGACAGTTAAATTCTGTTGCAGGATATCTCATGACCCACCACATATAGTTGATGTAGACTGGAGGCAAGATTATATTATTAAGGTATGTAAGAATGATATACACATTTAGAAAATTACATTGTATATATCAATGCTTTCTGAATGGGTTGTATATTACAAGTAATGCAATGGGAATCGCATTTTTAATAGATTTGTAAGTAAATTTTGGCCAGAAATTAATATTTTTTGTAATAATTGCACATAAAATTAGTGAGTGTTATTCTTCTTAATTTGTACTAATTTCTACCTAGAATTGATATTAATCACCAGTGAGTCACCCTGCATATAAAATTATAAATTTATTTATGAAACAAATGGTCAAGAAGAAGAAAACTTTTCTTTTTTTTTTTTTTTTTTTTTTAGTTTTTTCATAGTTCATTATCAAGTTTTACAATAAAGACAATAAGTTACAGTCCAGTGGCAGCATATGACTCTTTGATGTATTTTGTTCTACAGCATAAAAAATTTTATTTTTATAATATAAAATTACATCCATTAATACCTCTTGCTACAACATTGGCTGGTGTTACTCTTTGTTTTGGTTAGTGCCTAATGTTTTGTGAAGGAGATACATGAGACCAAGCAATAGCATTAGTATTAGCATTAGTAGAGGCATTTGATGCAAGAAAGCAAGCTTATGCAGCATCAGCAAAAAAAAAAAAACCCACTTCCACTTCACCCCTCTGTTCGTTCAAAATACCTGTCCAGCTGAGCCTTAAACTTATTTAGGCTATCAACCTCCACCACAAGGGATGGAAGTCTGTTCCATCAACCAACCACCCGCTGGCTAAAGGCAAATTTCCGCACGTCTATCCTACATCTGTCTTTCCTCAATTTGAATTTATGCCCTCTCAGGTGATTCCTCTGAGCTAGAGGAAGAATCCCATCAGCATTGAGCATGCTTAAACCATTCAAGGCTTTATACACCTCTATCAGATCACCTCGCTGGTGCCTAGTCTCCAGACACTGTAATTTGCAAAATTTGAGCCTTTCTTCGTAAGAGCACCCCTTTGTTCCATTCACTAATCTTGTTGCCCTTCTCTGTACTCGTTCCACCAGCTCTACAGCCTTCTTTTAATGAGGCCTCCAGACCTGTATACAGGTGTGGCCTGACCATTGCCTTATACAATGGAATAATCACCTCCTTATCCCTGCTGGAAAAATTCCTGTATATCATTGACAATACTCCATGAGCTACTCTTGCAGCCCGTCTGCACTGCTCAGAGAACTTCATATCTGCCTGCACAACCACCCCCAAGTCCCTTTCATTCTCTACCACTGTCAGTGTAGTACCACAGAGTTGATACGTTGCTCTGGGGTTGCTGTTTCCCATATGTAGTACTTTACATTTGTCAATGTTAAACTTCATTTGCCACCTCTCAGCCCATCTGCTCAACCTTTCCAGATCCTGTTGCAGCAGCATAGTGTCATAAGTGTCCTTGACAACCCTGCCAACCTTTGTATCGTCTGCAAACTTAGACATTAAGCTTGATATACCATCATCAATATCATTTATAAATACAAAAACAATAATGGACCCAACACTGAGCCCTGAGGGACTCCACTAATAACATTAGTCCACGATGAGCAGTGTCCATTGATTACCACTCTCTGTCTTCTCCCCCTCAACCACCCCTTTATCCATAGCAGCAATTTGCCTCCAATGTCACACTGCTCCAATTTGTGTAGCAGTCTTCCATGTGCAACAGTATCAAAAGCCTTTCTAAGATCCAAGTATATAATATCAAAGTTATTCCCTGCATCCAGTTCTTTTGTGACTGCATCATAGTATCCAATCAAGTTGGTCAGGCAAGACTTCCCCTTAACAAAACCATGCTGTGTCTGAGCTATAACTGAAGTCTTGTCTAAATGATCCTGCAGTGCTTCTTTAACCAGTGCCTCCATTAATTTTCCCGGAACAGAAGTTAAGCTCACAGGTCTATAATTACTTGTGTCAGCCTTTGATCCTCCTTTGTGAATTGGGGTCACATTTGCACATTTCCAGTCTATGGGTACCTCCCCTGAGTCCAAGGAAGCTCTCATAATTATGGCTAAGGGTTTGCTTACTTCCTTTGCTGCCTCCTTTAATATAACTGGATAGATCCCATCCACCCCGGGTGCCTTTCTTGTGTTTATCTTCAACAGTTTCTCCTCCACTTTACTCCCAGTTATTTCAAGATTCTGTAGCTTACTGCTAGAGTTGAATACACCTCTGGCATTCCCCTTGCTGAATAACTCCTCATGTGTGAATGTCGATGCAAAATATTCATTTAGTTTGTTAGCTACCTGAGCAGGATCATCAACAGTTGACCCATCAATATCAAGGGGACCAATCTGATTCATCCCCTTCCTTCTAGAGTTTACATAAGTAAAGAACTCTTTGCTGTTTTTCTTTGCTTCCCTTGCCAAGGATTTCTCGTAATCTGCCTTCGCCTGCCTAACCTCCTTTGTAACTTGGTTGCATATCAACTTGTATCTATCATAGGCTTCTGTGTCATGTGTTAATTTGTAAGTATCCCATGCATTTTTCTTCTCTGCCGTATGCCTCATTAGTTCATCTGACATCCATTTTGCTTGAACAATATTTCTTAGTTAGTATGTAAAGCCTAGTAGCTTCCAAGATAAGTTCTTTGAATGCTTCCCATTTTGAATTTGCTGTTGGTAACATCATCAGTTGGTCCCACTGTATAGAATTTAAATACTGTCTCAGTCCATCGTAGTCGCCTTTACGGAAGCAGTAACCCTTCCCTTTATCCCTAATGGTAGTTACCTCTTTGAGTAAATCCCACTTCAGCACACTGTGATCACTGCCACCTAGCGGTTCATTTATCTGCAGATTCTTAATGCATGAAGAATCACTGCTGATAATCAAATCAAGAGTATTACTCCCTCTAGTTGCCTCCCGAACATGCTGATGTAGAAAACAATCATCCAGTAAATCCACAAAAGCCCTGCTAGTGTGTGAGTAACCAGCCCCCAAATTCCAGTCAATATCTGGGAAATTAAAATTCCCCATTATAAGACTCTCTGATTTACTGGCCCACTCTATTTCCCTGTACAGTTCCTTATTATACTCATCAGAGTCATTAGGCCTATAGCACACTCCTACTCTCAATTTTGATCTCCCAATGCTTATGTCACACCAAACTGACTCAACACTGCACTGTCCAGCGATGTCGACTGGCTTCACTTCCTTGGACTTTGTGTTTCTTAATTAATAGCATAACCCCTCCTCCCCTCCTGTCCTGTCTATCCTTTCTGTACACATTGTATTCTCCAAATTCCAGTTCCGCATTACTTATATCTGTGTGACACGATGTCTCTGATATCCCAACAATATCTGCTTTGATGCTTTTAGCAATACCTCAAATTCATCAAATTTATTTACCGAACTCCTAGCATTGGTGTACACCCAAGTATACCTGCACCTGTTTCTATTCTTAGCTACCCTAACACAACCCATGTGTTTACTTGTACCGCAATGGCTTCCAGCAGTCTCTGAAATACCATGCATCTTGTTTTTCAGGCTTCTGCTCATTCTAATAGAAGCAGTGCAAGAATCTCTTTCACCTCTGCCAGTGGCTACTGTCAATCTATTGGTCTTTGTCTCCCCCCAAGCTAGCAGTTTTCCGACCCACCTAACACTGCCTCGATAGCATCAGCAAATATTCTTGCACCCTTTCTATTTAAGTGTATCCCATTCCTGTAGAAGCAATCTCTCCTGTTAACAAGTACAGTCCAGGCTGAAAAAAATTCTACCCCTTGAGCCTTGCACAATCTTTCCAGGGCCGAATTGATCGACAAGGCTCTCATCATATACTCCCTCCTATCGTGTCTGGGCAGAATTGCAGACACTTTCAAATTCAACCCTAATTCTCGGCTTTTGTTCAACAGTGACCTGTACTCGTTAAGTAATTCTGCCGGTCTTCTATTCTTAATATTATTAGTGCCAACGTCTACAACTATATCACCTTTTGTGCCCTTAAAAGATTATATTCGCTCTACAACGTCATCAACCTTTGCCCCTGGAAGACATACCCTGGTCCTGTTCCACCTATCTTTTTTACAAAGCATGTTCCCCGTTTCCCTGACAATAGAGTCACCAACAACTACTAGTTCCTTCGGGACCAGCGCATTCTGCCTTGGGGGGTTGTCTCTGTGTCACGCAATGCTCAAGTGCAAGCTCTGGCGTTGATGTGGGCAGCTGAGAGCTTGATGGGCCCCTCAATTTAGTTTCTTCGAGGACATCCACCCTGTCCTTCAAGCTCTCATATAGGCCCACAAGAACGCCGAGTTGTTGCCTGATATCGATACACTCCTTGCATCGCGCAAACACAAAGACATCCCCCTTGGCAGTATCATGTCCCGTACCCGATTGCTCTGCAAACATCAAGCAAATAGTGCATTTTATAAGGCTGTGAGTCAGAGGACAACTGTCCCCCCTCAGTTCTGCTCCGAGCCACAGCACTTCCATTAGCTTGAGCCTTTTGCTTTCGTGCTCTGGTCTGAGTCATGATTCTATTAATTTATTAATTAATTATAATTAATTATGTTATGTTATTAATTATGTTAAATATAATTAATTATATTACGTTTGTAATCTATGTCGTTATATGTATTTATTTAAAAGTACAATTTAACTGCTAACGAAGTTCAACTAACGCTATCTAGTGCGGTATATAACTATCGTACCACAAAGGTGGGAAAGTTACGAACGGTAGCGGAGTTGAAAACACGTGGATACCCTTACCGATACTTTTAGCATTAGCATTAGTAGAGGCATATGATGCAAGAAAGCAAGCTTATTCAGCATCAGCCAAAAAAAAAAAAACACACACCACTCCCATTTCACCCCTCCGTTCTTTCGAAATACCTGTCCAGTTGAGCTTTAAATTTGTTTAGGCTATCAACTTCAACAACAAGTGATGGAAGTCGGTTCCACCAACCAACCACCCGCTAGCCAAAGGCAAATTTCCGCACATCTATCCGACATCCGTCCTTCCTCAATTTGAATTTATGCCCTCTGAGGTGATTATTCTCAGCAAGATGAAGAATCCCATTGGCATTGAGCATGCTCAAACCATTCAAAGCCTTATACACCTCTATCAGATCACCCTCGCCGGTGCCTAGTCTCCAGACTCTGTAATTTGCAAAACTTAAGCCTTTCTTCGTAAGAGCAACCCTTTGTTCCATTCACTAATCTTGTTGCCCTTCTCTGTACCCGTTCCAGCAGCTCTATATCCTTCTTGAAATGAGGCCTCCAGACCTGTATACAGTACTGAAGATGTGGCCTAACCATTGCCTTATACAAGGGAATAATCACCTCCTTATCCCTGCTAGAAAAATTCCTGTATATCATTGACAAGACACCATGAGCTACTCTTGCAGCTCATCTGGACTGCTCAGAGAACTTCATATCTGCCTGCACAATTACCCCCAGGTCCTTTTCATTCTCCACCACTGTCAGTATAGTACCGCAGAGTTGATACGTTGCTCTGGGGTTACTGTTTCCCATATGTAGTACCTTACATTTGTCAATGTTAAACTTCATTTGCCATCTCTCAGCCCATCTGTTCAACCTTTCCAGATCCTGTTACAGCAGCATAGCGTCAGTAGTGTCCTTAACAACCCTGCCAACCTTTGTATCATCTGCAAACTTGGACATTAAACTCGATATCCCATCATCAATATCATTCATAAACACCGAAAACAACAACGGACCTAACACTGAACCCTGAGGAACTCCACTAATAACATTAGTCCACGTTGAGCAGTGTCCATTGATTACCACTCTCTGTCTTCTGCCACTCAACCATCCCCTTATCCATAGCAGCAATTTGCCTCCAATGCCACACTGCTCCAATTTGTGCAGCAGTCTTCCATGTGCAACAGTATCAAAAGCCTTTCTAAGATCCAAATATATAATATCAAAGTTATTCCCTGCATCCAGTTCTTTTGTGACTACATCATAGTATCCAATCAAATTGGTCAGGCAAGACCTGCCCTTAACAAACCCATGCTGCATCTGAGCTATAACTGAATTCTTGTCTAGATGATCCTGCAGTACTTCTTTAACCAGTGCCTCCATTAATTTACCTGGAACAGAAGTTAAACTAACAGGTCTATAATTACTTGTGTCAGCCTTTGATCCTCCTTTGTGAATTGGGGTTACATTTGCACATCTCCAGTCTATGGGTACCTCCCCTGAGTCCAAAAAAGCTCTCATAATTATGGCTGGGGGTTTGCTTACTTCCTTTGCTGCCTCCTTTAATATAACTGGATAGATTCCATCCACCCCAGGTGCCTTTTTTATGTTTATCCTCAATAATCTCTCCTCCACTTTCCTCTCAGTTATTACAAAATCATCCAGCTCACTGCCAATGTTTACTTTACCTACATCATTCTCCTTCCTGAATAACTCCTCATGCGTGAATGTAGATGCAAAATACTCGTTTAGATTGTTAGCCACCTGAGCAGGATCCTCAACTGTTGAACCATCAATATCCAGTGGACCAATCTGATTCATCCCTTTCCTTCTTGAGTTTAAATATGTAAAAAGAACTCTTTTCTGTTTTTATTTGTATCCTTTGCCAAGGATTTTTCGTAGTCTGCCTTTGCCTGCCTAATCTCCTTTGTGACTTGGTTACAGACCAACTTATATCTATCATAGGCTTCCATGTCACCCATTAATTTGTATGTATCCCATGCATTTTTCTTCTCTGCCACATGTCTCATTAGTTCATCTGACAACCATTTAGGCCTAAACCTTGAACAATATTTCTTAGTTGGTATGTAAAGCCTGGTAGCCTCCAAGATTAGTTCCTTGAATGCTTCCCATTTTGAGTTTGCTGTTGGTAACATCATCAGTTGGTCCCACTGTATAGAATTTAAATACTGTCTCAGACCATCATAGTCACCTTTACGAAAACAAAAACCCTTCCCTTTACCTCTGATGGTAGTTACCTCCTTGAGTAAATCTCACTTCAACACACTGTGATCACTGCCACCTAGTGGTTCATTTATCTGCAGATTCTTAATGCATGAAGAATCACTACTGATAATCAGATCAAGAGTATTGCTCCCTCTTGTTGCCTCATGAACATGCTGATGTAGAAAACAATCATCCAATAAATCCACAAAAGCCTTGCTAGTGTGCGAGTGACCAACCCACAAATTCCAGTCAATATCTGGGAAATTAAAATCTCCCATTATAAGACTCTCTGATTTACTGGCCCACTCTATTTCCCTGTACAATATCTTATTATACTCATCAGAGTCATTAGGCCTATAGCACACTCCTACTCTCAATTTTGATTTCCCTATGCTTATGTCACACCAAACTGACTCGACACTGCCCTGTCCATCGATGTCGACTGGCTTCACTTCCTTGGACTTTGTGTTTCTTAATTAATAGCATAACCCCTCCTCCCCTCCTGTCCTGTCTATCCTTTCTGTACACATTGTATTCTCCAAATTCCAGTTCCGCATTACTTATATCTGTGTGACACCACGTCTCTGATATCCCAACAATATCTGCCTTTGATGTTTTGAGCAATACCTCAAATCCATCAAATTTATTTACCAAACTCCTAGCATTGGTGTACACGCAGGTATACAAGCACCTGTTTCTATTCTTAGTTACCCTAACACAACCCATGTGTTTACTTGTACCGTAATGACTCCCAGCAGTCTCTGAAATATCCTGCATCTTGTTTTTCAGGCTTCTGCTCATTTCAATAGAAGCAGTGCAAGAATCACTTCCACCTCTGCCAGTGGCTACTGTTAATCTATTAGTCCTTGTATCCCCCCAACTAGCAGCTTTCCGACCCACCTAACACTGCCTCGACAGCATCAGCAAAAATTCTTGCACCCTTTCTATTTAAGTGTATCCCATCCCTGTAGAAGCAATCTCTCCTGTTAACAAGTACAGTCCAGGCTGAAAAAAATTCTACCCCTTGAGCCTTGCACAATCCCTCCAGGGCCGAATTGATCGATAGGGCTCTCATCGCATACTCCCTCCTATCGTGTCTGGGCAGAAATGCAGACACTTTCAAATTCAACCCTAATTCACGGCTTTTTTTCAACAGTGACCTGTACTTGCTAAGTAATTCCACCGGTCTCCTACTCTTAATATCATTAGTGCCAACGTGTACAACTATATCACCTTTTGTGCCCTTAAAAGATGATATCCGCTCTACGTCATCAACCTTTGCCCCTGGCAGACATACCCTGGTCCTATTCCACCTATCCTTTTTACAAAGCATGTTCCCTGTTTCCCTGACAATAGAGTCACCAACAACTACTGGTTCCTGTGGGACCAGCGCATTCTGCCTAGGGGGGCTGCCTCTGTGTTGCCTGATGACCAAGTGCAAGCTCTGGCGTTGATGTGGGCAGCTGAGAGCTTGATGGGCCCCTCAATTTATTTCCTTCGAGGGCATCCACCCTGTCCTTCAAGCTCTCATAAAGGCCCATAACAATGCTGAGTTTTAGCCTGATTTCCTTGCACTCCTTACATCGTGCACACACAAAGACATCCCCCTTGGCAGTATCATGTCCCGTACCCGACTGCTCCGCAAACATCAAGCAAACAGTGCATTTTAAAAGACTGTGATTCAGAGGGCAACTGCCCCCCTCTGCTCTGGTCAGAGTCATGATTCCGATTTAATTCAATAAAATTTCAAAACAAAAATTAAATCCTTAAGTTATATCCCAAAACAGTTAAGTTATATATATATATATTTTTTTCGGTATCTAGTGTTTTCTACGAGTTCCCTTTATACAACTTCCGTATCACGTGTACCACTATAGTTATGTATTAATTATTTGTTACGATTAAGTCGTTATATATATATAGAGTTAAAAATACAATTTAATTGACAATAAAGTTTATCAAGATTAATAGATTTACTGATTAATTGACAATATTATATTATGCACTATACTACACTAAGCTTATGCTATCGTGTAAAAATGGCGGGAATTCTCGAACGGTACTTCTGTGGACTCGTAAGTATTGATTAGCTTCCAGATCTCGCTATCTCAATTTAGAATAAACTAAGGATCCTGACTAGGTCTATAATCTACTTATAGAATATAATTTGATATAACAATTTTATGCAATTACAAGGCCGAGTAAAGAATAAATACACCAAATTAATCAGAAAATCACAAAATAATGTTATACTACTAAATTTAAATCAAAAGTTTTAGAAAAACAATAATTTCAAATCAATAAATAAGAAAAATCCACTTAGCGGCTTTGAACACGACCGTCTCCTAGTAGCCTCTTATTCACAGTGTCGACTAAATTGAGACTTGGGACAAGAGTATTCACGCGCTAGTCAAAGAATATTCAGCTCCAAAGAAACGGATAAGTTTTGAAGAGTTTTGCTGTTATATTGATCTAATTGTCATAAAAAGCTGTAAATATCTTTATTGTCCTAGTCACGCTCATTATTTTATTTTTTAATTTAGCTATAGATTTTGTAGGTTACTACTTAATATACATAGAACCTTTGTATCGTTCGAATCTTTCCACCATTTATAGTTATAGAGTGAGTGGTAGAGGAATCTAAATTATTTAATTATGGTAAATAGGCAGCTCCAAAGTTTGAATCACTTAGGTGGCAATAGTTGGATAATTTTGTTATAGCATTAGCCATGGCAAATGATGCAATAAAGCAAGCCTTGTACAACATCAGCCAAAAAAAAAAAAAGAAAAGAAAGCCACTTCCCATTTCAACTATCCATTTCCTCCAATAATTTGTCTAGTTTTTCATTAAATTTATTTAATGCTATCAACATCTTCAATAACAACAGATGGAAGTTTGTTCCAGCAATCAACCACCCACTAGCTAAAGGCAAACTTTTGCACATCTGTTCTGCAACTGTCCTTCCTCGATTTGAATTTATTCCCCATGTGTAGTCTGAGCAAGAAGAAGAATCCCATCAGCTTGAGCTTGCTAAATCCATTCAAACCCTTAAACACCTAAATCAGATCACCGCACAGGTTATAGTCTCCAGATGCTACAATTTGCAGAATTGAAGCCTTTCTTAGTAAGAGAATCCCTTTATTCCCCTAGCTAATCCCATTGCCCTTCTCTGTACTTGTTCCAACAGCTCTATATCCATTCTAAGATGTGGCCTGACCATTGCCTTACACAATGGGATAATTGCCTCGTTATCCCCACTAGCAAAATTCTTGTATATCATTGACAAAACCCCATGAGCTGTCCTGGCAGCGTGTCTGCACTGTTCAGAGAATTTTATGTCTGACTGCATAATTACCCCAGGTCTTTTTCATTTTCCACTGCCCTGAGTGTAGTACCATACAGTTGGTATGTTACTCTGTTACCCATATGCAGTACTTTGCATTTATTACTGTTAAACTTCAGCTGCCATTTCTCAGCCCATCACCCAACTTTTCTAGATCCTGTTACAGTAGCATTCTGTCATTGCTATCATTAACCACCTTGACTACCTTTGTATCATCTGCAAACTTGTTTGTTTGTTATTTGGTTTTTAGGAGCATTAGCAACTAAGGCCATATTGCTCCGGGATATGCGGTGGTCATTCCCTGACCTTTCCGCATCCTCCGTATTTGGTGGTAACGGGCTCGAACCCCGGTCTAATCAAGAAGTATGTGCTACGCACTGCTGCTCCTTCCCACCTGGCTATGGAGGCGCCAAATGCAAACTTGTACACCTGATATACTTTCATTAATATCATTGATAAATATACACTGAAAGGACAGAATTCGTGGGATACCTGGTTCCTGGGCAGTGCGACGTTGTCGCCTCTCTCGCTACTGGACGAAACCACCGCTTGGCAGGTATATAGGTACATTACATCACTGTATTGACATAGACGGTAATTCAATGTCAGTATGGATAAACGCTGTGAATTAACCAACTTTGAAAGAGGGATGATAGTGGGTGCCTGACATATGGATCACTCTATTACGGAAGTGGTACAGAAATTGCACTATCCCCGTTCGACAGTATCAAGAGCATATTGAGAATACACCATTTTTGGAATAACATTGCGTCGTGAACAGCGCTGTGGGTGGTGGATGAACGTGGTTGGTGCATCTGTCCCACATTGTTTTAGCCAACTGGGGGGCAACAGTGGCACAAATCACTGCCGACTTCAATGAGGGAAGTGCCAGAAACATCTCCACCAAGACCATGAAGCAATAATTAGCCGCAATAGGTTATGGGAGCCACCCACTCACCAGTCACATTGCTAACACCACAGGACTCCATGCCTCAACTGGGCAAAAGAACATTGGCACTGGACCTTGGATGATTGAAGATGGGTCTCCTCATCTGATGAGTCCCGTTTCTAGTTATTTCGAGCAGATGGGAGGGTGCATATCTGGTGGAAACCGCACGAAGCTATGCACCCATTATGTCAACAAGGAACTGCTCAAGCAGGTAATGGTCTGGGGAGTGTTCAACTGGCACACATTGGGACCTCTGGTACATCTAGCCGGATCTCTGAATGGTCCAGGTTACGTGTCCATCCTTGCAGACCATCTGCGTACCTTCGTGGTCATCATGCACCCACAGGGAAATCTGGGATGACTGCTACTCATAAGCAGTACCATGCATTTATCAATGTTAAACATCAACTGCTATTTCTTAGCCTATCAGCTTAATTTTTCTAGATCTTGTTGCAGTAGCTTACCTTGAGTACTATCTTTAACTGCCCTGCCAACCTTTGTATCATCTGCAAACTTGGATATTAAGCTTGATGTACATTCATCAGTATCATTAATAAATATTGAAAACAACAATGAGCCCAACACTGAACCCTTGGGGACTTCACTAACAACATTAGTCCACAAAAAATTGTGTCTATTGATAATCGCTCTCTGTCTTCTTCTGCTTAATCATCACCTTATACATAACAGTAACCTGCCTATAATGCCACATTGCTGCAGTTTGTACAGCAGTCTTTTATGTGTAACAATATCAAAAGCCGTCCTGAAATCGAAGTAAAAGATAAACTGCAGCTATTTTCAATCCATTGCAGGATGGGAGTTTCCTCAACGATTCACGTTGTTGGAAAATGGACAATCTGCCATGCTGGTCCGCTGCAGATTGACTGTATTTAGCAGTCAGAGGATCGAGCCTCGGACTACTTAAAGAGCATGGGCTACTGCACTCCTGCTCCTGACCACTCGGCTACAAAGGCCGTGAAATCGAAGTATATGCTATCAAAATAATTTTTTGCATCCAGTTCCTTTGTTACTGCAACGAAACCCATGTTTAGTCTCTAGAGCAAAGTTTCCAGCATCCCCCTTTCCCCATACTTCTCCTTCAACCCATGCATGGTACTAAGTACTATAGGTTTTGATACCTTTTGTGTTTGGGGTTTTCATAAAAAAAAAAAAAAAAAAAGGTAGGTCAGACAAGGCTACCTCTTAACAAAGCCATACTGTGATGGCAGTATTCTTGTGCAGATTGTCCTGCATTGCTTCTTTACAGTGATTCCAAAATAAAGGTAGAGGAATATTTAATAAAATTTTATGACATAAATTTAGAAAGTGAGGGTTGTAACTAACCCTCACTTTAAGACTAGTATTTGTTGTGCTATCCAGTCATGTGTTGTCATGTTATGCAGTTGATTATTGCTGTACCATTCTTTCAGTAGTTGATATAGGAGCTCATTGCTCTGAAAGCTTCTAATGCGTATTATTTTTTATTGTTGTTTGCTTTTAATTTATTCTCTATATTTATGTTTTATCACCTTTAATCTTTGCATTTTAAACAATCTATATAATATTGGTGTAAACACAACATAGACAACTCTTAAGTAAAAAAAAAAACCTACATTACTAGTGTGAAGGGCACCATTTTATCTCTATCTCATATTGTGCTCTTACTTCACGAGTTACCAAGTATTGCACTACCGCATTATAGCCTTAGTAGCTAATGTGCCAATAAAATCAAAACAAAAACAAAGTATTGCACAACCTCGAATAAGTAATGCTTCACTAAAAGAGAAGACTATTGTTACTTATTCTCAGGGCACCACCACCCAGACGGCACCATTTCAAGACTTGTTGGCCTTTCATCAGTGGGTGGGCAGGTACCCTGGTATTGCAGACACGACAATCCAGTTGTGAAGATAATCCCACAATATGAGAGATGCCAGAACGTGTATGTGATATTTAAGTAAAATTAAATGCAACAAGGCATCATATCTTTAAGAGTATAATAATCTATATAATATTGGTGTAAACACACCATAGACCACTCTTAAATAAAAAACTATGTTAGCAGTGTAAAGGGCATCATTTTATCTGTATATATTGTTTACACTAATATTATATAGATTATTATACTTTTAAAGATATTTATGCCTTGTTGCATTTAATTTTACTTAAATGTTAAACTATATATTTTATTTGTATAATTTTAATATTTTTTAATAAAGTCGTTATTTCTTCAGTTTTGTTTTGTTTTGTTTGTTTTATAATATGTTTATCCCCAATACACAAGACCTTTTCAGATTTGTAGTGTTTCCCACCATATGTGCAGTTCTTTAAATGGTGTGGCAATCATTATGTAACTCAAGTAACAGACTTGTTGGCCCTGCTAATATGTACCCTGCCACATTGGTTGTTTACAACTGAGTAATTGTTATGATTTTTGTAGTAGAGTAATACTGTTCATCTTGGTACTTATGTTTTTTTTCTGTTATAGTCCGTTTTATGTAGTCATATTTTTACAACATAAATTTGAACATAAAAATATTTTGCCATTTTACGTGGTTTCATAATTTATGATTAATATCTTGGAAATAGACTTTTTGAGACCGATACTTATAGGAACTTTTCTGTTATTTTTAGTTATAGAATATGCTCCTGCATTTGTTATATGCAATTTTAAAACACCGTATATAGTGGTTTGGGGTCAATTAATTAGAAAGACTATTTGTGTGGAACATGAATGCATTTTATTCTGTAAATTTTATCCTGCAAATTATACTGGAAATCACTAACACATTCAACATAATTGATAAACATTCAATATAACAGTTACTTTGAATATCCATCACTTTAACCTCATCCAGAGGCAAATGTGTGAATTTGAATGATGGCATGATCTGCAACTCAGAAGCTCCAGGACAATTAAAAGGAACTGATATTACAAGTTGATGTTTTTCTATGCTTAAGAGTACATCTAGAAGAACCATGGTATAAAGATTTACAGGCTGTAAAAGTCCATTAGTTTCTTCTCATCATCCTGGAGTATCTGAATTGGCACGTCATGCTATCACCCAAAATCACTTATTTGCCTTATCATGATGTAACTATATAAAATTATTAATACCTGAAATTTTGGAAATGAAAACACGTCACAATTCCATTAAAGTTAGGTGCCCATTTTTACCGTCAGAGTTTTGTTCATATGAACATGTCACATTTGCTCACCTGAAAGCTGTTTAAAGTTATGTATGTATGAAGTTTAGCTTGTCTGTAAATATAGGCTAATTTGCATATTGTGGGTAAATATGACATATTGCTGAAAAATCACATCTAGCTTTGGGCTCGACAGTAAAGTTTTAAATTTGATTTGTCTTTTTAGTCTCATGTTGGTATTACTATTATGTATTGTATTCTGAAGTTCAAGATGACAGGGTGCACATTTTTTTTTTTAACTGTTGGAGGGGGGGGGTTGTTATAATTTCTTGAGTGCTAAAATTCATAATACCATTAGAAATTTTTATTGCCTGTTTTATATTTAGCAATTCTTTGAAAAAAAATATTAATTAAATAGTAGTTTTTTTACATTTCTTTTGTATTCTTAGGTCTATTTTATTTATGGTATTTCATATTTTATTTTAGTCAAACTCACTAGGAAGAATTGGTCAACCAAGTTATCTTGTATCATTTAAAACTGAGGTAAGCAAAAACATTTTTCCTTAACCAAAAAAAAATTTTTAAAACCTGCAAATGATATAATAAATTGAAGATATGATTCTTCCTCCCTACTAAAAACCGTTACCACTTAAAGGATGTGCAACCTGTGGCTTGCAGACCCTTTTTATTTCAAACTATGGCTGGTGAGTAAGAGATCTGAGGACTTACATAATAAGTACAGGGCAATGTTGGCAAAAAAGTCATGAGTTAGGATTGAATTTGAAAGTGTCTGCAATTCTGCCAAGACACGATAGGAGGGAGTATATATTGAGAGCCTTGTTAATCAATTCAGCTCTGGAAAGAATGTGCAAGGCTTATGGGGTAGAATTTTTCTCAGCATGGTCTGTACTTGTTAACAGGATGTTTTTACAGGGATGGGATACATTTCAATAGAAAGAGTGCAAGAATATTTGCTGATGTTATCAAGGCAGTAAAAACACAGACTAATAGTTTTAACTAGAGCTGCAGACAGAGGTAAAAGTGATTCGTGTACATTCCTTTTTTTCAATTAACAAATCACTGAAAATTAAAAAATTATTTTAAATTAAAGTTATTAAAATTATTTAAAAAAAAACAAATAAAAAAATGAGAATAGGAGTGTATTATAGGCTGAATGACTGTGATGAAAACAACAAACAACTATACAGAAAAATAGTGGGCCAGTAAATCGGAATGTCTTATAATGGATTTTAACTTTCTGGATGTTGGAACTTGTGGGTTGGCCATTCAAACTCTAGCAAAACATTTGTGTATTTATTGTATGACTATTTTCTATAGCAGAATGTTAGAGGCAAAAAGAGAACAATATTCTTAATCTAATTATCAGCAGTGGCAATTCTTTGTGCATTAAGAATTAGCAGATCAATACACTGTGGATACTGCCACCTAGTGAGACCACTAGGTGGCAGGGCTCACATTGTATTGATGTGGGATTTACTTCAAGATTTAATTACCATCAAGGGTAAAGGGAAGGGTTTTTGCTTTCTTAAAGAATTACTGCTACTATGTGATTATGATGGTCTCAGACAGTTTTTAAATTCTATACGGTGGGACCAACTGATGATGTTACCAACAGCAAATTTTAAATGGGAAGCATTCAAGGAATTAATCTTGGAAGCTACTAGGCTTTTCATACCAACTAAGAAATACTGTTCAAGGTTTAGGTCTAAATGGATGTCAGAGGAACTAATGAGACTCGTGGCAGAGAAGAAAAATACATGGGATGCATATAAATTATCAGGCGACACAGAAGCCCGTGGTAGATATATGCTAGTCTGTAATTGTCACAAAGGAGGGGTTAGGCAAGTGAAGGCAGATTACGAGAAATATTTGGTAAAGAATGCAAAGAAAAGCAGCAAAGACTTCTCTGCTTACATTAACAGTAGAAGAAAGGGTTGAATTACATTGAGCCACTTGATGTCACTGGATTGTGTTCATGACTTTGCTCAGGTGGTTGACAAATTGAATAAGTATTTTACATCAACATTCATACATGAGGATTTCTTTGGGGAAATGGATGCTAGAAGTTTATCAAACTGTGACAGGGAAATAAATTAGTAATAAGTGAGAGGAAAGTGAAAGAGAAATAATCTGAGTTAAACATAGAAAAAAAAAAAAAAAAAGCACACCTGAGATGGATGGGAATTGGATCTATCCAATTATATTAAGGGTGGCAACAAAGAAGGTAAGCAAACCCTTAGCCATAATTATGAAAACACATTTGGATTCTGGTGAAGTTTCTGTAGAATGAAGATGTGCAAATGTATTCCCAGTTCACAAAGGGTGACATGAGTAATTACAGACATCTCAGCTTAATATCTTTTCCAGGGAAAATAGAGTAACTGGTTAAAGAAGTGATGCAGGACCATCTTGACAGTTGTGCAGTTATACTTCAGTCACAGCATGGGTTCAATAATTGGAGATCTTGTTTGACCATTGCTTAATTGGATACTATGATGCAGTGACTATGGTACTATGATGCACTGATTTTTATGGATGCAAAAAATAATTTTGATATCATATTTTTGGATTTCAGGAACACCTTTGATACTGTGGTGCATAAGAGACTTCTGTACAAATTGGAGCTGTATGGCATTCAGAGCAAGTTACTGTTATGGGTAAAGGGATTGTTGAGTGGAAGAAGACAGACATTGATTATCAATGAACACTTCTCTTCATGGATTAGTTATCTATGGAGTTCCATGGGGTTTGGTGCTGTCCCATCATTGTCATTAATGATATTGATGAAGATATATCAGCTTAAGGTCTAAGTTGGCAGGATGGTTAATGACAGTTATGAAGGTATGCTGCTGTAACATGATCTAGAAAATTTAAGCATATGGCCTGAGAAATGGCAATTGAAGTTAATAATTGGCAAATGAAAGTTACTGCATATGGGTAGCAGTAATTCCACAGTAACACACCAACTGTGTGCTCAAGGTATTAGAAAATGAAAAGAACCTGAGGGTAATCGTGCAGTCAGACATGAAGTTCTCTGAGCAGTGTAGCCATACGGCTAGGATGGCTCATGGGGTTTTGTGAATGATATACAGGAATTTTGCTAGCGGAGATAAGCAGGTGATTATCCCATTGTATAAGGCAGTGGTCAGGCCACATCTTGAGTACTGCATACAGATCTGCAGGCCTCATTTTAGGAAGGATGTAAAACTGCTCAAATGGATACAGAGAAGGGCAACAAAACTGGTGAGGGGTGTTGTTATGAAGATACTTCAGTTCTGCAAATTGCAGTGTCTGGACACTAGGCACCTGTGAGGTGATCTGATTGAAGTGTGTAATGCTTTGAATGGTTTGAGTGAATTCAGTGCTGATGGTATTCTTTCTCTTGCTGAGACTATGCACGTAAGGGGAAAAATTCAAATTGAGGGAGGATGGTTGCCGAATAAATGTGCAGAAGTTTGCCTTCAGCGAGTGGGTGGTTGATTGCTCGGAACAAGCTTTTATCTGTTGTTGTTGTGGAAGTGAATAGTTTGAATAAATTCAGTGAAGAACTAGACAAACTGTTTGAGGGTATGAATAAGTGATATGGAATATATATATATATATATATATATATATATTTTTTTTTTTTTTTTTTTGGCTGATGCTATATAAGCTTTTCTTTCTTGCATCATTTACTAATGCTAATTAACCAAAAAAAAAAAAAAAAATATATATATATATATATATATATATGTATTATAACCACCTTGCCTATCCTCTCTAATTCTTTAAATTTATTTAAACTACCTGCTTCCACCATACCAGATGGAAATTTGTTTCATTAGTCAGTCACTTTGGCCGAAAGCAACTTTTCACACATCAATCCTGCATCCATCCTTTTTCGGTTTATTTCCCTTTGTGTGTTGCCTGAGAAAGGGTAGGACATTTAGTTTACTCAATCTGTTTAAGGCCTTCCTTCAATCAAGTCTTGTTACAGGTACTGACTTTCAATTGCTGCAGTTTGCAGAACTGAAGTCTTTCAAGGTAAGAGTACATTTTTAATCTTTTAATTAGTGTCTACTAATCTTTATGCTCTTCTCTGCATCTGTTCCAATAAATCCACATTCTTCCTAAAATGAGGCCTCCAGGTCTTTTACCAGTACCCAAAGTGCAACATAACCATTGCCTTATATAGTGGGATAATCACATCCTTGTCTCTGCTGACAAAATTCCCATATATCATCGACAGAACCCCATGAGTTGTACTAGCAGCCTGTCTTCATGTCAGACTGTACAATTAACTCTGTCTCTTTTGTTCTCCACCACCTTCAGTGATGCCATGTATCACCTGATTGGTATGTAAATCTGTGATTACTGTACTTCTACCCATATGCAGTACTTTGTACTTATCAATGTTAAAACCTGTTTCTACTTCTCTGCCCAAGGTTTTACACTTTGATTCCTGTATCTTCTGTAAGGTCAAGAGAGTAAGTTTGATATGCCTTCATCAGTATAAATCATAATAGATTTATTCTCTCCTCCTGGAGTTATAATACTAGTGGGTTTTTTTTTTTTTACAGAGTGCACAAGGATTGCAACCAATTACATTTTCCTGCTCCTTGGAACAGTTACAGGTAAAGATGAACTAAAAATTGTCTGCTTAATCATTGACTTAATGATTGAGTATATTAATTTGCTTTAATAAGAATTTAGCTATATTTGCTAAAAACTTTTAATTATATTATATAAACAGGCTTAATTTTCTGTGCTGTATATGAATCATTAATTATGTTTAAGCACTTTATTTTTAACATATTTTAAAACACATAATTACAGAAATTCAGGTATTATGACTTTTTATTGGACCACTTGTGAGTTTAGCTAGAATGAATTGTAATTTTCCAGATAAGTCTTGAAAGTTAAAAAAACTTTCAGTGAAGAAAATTTCTAGAACAGAAATGCTTGAATTATTTTAGCATTGTAGTTTCTTGAGAAATGAAGTTTGGCATAACTTTTTTACCCCCTCTGCATCTCACTATCTCAACAGGCTTTTTCTGTTTTCTGAAAAAAAAAAAAGAGTAAAAAATATAACTTTGCCATTAAATTCAGAATTTCTAAAAGATTTGTGCTTGTTTTCATTCTGTTTCTCTAGTTAATGAATTGGCTATCAAGTGTGTTAATCTGCATTGCATAAAATAGTCCATATGTGGAATGCTAAAGTAATGTTACATATCACAGAGTATGTTTGGTTATACATGTGGTATTATATATTTTTTTTTCTGTGCATGTGATGAAAAGTAAATTTGGTTTTAACAGTGTCCTTCAGCAACATGCTAAACATATACAGTGTAGTGCTGAAGAAGACATAAGATTTTATGTCTTCCGTGTATCTAGAAAAGATAAGTTTGTTGTGTGTATGTATACTATATTAAATGTGATTTTTTTAGGTTTATGTGTTGGAAAATACAATTCAATCAGATATTTGCAAACACAAAGAAGCATAAGAACAAAGTGCAGAATGTAAAAAATGCAAAAATAGGTATCACATTTTTAAAATGAAGATAGTGTTCTGTGCTGTTTTTGGGGGAAAAAAAAAGAAAAGATTCTGCCATTTAATAGAGGATAGTGCCAAATGATGCAAGAAAGCAAGCTTATATAAAAACAAACAAACAACAGACTTCACCCATACATACCTCCAAGAATCTGTCTAGTTCTTCAATGAATTTATTCACATCTGCTTTCTCAACAACACATGGAAACCTGTTCCAACAATCAATCACCCACTGGATGACTGCAAACTTCTGCACATCTACCCTACAGCCATCCTTCCTCAACTTGAATTTATGGCTCCTCATTTGTGTAGTCTCAGCAAGTGGAAGAATGCCATTAACATTCAGCTTACTCAATCCATTCAATGCTTTAACACCTCAATCAGATCCTCCACAGGTGCTTACTGTTGACACACTGCAATTTGCAGAACTGAAGCCTTTTTAGGTAAGAGCACTCTTTATTCACTTCACCAGTCTGGTTGTCCTTCTCTGCACCAGTTCCAGCAGATCTACAACCTTTCTAAAAAGTCTCCAGAAGTGTATACAATACTGAAAATGGATAATCACCTTCTTATTCCTGCTAACAAAGTTTCTGTATATCATTGACAAAACCCCATGAGCATCCTGGCAGCATATCTGCACTTCTTAGAGAATTTCATATCTGAGTGCACAATTACCCTGTCTTTTTCACTTAACACTACCCTAGGTGTAGTACCACACAGTTGGTACATTACTCTGGGGTCACTGCTACCCATATTCAGTACTTTGCATTTATCAATGTAAACTTCAACTGCCATTTTTCAGCCCTCCACCCAATTTTTTTTAGATATTGATGCAAGAGCTCACTCTGATTACTGTCATTAACCAACGTGCCAACCTTTGTATCATCTGCAAACTTAGACATTAAGCCAGATATCATTAATAAATATTAAAAACAACGATAGATTCAGCACCGAATCTTGGGGAGGGACTCCACTAATAACATTAGTCTATGAAGAGCAGTGGCCATTGATAACCACTCTGTCTTCTTTCATTTAACCATCCCTTTATCCATAGCAGTAACTTGCCTTTAATGCCACATTGCTCCAATTTGTATAGCAGTCTTTTATGTGCAACAGTATCAAAAGTATTCCTGAAATGATATCAAAATTATTTTTTGCATTCAGTTCCTTGGTCACTGCATCATCGTAATCTACCAGATTGGTTAGATAAGATGATCCCTTAATATATCTGTGCTGTATGACTTCAGTATAATTGTTTTCCTTTCCAGATGGTCCTGCATTACTTCTTTAACTAGTTAAGCTAACAGGTCTGTAATTACTCATGTCACCTTTTGATCCCCCTTTATGAATTGGGGATATATTTTCACATCTCCAGTCCATAGGATGTCCCCTGAATCCAAGGATGCTCTAATAATTATGGCTAATGGTTTGCATACCTCATTTGCTCCCTTCCTTAATATAATTGAATAGATCCCATTTCCACCACAAATTCCAGTTGTCTGGAAAGTTAATATCCCCCATTATAAGAAATTCTGATTTACTGGCCCACTCTATTTCTCTGTATAGTTGTTTGATATACTCATCATAGTCGTTAGGCCCATAACACACTCCTACTCTCAATTTTGTTTTCCCAGTGTTTATATCAAACTGACTGAACATTGCATTGCACTGTTCACCCATGTCAACTGGATGTACTGCAATGCCTTATATTTAATATGCTTAACTAAGAGAATAACCCCCTCACATCATGTCTATCCTTCCTGTATACATTGTACTCCCCATATTCACTTGGGCATACCTTATGTTGGAGTGACACCATGTCTCTGCTATTCCTACAATGTCTGCATTTGATAAATTAACCAATACTTAAAATTCATCAAAGTTATTTACAGTGCTCCTAGCATTAGTGTATATGCACATGTTCTTACTCTTAGTTACCCTAACACAGCCCATGTATTTACTTGTTCCATGATCCACAGTAGGGCCTGAAATCCTCAACACCTTGTTCTCCATGCTGCAGCATGTTCCAATAGAAACTGAGGAAGAGTAACTTTTGCCTTTGCCTGCAGCTCAAGTTAATCTATTAGTCTGTGTATCCCCCCCCCAAGCTAGCTGTTATCCAGTCCCCTATCACTGCCTTGGTAGTATCAGCAAATATTCTTGCATCACTTCTATTTTTTAATGTGTACTCCCTCTGTTGTGTCTGAGTACAATTGCTGACACTTTCAAATTTAAACCTTACTTGTGATTTTTTCCCAACATTGCCTTGTACTTTTTAAGTCCTCAGATCTACTCTTAATATCATTAGTGCCATGTGCATCTCCTTTTGTGCTCTTAAAAGATGATATCTGCTCTACAATATCATCCACTTTTGCTCCTGGCAGACGTACTCTTGTCTTATTCCACTTAGCATAAATAATTATGCTAAGTGGAATAAGACAAGATTCCACATTCCATAAATAATTATGTGACAGTAGAGTCACTGACAATAACTATCTCCTAGGGGATCAGCACATTTTTCCCTGGAGATTATCTGATGAACAAGTGTGAGCTCTGGCATTGAGTTGGACAGCTGATTGCTTGACGGGCCTCCTCATTTTAATTCATTTGAGGGTATTTATCCTACTCTTCAAACTGATAATTTCTTCACACTCTGTACTGAACACACAAAAACATTCCCCTTGGCTCTATCATATCCTGTTCCAGAAAGATCTGCAAACATTGCATATTTTGTTAGGCCATGATTCATAGGAGAATTGGGTGCCTCCGTAGCCAGATGGTTAGGAGCAGCAGTGCGTAGCACATGCTTCTTGATTAGACTGGGGTTGTCGAGCCCGTGATCACCAAATACGGAGGATGCGGAAAGGTCAAGGAATGACCACTACATATCCCCGGAGCAATATGGCCTTAGTTGCTAATGTTCCTAAAAACCACAAAACAAAAATAGGAGAATTGGCCCCTTTGGTTCCCTGCCATGGCTATATATTTAATTGATTAACAACGAAAATTAATCAATTTAATTGACAATACTACACTAAGCCAATAGATTCCTAAATGCATTGATAGATATGCTATCAAGTTTTACATTATACCTTATGTTATACCATTATGATCGCATTATTAAATTAGTTATATCCTTAGTTACCCTAACACGCAAAAAGTAAAATTTCTTAGCTAAAAAGAAAAAAAATATATATTCATAACAAATGATTAGAATCTTTGAGGTAGTTATTATCACAACTAAAACCGTACTATTTCAATGTACTACTAGTTACTGTTCAGGTCCCTCTATTTTTATTCATTTTATAATTTAAATAGGTAACTGTTTTATTCCCAGTGGTATGTTAATAGTGTATGCAGTTGTACTAACTTAAAAAAAAATAATAAATAAATAAATAATAAAATTTGAATAAAAAAAAAAAAGTTCTGTGATAAACAAAAGTGATTGCATACGTTATAAATAAAAAGTAATTTGTATTAAGCCTAACATTTTTATATTTCATATAGCTGTTCCTAGAAAAAATATTCATCGGAAAATCTTAATTTGCAGCTGTATTGTAATTTTTAAAAAAAATGGAGCTCTGATAAAAGTGCCTGCTTAGATAAAAAAAAAAAAAAAAACACACATTTCCAGATTAAGGTATTTTACTTTTGTAATGCATATATTGGCATTATCCAGGGGGGGGGGGGAAACTCTTACTGATATCTGCTAGTTAGAACATTAAGTTGGAGTTTTGTTTCAACTAAGTGCTGCAATTATGAATAGTAGTTATTTGTAATAGTGTTCTAGAATTAGAATTAAAAAAAAAAAAAAAACACTGAGAAATAATGATATGTGACCATGTAACATGGACTTTAAATCTTGGTGTGCAAAAATTAGCCTACACCACAAAAAAATTACTACTTGTAATACAAAAACGAGATATTTTAACTTTACAGTAGGTTCATCAAGAACAATTTAACATGGAACGTTCATATGCAACCACTTTATAAGGTGACTATAGTAAAAAATAACAGTAATTTTTCTTTAAAGGAAAATCTGGTGTACCGTTGTATAATATGAGCAAGCATTATCGTCACGAAACCCAGGCAGAATGTGTTAACCCTTGTGTGGTAGTTCTAGAACTCATTCCATAAATAATTATCCCCTACTTTTACTATACTGTTGTAGATTATTTATCAGCACTGGGTCGAGCTGGAGACCTTTGTCTACACACTAACTCAGTATGCTATAATAAATCTCCATCATAACAGGAAATTAGGACAATTAGTGTGCAGATGGATTCGGCCATTTGCAACTTCACAGGGCAGAACGGATGCATTAAGTATGACCTGGCAACTGCCATTAGTTTCAGATATTTAGGTAGAACACTAATTGATTTTCAAAGACTGTTTCATAATGATACATTGATTGGATTATGCCCAAATTACAATTACTTGGCACTTAAGAAAGTGATGTACTTATTACATATGTGATAGGTAAACTGCAGCCATTATCAACCCACTGCAGGATGGAAGCCTCCTCAGCAATTTATACTGAGGGAACATATGTGATAATAATATATAATTAATATTACATTACCCCCACCCATCTCACACAAATTTCTGATATCCTTAGTATTAATAGTGTCAAATGATGCAAGAAAGGAAGCTTATACACTATCAGCAAAAAAAAAAACCTTCCCCTTTCACCTATCCATCCCTTCCAACGGTTTGTCTAGTTTTTCCTTGAATTTATTCAAGCTATTGACAACACTAGATGGAAGTTTGTTCCAACAATCAACTGCATGTTGGCTGGAGGCAAACTTCCATGCATCTAATCTATTCTGCAAGTATCCTTCCTCAGTTTAAATTTATACCCCCTCAAATGCATGACCACCAAATACAGATGATGCAGAAAGGTCAGAGAATGACCACCGCATATCTCCAGAGCAATATGGCTTCAGTTGCTAATGCTCCTAAAAAAAAAACCAAACAACAAACAAACCCCTCAAATGCATAGTCTGAGGTGCAGTAAAGAATTCCATTAGCATTGTTTGCTCAAGCCGTTCAATGCTTTAAACACCTCAATTAGGTTACCTCGCAAGTGCCTCGTCTGCAAATTGCAGTGTCTGCAATTTGCAGAACCACCAGTCTCATTGCACTTCTCTGTACCCATTCCAGCAACTCTACATTCTTCTTAAATGAGGCCTCCAGACCTGTATTTTAGAGCTGCTGGAATTGGTACATACATATTTAATCATTTTAGAGTATTTATTTTTATTTTAGTTATGACTTATTTATTTTTTAAAAATCAGTGATAACTTGGTTGTGTGCATGTTTCTTTAGATTTCTGAAGCTCTTTTCAATGATTTTCTTTTTTGTTCACATTCTGTTCAATCTATAGGAGGGAGTAACTGGATTACTGTTCTTTATTTGTAGTTTCCCCCTTAAGGTTAACAACCAATACAACTGAGTTACATTTGGACTGCAAAGCATCATTGTTCCTCATACTTTGTGCTCATAAGAAAGGATTGTTACATTCCAGTCTTACAGTTTTTAAATTAAAAAGTTTTTATTAAATTTTATATAACTGAGCTGTGAAATATTTCCTCAGAACCAATTTCCACTTCTCATGAAAATCCTAGTTTTTTATATCAATATTAGTTGATTACAATTGATTAAAATATTTTCACATTAGCTTTTAGTATGTGTATCTCTTCTTTCTTGAATCATATTCAAAATAAGAGGATTACTTCATACATAAATTTAATTATATTCTTAATGTGAATAAAAGCACATTAAGAACAAAATTTGATTCCAGTATTGGGTCAAGCTTCATTCAACAACACTGTTATGGATTATTAGAGATTTAAGTGAATTAACTATAGTCCAAGACTTGTTCTTCATAAATTTTGGTAATCTGAGTTAGTTTAGTAACTAGATGGAAGAATCAATACCTCCAACACATTAACTCTGATTACAAAACAAAATACAGTCAAACTCCTCTGTAACAAACTTCTCTATTGTGAAATTGCTGGTGAATCCTGGATTTCAAAGAAACTAAACTTTCATATAAAGAAATTATGTATATTTCGAAGTTTTTGGACAGAGCCTTTTTAATGTCTTCATTTTCTGATTACTGCAGCAATGTGTTAAGAACAATTCAAAGGAGGTAATGCTCTGCTATCTTCCTCCAATTATTGGGGAACAGATAGAAGCACATGAGTGCTGCACTTTTATTGAGCACTTGTTCAATCCAAACTAGATGATTGTTCTTCAATGGCTTGGTCCAGTCCACTACAGGGCCATCTGAATTGTCCCTGGGGCACTTCATATTTTGCAATCTAAAGTTTTTATGTGGAAGCAAGCGAACTACCATTGATGCTTCGACATCAGCAGCCATTGTTACAGCATGCCACAAAAATAAAATCCCTGCCTGGGCATCTGTTTTTATGCCATGATGGGAAAATTTATATAACACATGCACAACTGCCAGTTGTCCCTTTGATATCAGGATCCAAGAGCTAGCTCAAGGTATAAACTTTATATGGGATAATATATCCATGTCAGCCAGGCAAATCCTACCACCTTGGATTATGCATCTTCCATCCTGCAACCTTTCTCTTAGGAACTGGCCGAAAATGGAGACATCCCCATATATATCAGCAAATGTTTGCAGCACGTAGTTAAATATTCTGACTTCATGCTGATGGCTCGAAATCAGAAGTGTCTGTGGGACCCACTGAATGTAGTACATACACTGCAGCGTTGTATGCAACAGAACTGGCCTTGGATCATAAAAGCCCCATCAGTTACAGAGGTGTATGCTGTATACCAACTTCCTAAGTGTTTAAAGGCTTTATCACAAATGTGATATACTCCTCATCCAGTGTTGTATTGAATACTGCCAATGTTACTTTTTCAGAATCCAACTTTGATACTGTTTTTGTTGGATTCCCAGACATGTGGGGATTGCAGGAAATGAATTAGCTGATGCTCAAGCCAAATTAATACCACAGTCACCTTTTTTGTCCCATATATAGATTACAAGCACCTAATTCATGACAAACTCTCTCTCTTTACTATGTCAAGAATCTTGCCATCAGCACACCATCAACAAACTATATCAAATAAAGCCTGTAATTATGCATTGGTAGTCTAGTCATCAGCACAGTTTACCTCAAAATAGTTCTTGCTCAGCTCTGCATAGGACATTGTCACCTGATGCATTCTTACATGCTAAGAATTGATGATCATCCACGTGTAGAAATCATGACAATGGTTTGGCACATTTTAATTGAATGTGCTTCTTTTAGCAATAAATGCCGTTAATGTTTTAGCCATCTGACTGAGCCTTATACACTCAGATTTTATTGGACAACGTGTTAGACATTGTCATCATCTGATGACAATGTCTAACACTGCAGTTCTGCCCAGATACGATAGGAGGGAGTACATGATGAGAGCCTTGTCAATCAGTTCGGCCCTGGAGGGAATGTGCAAGGATCAGGGAGCAGAATTTTTTTCAGTGTGGTCCGTGCTTGTTAACAGGAGAGACTACTTCTACAGGAATGGAATACACTTAAATAGAAAGGGTGCTAGAATATTTAGGCAGTGTTAGGTGGGTCGGAAAACTGCTAGCTTGGGGGGATTCACAGACTAAAAGGTTAAAAGTAGCCGCAAGCAGAGGTGAAGGTGATTCTTTCACTACTATTAGAGAGCAGCCTGGAGCGAGGGGTGTTAGGGGTTTCAGGGACTGATGGCAGCCATTGTGAAACAGGTGGGTATATGGGCTGTGTTAGGGTAACTAAGAATAAGAATAGGTGCATGTATACCAATGCTAGAAGTATAGTAAATAAATTTGATGAATTGGAAGTGCTAGTCAAGAGATCAAAGGCAGATATTGTTGGGATATCAGAGAAGTTGGTAGAAAATGAAAAAGACCTGGGAGTAATTGTGCAGTCAGATATGAAGTTTTCTGAGCAATGCAGACAGGCTGCCGGGGCAGGTCATGGGGTTTTGTCAATGATATATAGGAATTTTGCTAGAAGGGAAAAGGAGGTGATTGTCCCTCTGTATAAGGCAATGGTCAGGCCACGCCTTGAGTACTGTGTTCAGGTATGGAGGCCTCATTTTAGGAAAGATGTAGAAGGATGTAGATTTCCTTGAGCGTGTACAGAGAAGGGCAACAAGATTGGTGAGGGGAATGAAGGGATCCTCTTACCAAGAGAGGCTTAAGTTCTGCAAATTGCAGTGGCTGGAGACTAGGCACCTGCAAGGTGGATTGAGGTGTACAAGGCCTTGAATGGGTTGAGCACGCTGAATTCTGATGGGATTCTTCCACTTGTTCAGATTACAAACCTAAGGGGGCATAAATTCAAATTGAGGAAAGACAGATGTAGAATAGATGTGCGGAAATTTGCCTTTAGCCAGCAGGTGGTTAATTGCTGGAACAAACTTCCATCTCTTGTAGAAGTTGATAGCTTAAATAAATTCAAGGAGAAACTGGACAAACGTTTTGAGGGAATGGATATTTTTTTTTTTTTGCTGATGCTACATAAGCTCATACGCTTGCTTTCTTGCATCACATGCCACTATTACATTAAGTTTTCGCAGTCTCTGTTAATTTATATAATTTTATTTAGAATGCCTTTACAGTTTATATCTTAACTGTTTTATATAATCCTTTATGGATATCATTTACATATATAACATTTTACTTGGCGCATTATGGCCTTAGATACCGCTGTGCCATAAAACTTCTAAAATTTATATACCCTCCCAACTGACCACTCGGCTCTAACAGTCTGTAGCATATTTACAAATGGAAGGTATCATTGACTCATCACAATTTTGTTCATTGTAATCAGTTATTTTACTTTTTCAATTGTATCAATAGCCTGTGCAGTCTTGCCCCATTATCAGTAAAGATAATTCATAAACAGGAGACCAATCTGTGAGGTTATCTTCAAGACTGCTTCTGTAGCATGAAAAAATAGTTTTATGCATCATACATTTATGTTGTTAAGAAATTATGATTGTGGCAATAAAAGTAATATGTGTGTTTTTTTTTTATAGGACCTTGTTGGAAAATTAAAGGATGCCACAAAATGTTTAGAAAGGAATGCTCACAACTGAAGGTTTGGTGTATACCAAATTGAGGGGGGGAATCCAAGATTGTTATATACATTGCCTTTGTAAAGTGTTGATTAAATAATAACATTCCACTTTATGATGTTTGAGGATTCCTGTAAATATGTTCAACAAAACACTATCATATTGATAGTGCTATATCATAATTTTTGAATATAGATGGAAATAAATACAGGGTTTACGTTATTGGAGCATGTACAAAATAAAGCACAACAAGCAATACGATAATTTGCATATTTCCCGTGGTTTGAAACAATTTGCTCAAATACTGCATGAACTTTCACAAAAATTTAAACCAGAAAAGAAATGGTGTCAAAGAAGTCCTTGTAAAATGATTAAAATCTTTTGCTTGTTGTAAATAAAGACATACTGTGTTACTGTATTTTAGTTTCATAATTTGAAATAACTCAAACTAAAAAAATTTATATGCCAAAAATTTTAGAGCCTATTATGGCTCCCTCTTCAGAAGTGATAAAATAAAACAAGGAAACTTTACATGATGCTAGCAAGAACACCAAGAAGCATTATTTCCTGAAGGAAAGAAACCAAGTAAATGTATTGAAATGGTTTTATGATTATCATACAAAATACAGATTTGTTTCTTACAGTGCAACAGAAGATATGCCATCATGTTAGCATTAGTAGAGGCATATGATACAAGAAAGCAAGCTTGTGCAGCATCAGCCAAAAAACTTCCCATTTCACCCATCCATTTGCTCCAAGAGTTTGTCCAGTTCTTCCTTGAATTTATTTAAACTATCAACTTCCACAACAGATGGAAATTTGCTCCAGCAATTAGTTAACAGCTGGCTAAAGGCAAATTTCTGCACATCCCTTTTACAACTATTTCCTCAATTTGAGTTTGTCCCCTCGGGTTCTTAATGAGCAAGAGGAATCCCATCAGCATTGAGCTTGCTAAATGCTGATGTGATTCACTCAAATCACCTCACAGGTGCAATTTGCAGAACTTAAGCTTTTTTGGTAAGAGCACCCCTTTGTTCCCCTAAACAATCGGGTTGCCCTTCTCTGTACTGGTTCTAGCTACTCTACATCCTTCCTAAAATGAGGCCTCCACACCTGCACAGTACAGTGAGCTAACCACAGCCTTATTAAAAAAGGATAATCACCTCATCTCTGTTAAGAAAATCCCTGTATATCATTGACAAGACCCCATGAGCTGCTCTTGCAGCATGTCTGCACTGCCCAGAAAACTTCATATCTGACTGCACAATTACTCCCAGGTCTTTTTTATTCTCCACTATGCTGAGTTCCACACATTTGATATGTTATTCTGGGTTTACTGTTACCCGTATGCAATACTTTACATTTGTCAATGTTAAACTTCAGTTGACGCCTCTCAACCCATCTGCTCAATTTCTCTAGATCCAGTTGCAGTAGCACACTGCCATTACTGTCATTAACAACCCTGCCAACCTTCGTATTGTCTGCAAATCTAGGCATTAAGCCTGATATACCTTCATTAATAAATACAGAAAACAACAAAGGACCCAACACTGAACCCTGGGGAAATCCACAAAGAGCAGCAGTGTCCATTGATTACTGCCTGCTCTGTCTTCTCCCACTCAACCACCCCTTTATCCACAGTAGCAATTTGCCCTTAATGCTATACTGCTCCAATTTGTACAGTAGTTTTGTGTGTACAACAGTATCAAAAACTTTCCTAAAATCCAAATATATGATATCAAAATTAGTTTTTTGCATCCAGTTCCTTTGACCACATCATTGTATCCAATCAAATTGATCAGACAAGATGTCCCTTAACAAACCCACACTGTGTCTGAACTATAACTGAAGACTTGTCTAGATGATTCTGCAGTGCTTTAACCAGTACCTCCATTAATTTCCCTGGAACAGAAGTTAAAACTAACAGGTCTATAATTACTCGTGTCATCCTCTGATCCCCCTTTGTGAATTGGGGATACATTTGCACATCTACAGTCCGTGGGGACCTCTCCTGAGTCAAAGGATGCTTTCATAATTATAGCTAAGGGTTTGCTTACTTCCTTTGCCACCTCCTTTAATATAACTGGATAGATCCCATCCACTCTAGGTGCCTTTCTTATGTTTAACTTCAACAATTTTCCTTCCACTTTGCTCTCAGTTATTACAAAATCATTTAGCTCCCTGCCAGAGTTTGATAAATTTCTGGCTCTCCCCTCATTGAATAACTCCTCATGTGAATGTAGATGCAAAATTATCATTGTTTCTCAGCTACCTCAGCAGGATCATCAACAGTCAAGCAATCAATATCAAGTGGACCAAACCTATTTGTTCCCCTTTCTTCTAGAGTTTACACAAGTAAACAATTATTTGCATCTTTTGCTAAGGGTTTATTGTAATCTGCCTTTTCGTGTCTAACCTCCTGTGCGACTTGATTACAGACCAGCTTATATCTACCATAGGCTTCTGTATCACCTGATAGTTACCAAAGCCAAAAATTTTCATTTACACAAGTCCATAATCAACATCATACCGATCATGTTTTTTGACAAACAGGGTATGATTCAAGGAATTTGTACTTGAAGGGGAAAGACAATGTTTCGTTCCATGTACAGGTGTTTCCAAGACTATTAGCAGAGACATGATGCAAGAAAGCAAGCTTATAAAGCATCAGCAAAAAAAAAAAAAAAAAAAAAAAAACTTCCCATATCACCCATCTAAATGTTTGTCTATTGAAACACAATATTGAACTATTCATCGTATTCCCTGATTTAGCACCAGCAAACTTCCTCTCTCCCAAGGTGAAAACTGCCCTGAAAGGAAAAAGGCATAAAGAAAACCATAACTGCTGAACTGAATACCATCTCTTTGAATGCCTTCACTGACCCTTCTCAAAAACATTTTAAAAAGTTTGATGTAATAAGTGCATCCAATCAGGTGGTGATTACTATGAATGAGAAGTGCTATATTTACAGAACTAATTCATCTTAAGGAGTGAATTAGACCAGCCAGCTAATTTTATACAACTTAATATATTTCTTAATACTGACTTTTCATTATATTTGTTTTAAAATATAAAACAAAACAAATGTAACGAAAAGTCTTGGTTTAGTGCAATTTCCAAAAAATCATTTTGATTGATATGAAAAGCAGCAGTAATACATGCCAGTTTGTTAGAAAATTCCCAGGTTTCTCTTTTCATTCCAACCTGAGAATTTTTAATGGCATGGGATTGGGGGAATTATAAAAACCTGGTAGTTAGTGTCCATCCAGGCAGTCTTTCAAATGTCAAATTCAAACTTTTTGTAGTATCATTTTAATGATAAAAGAAATATATAATACAAACTTTAAATCATATTACATTGAAAGAAAGTTCAATTTAAATTATATATTAATTTCAAAGATATCTGCTGCAGCAATTTCACAAACAAAATAAATTTCACAAACAGTAATGCAAAAAAATTAGGTTTAATCTGGATTTAGTGGCAGAAGTCTAAATGCACTAATACTATCAAGTATCCACTGTACAGAAACGCATCGAATTCTACTGGATTCATCAAAGTGCCGAGGAGGTATTCCTGTGTGTACAACAAAATGGCCAACATTAGAAGATTTGCTGTCAGACTGAATGTGGTAAGGCACAGTTGGAGCTTCCAATTGCAGTATTTCTGGCCGAGGCTCTCGTGTCAGTATTACTCCTCCTCCTTGGTTGATTAGAATTACTAATATGTTCCTTGGAGGTGAGGGAGGTTTGAAGGATCCATAGAGAAAGAAGTGGCAGCCATTGAACAGAGGAGGAAACTGCAAATAAAAATTTCAAAGCTGTCAAAAGTATATAAAATATATACAAGTCAAAAACACAATTATGCCACAGTGGTTGCTATACTGGTATATAAAAAAGCTTCATTATATAAAGGTTGTTAATGAGCATTCAAAATACTCATTAACAATATATAAAAATAATGGTTACAGCATGACAACTGACTAGGATGATTGAATGTAGTAGAATTCAAATAAAACTTAACTTATGCATTTGCTTTCAATCATGAGAACCTTTGTGCTCCCACTGAGGACAAGTATTTGACCTTAAAGCTTGGGCCAATGTTCAACTTAGAGACAAATACCATTATCCACAGTTCTGCCTAAGTTACTAATATCTTTTTAAGTTGTATAGCAAGGGTGGCTAACAAGTAGACTGTGATCTACCAGTTGATCGCAGCTTTAATTTCGGTCAATCACGACGAATTTTAAATATATATAAAAAATAGATTATTCAAAGTCTAAATGTTATTATTATTAATGGATTTGTAATAAGCATACGCTTATTACAAATCCATTGAACCACGTGACTACTCTTGTTGCCACACAGCCACTAGGCTTGTTTAGTGAAAATTCACGCAGTTACGCTGTGGGGAGCATAGTGTATGTGTTGAATTCTTATTTAGCTTACTTAATATTAATAATTGGACATGATACGTTAATTTAATACCCTTTGATTTAAAATGAATACTACGAAAAAGAGTAAAATGTATAATTTTCATCAAGAGTGGGAACTAGAATAATTTTTTGTAATGATAAAAGATTTTTTTTTGTTAGTAGTTGGCGCATCGGCTTCTGTGGCCATAATGCACCTCCCAAGGTTTTTTGTGGTACTCTGATCCAAGCCCGAGGCGGGATTCGAACCCGCGACCTTTGGGTTGCCAGGCAGGCACTTTACCCACCCGGTTAGCCCGGTCGGCAATGATAAAAGAAAAATGTTGTTTGATTTGAAATGCTTCCGTGGCTATACCCAAAAAAGGAAATTTAGAAAGGCACTTCAACACACTCCATGGTAAATACCAATCGGATTTTAATGTAAAAAGAACTTAAATTCAAATTATTCACACAAAATTTCTTCATGACACCTAATTTACAATATAAAGCAGTAACTGTAGCATCATTTAAAGTGAATCATCTTCTTGCAAAAAACTGCAAACCATTTTCTGATGGTTAATTCGTCAAAGGTGCATTTTTAGAAATAAGATTCTCTTTGAAAATTTTAAGAACAAGAATGAAATTAAAAGTGCTCCTCAAGATCTGCAATTATCTCGAAATACTGTGATGTGACGCATCGAAAAAATTAGTAAAAATGTGAGCGAACAATTGCGTGCTCGTATTGCTAATTGTGTGTCCTTTTCTTTACAACTGGATGAATCTACACACATCAGTGATACAGCTCAATTGCTCGTTTTTGTTGGTATGTTTTTCATGATTCTGCCACTAGAGAAGAACTGCTGGGTATGGTTTTGTTAAAAGAAAGAACTAGAGGTCTTGATATCTTTAACTCATTCAAACATTTTATTGAAAAAATTAAATTACTACTATTTAAGCTCGTATCCAACAGATCGAGCTAAAGCAATGACGGGGCATCTTAACGGATTCATCGCATTGTGCCAAAAGGATGATGAATTCCCAGATATTTTGAGTTACCACTGTATCCCCCACCAACAAGTGCTAGCCAGCAAAAGATTAAATACTAAAAGTGTTATGGACATCGCTTTCGAAATCGTGAATTCTGTCAGAGGACAATCTCTTCAAAGGAGACTTTTCAAAATGCAACTCGATGAAAATAAACCAGATCTCATATTACACACAGATGTGAGGTGGCTGAGTCGGAGTAAGTTTCTACAGAGATTTTGAAATTTGCTGAATGAAATTTAAAAAAATTTTTGATTGAAGGGGAGATGATTATCAGCAGCTACAAGATATGGAGTGATTGTGTGATCTGGCTTTTTTTGGCAGATTTTACCAGTAAATTAAGTGATCTCAATTTGGAATTGCAAGAAAAAAATAAAAATGTGGGTGACATGATTCGTAGTATTTCTGCATATAAATATAGATTTTGGCTAAGGATCTCAAAGAAAAAAAAATTTATCATTTTGCGAATATATCCAAGAAAATTTTGAAACCAGATTGTGATTTTAAAACAATTGAAGACATTGTTCAATAAATATATTTCTTATCCATTTAATGTTCACTTAGATATGAAACAAATTGCAGAAAAAAAAAAAAAAAACACACACTGAGATTTTTCACATGGAGAAAATATTGAAAATGAAATTATTACATTTCGAAATGATATCTTCCTAAAAGCCACATCATCAGAAGAAGACTTTTGGAAATATGTTTGCCGAGAAAAGTACTCAAATGTAAAAAAATGCAGTAAACTTTTAAATTCCTGTTCCACATATCTATGTGAATCAGTGTTTTTGTATTTGAAACAAATAAAGATGAAGAATTGCTCTACTCTTACGGACTTGCATACAGAAGATTCTTTACGGTTGGCCTTATCACACCATATCCCCAATTTTGAAAGCTTGGAAGATGACACAAACTTCACATAAATTAAAAATTTATAAAGAAAATTTTTCAATGTGTTGATTAACTTTTTTAACCATGTGCAATGAAATTCTTGAGATGGTAGATTACGACACATCCTGAAGAAAAAAAAGTAGATTGCATCACAAATTAAGTTGGCTACCCCTGTTGTATAGCATCATCTAAGAAGGTGAATTCACTATACATTTAAAAATTTGAGCACTGCTAGGATGGCTGTTTTGAAGCTTACTAGCTTCTCTCAGCTGGTGGATGGTCAGGCATTATCTCAAATTTTGAACAGTGGGTAGTTGATTGGCGGAACAGACTTCCATCTTTTGTTGAAGTTGATAGCCTAAATAAATTTAAGGCTGAGCTGGAGAAGTATTTGGAACGAATGGAGGGGTGAAATCGGAGCTTTTTTTTTTGCTGATGCTGCATAAGCTTGCTTTCTTGCATTGTATGCCTCTACTAATGCTATATAAAAGATGCCTCAATGTTCATTACTTTCCACCACACTAATAAGATGCAAATCAGTCCCCTGTTATCTACCCAGGGTCCTGAGCTGGATATCATCATTCTTCTCCTTGGTGATTCCTCTCTCTCTCTCTCTAAAGGTAACTCGGGAATTTTTTTTTTGGCAGCTGCAGCATAAGCCTCAGGCTTCCTTGCACCATATGGCTAATAATAATAATAGTATAGCTAATTCACCTTTTCAGGTGATGAAAAGATTAAGGGATCCTAAGGCTGCCATTAAGATACCTCATTCCTGCTATCCTCCAATCCCCTCAGTATTAAGAATTCCACAGAATTAATAAGCAAAATCAAACAACTTTGCTTCTGTGATGTTGACAAGTTGATGGGCTTCAATGGTTAGTATCTCCATCTTTGCCAACATTTCTCATCCCCTTAGGGTTGGAGAATATTAAAGAGGCTGTAGGACTGATCATAGGATAGACTTTCTTCTTCTTTTTCGAAGGTAAAAATTACCTCCAAAAACAAGGATTGAGTATGGGTAATCTCCCATTACTGGCAGATATATGAACAGTACAATTTTTTTTTTTATGTAAACTCCAAACACGAGAGGTATTAGAACCTATAGTACTTAGTACCGTGCTTGGGTTGGAGATTGAGAAGACGAAAGAAGATATTTGTTGACATTGGACTTGAACTTCTGTAGACTGTAATTTTCAGGAAATATGTATGAAGGAAGATTGTTCCAGAAAACAGCAGTTGAATGAATAAATGAGGAAGATGAAAAGTTGGTTCGGTGAGTTTGAAGTTGGACAGCAGTTGGATGTTGGCGGCACATGTTCAGACTGTTTTGAAAGAGAGAGCGAGAATTATAGAAGCCAATTCAGAACAGTGCCCATGGAAGTATCTGTAGAAGAGGCATGCAGCAGAAACAGTACGTCTATGAGACAGTGAGTGGAGAGAGACTGTTAGATATGAATCATTAATTAACCTAATTGGCCTCTTCTGAATGGAATCAAGAAGCCTGAGAGAGGTTTTGGGGGCACCACCCCAGATGTGGGAACAATATTCCACGGCTGGGCGGATTTGCGATTTATACAGAATGAGCAGCTGTTTAGAAGAAAAGTAACGCCGAGAGAGAAAGAGAAAAACCACGTTTTTTAGATGCAGAGGAAGCAATATTTGTAATGTGCTTGTGCCAAGAGAGATTAGAAATCAGGGTAATCCCCAAAAGAGATATAACACTTTGCCTAGAAATCTGAGTGTCACTAAAGGTAAGCATAAGAGCAGAAGAATCCTTTTTGCGAGATACAAGACAAGACTGAGTTTTAGAAGGGTTGAAATCAACTAAGTTGTCTTTGCCCCACTGGAGAATTACCCAAAGATTTGCATTTAAGGAATTGGTAGTAGATTTTTGAGGAGTTGAAGCTGATTGAGCAGGACAAGGTTTCTCAAAATGGAAAGTGGAATGCAATGTGCTGTCATCGGCAAAACTATGGATAGGATTTCCAGTCAATGGAAGAAGGTCATTAATACACAAGAGGAAAAGAGTGGGAGAAAGAACTGAACCTTGGGGAACACCGGCATTAGTGGAGAAGTTAGAAGACAGAGAGCCATCTACCATCACCCTCAGTGAGTGATCAGAGAGAAAACTGGATAACCAATTACTAAAAACAGTTGGCAAACCATAAGATGGAAGCTTGTTTAGAAGACCTTTATGCCAAACACGATCGAAAGCCTTTGAGATATCAAGAGCAACTACTTGTGTTTCACCGAACCTTTCCATTGAATTAGTCCATACATGTTGTTCTTGTTGTTATTTGGTTTTTTAGGAGCATTAGCAACTAAGGCCATATTGCTCCAGGGATATGCGGTGGTCATCCCTGACCTTTCTGCATCCTCCGTATTTGGTGGTCATGGGCTCGAACCCCGGTCTAATCAAGAAGCGTGTGCTATGCACTGCTGCTCCTGTCCACCTGGCTATGTAGATGCCCAGAGAGAGAGAGAGAGAGAGAGAGAGAGAGAGACTATTATAAGTGTATTTTATGTTATTGCTTTTTTGCCTTATCACGGTTCATGCATGTGAAGTGGAAGTGATTACATAACATTTCAATTTGTTCTTAAACTCCAACACACTGTGTCTTACTGCTATTGCTTCATACAATTCGTAAGATTTGCTGGAGTCATTACTCTGTGTAAGAAAGTATTACATCTGTATTTCTACTAACCTGCCTGTTTTACAGTAGAAAATTTACCTTTTCTAATTTTTGATTTTAATATTTTCTTTATTTATATGGATTTCATTTTTATTGATAACTTTCTTGAAGAAAGTTATCTTTCACATTAAAATAAAACAAATTATTTTATATTGCCAAAATTTTAAAGTTTTTTTTTCTGTCCATTTCCACCTTTTTAGTATACATTTACATTCTGCATCAATAAACAATGCTGAACAACTGTATTCTTGTTTCATCAGTTATTGTTATTAATTAAGCTGAAACTGCATCCTGAAGTGATCACAATAAGCAGCATCTGCTGTATTGGCTACTTCTTAATCTGCATTAAAAATATTGTCGATTATAACTCAAAGTCCTTTTTTCTTAATTTTTTTTCTCAATCAATGCATCCCCACTTTCATTTCAAAGTACAAAAATAAATAACAAAAATTGTGAAATCACGCAACTGCATCTCATTTGATCATGTAATTTCACAATTAAAAAATTAATTTATTTAATTCTGGCTAAATATTACAAACTTAATCCTCATCAAGATAATTCAAGTGATGTTTGATGTTTCTTTGTAGAAGCAAAACTTAAGGGAAAGATTGTGAACAAACATATTCAAGAACAGCTTTAACAATGTATAATACATTTCAGTTTTGGATAGAGATAGGATATTTCAGATTAATAATGAGGGATCATTATTAAATAATGATTCCTCACCATGAGAGTCCAACCTTCCAACCAGTGTCAATATTACCTGTTGCTGAGCATTAATTCTTGATCTCATGGGTCCTCTAGTGTCAGGCTGTTGCACAGTTCCAGGTACCTCAAATACTTCCTCATCAATTTTTTGTTGATATTCCAAGCATATCTCTACCCCTAAGATGAAGAGAACTCTCAGTTTTATTGGAGGAAAAAGAAAAACATTCTAATCTTACTCTTTGTTAACTACATTTCAAAATATTTGATTTAAAAAAAAATCAATTTTGATCTAAAGTAAAACAGTTTCATAATATTGGCCCCAAAAAGACTCATATCACCTAGATAAAACTATCAAAAATAATTTTCATACTAGAAACTTAGTAAGCATCTTTTTGAGGAAAAAAATGGCCTAGGGGGATCTTTCTTGAAATGCTATATCTTTCCACGGTAATGATTGGTTGGTCACCTCAAAGTAAAACACTACTTAAGTCCATAACTACAGGACACTAGAATTCCCAATTTTTCTCTCTACTAGTTTATGCTATTAGAAATGGAATAATCTTATATGCGTGTTAGTTATAGCATCTTCTGTTTCCATTCCAATCCCCCTCCCCATTTGTTGCAGATGGCTGCATGGTATCATGATCAAGTAAAGAAAGTTTTACACCTGAAAAAATTCCAACCCACAAATTACTAATCACATCATGGCTTTGTCAAAGGATTTCAGAGTAGTGTCAAAAATGATGAATGTTCAAGTAGGCCACCTGTCACTGAAATGTGAGAACTGTTGAATAAAGTCCAACCTCGTCAACTGTTAATTAATTTCTGAACTTAGTGTACCTAAAGTAACTAAGGGTTTTATGCTTTAATTTCAGAAAACTCTGTCTTCATATTTTTCATAGCCAGGACTGCTTATAAGCCATGCACCATAATCTTACTGAGACCACATTCCATATTTAGAGAATTACTAACAGGCATAGCTGTAACAACCACATGCAATACAAAAGTGGAAAAAAGATATAACAGTTACATTTAGTTAGGATTGACAATAAACAAAATTTAGCCCTGTTTACTTTTTTTTTATATTTTGTTTTATTATTATTACTATTATTTATTTTTTTTTTCTTATGGTCACTTACCTAACTATACGGTATTAGAATGTACACTACTCAAGCAACATTTATGGATTGAAGGTTGAGAAGATAGAAGATTACTTGTTGAAAATGGACTTGAATTTCTGTACAATGTAATTTTTGAAGGTTGGCCCAAAAACTGAAGTAGATGGGATAAATGAGGAAGGGTAAAGATTGAACTTAACTAAATTTTCTTCTCCACATGAAGAGTAACCTGGAGATCAGCATTTAAGGAAGTGGTGTAGGCTTTTCACAATATGTAATTGTGATAGAGCAGGGTTTGTCAAACAGAAGAGGAACATAATCATTGGCAGATCTATAAATAGGATTTCAATTCATTGGAAGGTCATTAATATACAGAACAAACACAAATGGGCAAAACAAAAGAAACTTAGAAAACTAGCATTTGTTGAGAAGAAAATCTATCGTCATGTGCAGGGAGAAGTAAGGAGAAAACTGGCTACCCAAATACAAAAATTGAAAGGTAGACCATAAGATGGAAACCTATTTAGAAGACCTTTAATAATTATAATCAAATTTATAGTATTTCCAAGATAGGAGGTGGCAGTTGGATATCTTCCTTACTTAGGAAGGATCTGGGATAAGTGCAATAAGATGACAACTGAAAAGATGGAATCTGTCAACATTTTTTGAGTAATTAGCTGTATACGAGCAAGTTTCAAAACAGAAGGAAAAATAACAGTGGAATAAGAGACTAGAGAAATGGCACTGAGACCTGGGCATTTCTTAATATTATTATTATTAGCCATATGGTGCAAGGAAGCATGAGGCTTATGCTAAAATTTTTTTTTTGAATTACTGAGAGAGAAAGAGAGAAGTAGAAGGGAATCAGCAAGAAAAAGAATGATGATGATATCCAGTTCAGGACCCTGGGTGTGCCAAGCTCATACTCACCAGATGTGAGCCCCTGGGGTTAATCAAATATTGTTCAAATTTCTTCTTTCGGAAAACCAAGGGAAACATGAGTAAAATGTGTTCAATATGGCAGGATGAGATTTAACAAGACAATTTATGCAAGAATTAGAGGACACAAGAAAAGTAAGGTACTAATATTTGTCTGCAAACTACTGCCATGGGGATAACTAAATAGATATGCTGCAACTGTTTTTGGAGCAGCAGGTAAGAGACCTGTTAACATCATTGATCAAGGCATCATTTACCTGTTAACATCATTTATCAGCTGTTCCAAATAAGGTGTCCCCTTGTTTGGAACAGCTGTTAGGAAGTATATAAATCAAGAAGACCTTCATTACAGATGGAAAAGATTAAATACAATTTGGAGGATCTAAAGCTCACCACGCTCAACCGACACAGCGTAACTGCACAGAAATGTGAAAATTTGGAGCGTGGAAATATACAACCGCTTCAGTAATACAGACGGGCACTGCAATGCCTACATTACTTGTGCTTCAACTGGTAAGGCTGAAACGTTTGTAATGTAATAATCTTGGATGTGTTCAGATTTCACATAAACCATCTCTGAGTACAGCCAAGATCATTGCCCTCAAGGTATCTATTTCTCAGTTTACCAAAAGGTTTCTGCCACGGGTGGCAATGGTTAGCGCAAAGCCACCACCTTATTAGCATTAGTAGAGGCATTTGATGCAAGAAAGCAAGCTTATGCAGCATCAGCCAAAAAAAAAATAAAATAAATAAATAAAAAATAATCACTTCCACTTCACCCCTCTGTTCGTTCGAAATACCTGTCCAGCTGAGCCTTAAACTTATTTAGGCTATCAACTTCCACGACAAGGGATGGAAGTCTGTTCCACCAACCAACCACCCGCTGGCTAAAGGCAAATTTCCTCACGTCTATCCTACATCTGTCCTTCCTCAATTTGAATTTATGCCCTCTCAGGTGATTATTCTGAGCAAGAGGAAGAATCCCATCAGCATTGAGCATGCTCAAACCATTCAAGGCTTTATACACCTCTATCAGATCACCTCGCTGGTGCCTAGAGGTACCTGGTACCTAAGTGGCATACCCCAAATCAAACATTTTTCTGCAACCAGCTGGTATATGCCAGCTCTGAACATATTTAAGATCACCTCCCATGATCCTTTGCACAATCTCCTCTTCAGACTCTGTTCTTTTTGCCTTTCTTACGATGCTTTATGCTGGTTGAACCATGTTATTTATTTTTGATGTGTAAACGTCTTTGGCGGGACTTACTAAATTAACAGTAGTAAAATCAATTTGTCATGATTTTGTGACAGAGAAATTATGTCATTTCCGTTTCATAACAAAGAAAAACTGAGTCAGGAGAGGAGATTGCGCAAATCATCATGGGATGTAATATTGGATGTGCTCAGAACTTGCATAAACCAGCTGGATGAAGAAAAATGGTTATGATTCGGGACATACCACTCAGGTGGCTTTCGGCTAACCATTGCCAACTGTGGCAGAAACCTTTTGGTAAACAGAGAAATGGATATCTTGAGGGCAGTGATCTTGGATGTTCTCACAGTTGGTGTAAACCAGCTCTGAGCAGATCCAATATCAGTGTGTGTGTGTGGTATTTTTTTTTTTTTATGAAAACCCCAAACACGAGTGGTATTAGAACCTATAGTACTTAATAATGTGCTTGGGTTGGAGGTTGAGAAGACGAAATAAGATATTTGTTGACATTAGACTTGAACTTCTGTAGACTATAATTTTCGGAAAATACATATGAAGGAAGGTTGTTCAAGAAAATGGCAGTTGAATGAATAAACGAAGATGAAAAGTTGGTTCTGTGAGTTTGAAGTTGGACAGTAAATGGATGCTGGCTGCACATGTTCGGACTATTATGTGTGTGTGTGTGAGAGAGAGAGAGAGAATATTATAGAAGCCAATTTAAAAGAACAATGCCCATGGAAGTATCTGTAGAAAAGGCATGCAGCAGAAACAGTACGTCTATGAGACAGCGAGTGGAGAGACTCTGTTAGAGAGAAGTCATTAATTAACCTAACTGTCCTCTTTTGAATGGAATCTAGAAGCCTGAGAAAGGTTTTTGGGGCACTGCCTCAGATGTAGTAGTAGTAGTAGTGGCAAGTGATGCAAGAAAGCATGTGCAGGAGCTTATGCAGCATCAGCCAAAAAAAAAAAAAAAAAAACAACACACCTTTCCCTCCAAATGCCTGTCCAGTTCCTCCTTAAATTTATTCAACCTATCAACTTCCACGATAGACGGAAGTTGTGGAAGATGTGGGAACAATATCCCATGGTAGGGAGGATTTGTGATTTCTACAGAGTGAACAGCTGTTTGGAAGAAAAGAGAACGAAAGAGAAAATCACGTTTTTTAGATGCAGAGGTAACAACATTTGTAATGTGCTTGTGCCAAGAGACACTAGAAGTCAGGGTAATCCCAAAAAGAGATATATTGTGTTGCCTAGAAATCGGAGTGTCACCAAGGATAAGCATAGGAGCAGAAGAATCCTTTTTGTGAGAGATAAGACAAGACTGAGTTTTAGAATGATTGAAATCAACTAAGTAGACTCTGCCCCACTGGAGAATTACCTGGAGATCGGCATTTAAGGAAATGGTAGCGGATATTTGAGAAGTTGAAGCAGATTGAGCAGGGCAAGGTTTCTCTAAATGGAAAGTCGAATGCAATATGCTATCGGCAACACTATGGATAGGATTTCCAGTCAATGGAAGAAGGTCATTAATATACAAGAGGAAAAGAGTGGGGTAAGAACTGACCCTTAGGGGACTAAAGCATTAGTGGAAAAGTTAGAAGACAGAACCATCTGCCATCACCCTCATTGAGCAAACAGAGAGAAAACTGGATTACCAATTACAAAAAACAGTTGGCAAACTATAAGATGGAAGCTTGTTTAGAAGACCTTTATGCCAAACACAATCAAAAGCCTTTGAGATGTCAAGAGCAACTGCTTGTGTTTCACCGAACTTTTCCATTGAATCTGTCCATAAATCTGTCCATACTGGCAATTGTTGATCAGGTGGAAGATTTCTAGATAGTTTAAGAGTTGGTGGTTAATTGATTTCTCTATTACTTTTGAAGGAGTAGAAGTAATTGCAATGGGACGAAAACTGGATTGGAGAGATTTGTCACCCTTTTTAGGAACTGGCTGGATATGAGCAAATTTCCAAGCAGAAGGAAAAACACCTTTGGAATAAGAAATTGAAAAAAGGTGGCAAAGAACAGCAGGAGTAAGTTCAGGAGCACAGGTTTTGAGAACAAGTGGAGAAATACTGTCAGGACCTGGAGCTTTCTTAGCATTAAGATTTATCAAAATCCTTCTGACATCCTTTTGACGGAAGACCACAGGAGGCATTGAATAAAGCATGTTAGGAATGGTGGGAGGTGTTTTATCAAGATCATTAATACATGAGTTGTAAGAAAAATGGGATGCTAGCAAGTCAACTTTATCCTTGGCTGAAGTGACAACAGAATCACCTGATTTTGACAGAGATGGGAGCTGAGATGGACAAAAGTTGCGGCCAATAGCTTTGGCAAGAGACTAGAATGCTTGGCTACCATTAGGGCAAGAAGCAAGTTTTCTACTCTTAGCCTGTTCAAAATCTAGTTTGGACTGATTAATAACTGCTTTACAATTGTTGAGAGCTTAGGTGTAGACAGAAATGAAACTGAAGAATTGGAAATGAGCCAATTTTGATATGTAACTTTCTTCTCTTGAACAGCCTTAGCACATTTATTGGAATCCACGGTTTAGATAAAGGACGAGATTTTAAAGTGGAGTGGGAATAAAGGATTCCATTCCTGCAAGAATAATTTCACTGATACGATCCGAGCAAACGTTGACATCTGAAGTTTTGAAACAGTAATCCGACCAAGGAAAAGAAGAAAAGAAATCTTGCAGGTTATCCCATTTTGCATTCTTGTAATGCCAAACAATACGACTTTGGGAATAGCGATGAGATAAAGGCTCCATTGGAGAAGAGAAAATCACCAAGTTGTGATCCGAGGTGCCTAAAGGATCACTCACTTCGGCTGTGTACTAGAAGGGTTGTTTGGTATTCTTGTAGGTAAATGAACAATCTGTGCAAGGTCATTAGTAATTGCAAAAGCCTCAGCATCTCGAAGAGCTGGGTCAGTGTGACTAGAAAACGGAAGCCAGCTGGAGTTGTGAACATTAAAATCACCAAGGAAAATTACCTCACTGTTAGGAAAGTTGGAGAAAGTCAAAGAGCTCCAAGTGATTAGTGGAGTTGGGAGAACGGTAGAGACAACAGATGAATTTGACACAATGAGGTAGAGAGATTTTAAGCCAGAGAATATCGAAAAGAAGAGATTCCAAATTACCAAGTCTCTGACAGGGAATATTGGAACGGACTTATGCACAACTATGATTTCTTTTGCCTCAAAGGTGGTAGTTGTGCATAAGTCCGTTCCAATATTCCCTGTCAGAGACTTGGTAATTTGGAATCTCTTCTTTTCGATATTCTCTGGCTTAAAATCTCTTTAAATCGCGAATAATTTAGGCAACTGAGATGAGCAGTAGTTGAATCAACTGATAACAGATTCTGTCAGAAAAAGTACATAGGATTTGGTAGACTGAAAGCAGAAATGGAAGTCATTGAGATTAGAATTGAGACCGTGTATATTTGTGAAATGAACTAGGAAGTGTTTTTTGAGAGGTTTAGATCTTTTCGCAGATAAGCTTACTCTCTTAGTTTGATAATTCATGATGTATTCAATAGTAAGAAAAAGTGGGTGGGACATGCTGTATGAAGTAATGAAATTTTTGGATATGGCGTACACATGGTAAGAATATGCCCAGATCCTTGACGTAACGTGGCCTTGAGAATGCCCCCCTGCATACACACTACTTGGACTCCTTCCAATCACTATCTGGTAGAGGTAGAGGTAGCAAGATTATATAGTAGCTGATCCGGAAGCCTCCTAAAGAGTTACCAAATTCAAATTTTACAGTAACTGCCCACCTTAAAATCTGACAATCTGTTGGTGACATCATTAATTGTTGCTCCCAGCAGACATACCCTAGTTCTAGTCCATCTATCCATATCAAAAAAAATATTTTCCATTTCCCTGACAAATGAAGTCTCCTAAAACAACTAAGTCCTTCTGAACCAGAGTAGTTTGCACTTGGTTATTCTGCTCTGGGGGCCCAAATCAGGAGTACATCACTTGGTAAGTTACTAGGAGTCTTTGATGAGTTCCCAGTTACATTATTCTTGCGGGCAAGCACCCGTTTTTTCATTGACTCAACTTCTAGCAATGCACCAAATTTTACAGTAACTGCTCACTTGGGACTAAGATGCTTTGCTGAAATTCAAATTAAATGTCGAAATTATTTCCTGCACCAGCTCATGAGTGACTCAGTCAAAATAGCCAAATCAGGTTAGTTAAACATGATTTTCCTTTAACAAAACCATGCTGAACGTTCTTCAGAATGCCATTTCTATCTAAGTGTCCCTGATTGTACTCTTAATAATCACTGCTTCCAGAATTTCCCAACCACTGAAGTCAGACTGACCAGCTCATAATTATCCAGTTCACTCTTAGAACCACTTTTATGTATTGATGATATATTGGCACTTCTCTAGTCCAAAGGATTCAATCTCTCTCTCAAGTCCAATTACCCTCATAATTAACTTTAATGGTTCAATACACTCTATGGCTGCCTCACTCAGAATTAATGAGTATATACTATCAAACTCCATGAGCCTTATTTGCCAAAAGCTTGAAAGTTTTTCTAATGAAAAGTTATCTGTAATTTTGACATTACTAATTTCATCTCTCTCTCATATCTCAGTCTCACCACAAAGGGGTCTTTTGTCAGTAAAAATCAATGCAAAATACCTATTATTCATTTAATTTTGCTTTTTTAATTTTGTTGTTTTATTGGTTTTTTATTAAGTAATATATTTCAACATAATATTTAATTAATTAAATAATTGAATTTTTATTAACTGATATATTCTCACATAATACTTATAACATTACATATCTCTTTTTAAAAAAACTAAAATAAAAAAAAATACTCATCATATGAAGAATATGATTTCTGGCGGTTTCTGAACATTTTTGAAAATTTTTGTATTTCAAGTACATAATATATATGCTGAATTTTAATGTCTAACTTACACTGAAAGTTTATTATCCACTTTCCATACAAAATACCAAACAGGAATTTTAAAGTACGATGACACTGTCCTTGTCCATCACATACAGTTACAACATGAGTCACTATAAAGAAAGAATAAACAAATATCAATAAATAAATGTGTGAATGCATGTGCACAAAATCAGTTTATCTTAAATTTTAAACCTGGTTAAGTCTAGTGCAAAAGCCTCAAGCTGTGAAAGCTATAAAAAGTCATTGTATATGTCAGGAATCGCCTTTTCCTGTACACTGCTATGAGCAAATTAGATTTGCTACTTAGTGCATTGATCTCATATTGCAGAGACATTTTGTCATGAATTGCCTTTGTATTATACTACTCTAAATAAAAAGTATTTCTCCAGTGGAGAACTAGACTGCTATTTATTTAAAGCAGATGCCACTACTCAGACTTTGGTTTCAACTAATTTGCCTTGTCAACTTTTGACAATGCAAGATTAGCATGCTGGTAGTTGTCATTTCAGCTGTAATTAACTGGACAGTTTAAACAGAAACTGTAGTTAATTCATTCTCATGACTTGCAACTATATTTACTGACTCTCCAGTAAATATAGTTGATGTGATGACTTAACACATTTGCTGAATACTTTGAATGAGCTTCCACTCAATATAGTTGCAGCATAACTATGCACAAAAGCTTATCCATCCAGATGGAAGTTTGTTCCAACAATAAACTATCCACTGGCTGAAAGCAAACTCCCATACATCTATCCTGCAACCATTTTGAATCTGAACAAGATCACATACATAATGTGAACAAGAGAAGAGAAGAGATTTCAACAGCATTGAGCTTACTCAATCCATTCAGAGCATTAAACACTTCAACCAGATCTCGTTGCATATGATCCAGATCCACAATTCCCAGAACCAAAATCTTTCTTCGTAAGAGCACCCTTTTGTTTCCCCGCTGATCTTATTGCTCTTCTCTGTACCCACTTCAACAGAATCACATCCCTCTACAAATGAGGCTTCCAGATCTGTATGCAGTACTCAAGATGTGGCCTAATCATTGCCTTATACAACAGCATAATCACCTCCTTATCCCTAACTGGTAAAATACCTCTATATCATTGACAAAATCAGATGAGTTGTCCTGGCAGCCTGTTTGCACTGCTCAGAGAACTTCAAATCTGACTGCACAATTACCCCCATATCTTTTTCATTCTCCACTACTGTGAGTGTGATACTATACAGTTGGTATATCAATCTGAGATTACCTGCTACCCATATGAAGTACCTTGCATTTGTCATGTTAAACTTCAGCTGCCACAGCTCATTATTTAGGTATTTGTAAAAATTGTTCTTTTATTCTGATTGAAAGAAAACTTTGCTTTCATCTCTCATTTCATAGATGTAAAACAACACCTTTCTCTGTAACAGCCATCTTACTTCTATATGCAAAATTAAACATCCATGGCACTACAAAGCTGATTAAAGAGATGGGTTTTTAGTGGTTTTGATTTAATATAATTGACCATTGATACAACCTGATCTATCAGCAGTTTCAACTCATTGCCTAGCATTCTTCCAACAAAGCCTCTCTGTTTAGAAGGCAACGAATAAACATCATATTTGGTTTTTTTTTTTTTTCTCTACAGGTGAAATAAAACCTCTCATTGACCCTATCACTGATGGAGCACCATCGGCACAGATACCCACACACAACTTCCACAAAAGTTCTAATTTTTTTAAGTAGCCAATCAAAGTATCAAAAATGCTGTTACCTCTGTTGTGTTCTCTAAGCTCTTTGCAGCTTAAGAATTGAATTATAATTTCAGTTCCACAAATAAAATGGACAAAGGCTAGTAGTTGTGCTTGTCCCTAATATCAGTAGACCCTTCTGCTTGTAACATGAATCTGATGTTTTTTTTTTAAGCCATGTAGATACATGTTCCTTGATGTTAGAAAACATTTTTATTATTCTTCTTTGAAGAGTGTGATCCGATAGGGGATATTTTAGCAATTTCTCTTTCAACTTCAGAACCAATGTTCTTGACAATCAAATGAAAACCTGGCAAAATTAGGGCTACGGTGTGCAGTTTCTTTTGCAATGCAATGATTTCTTCTGCTTGATAAGAAGGGTTCTGGGCTTTTGCAGAAATTTTTTATTATTATTTTTTTTTCTTTGTTAGTTGTTGGCGCATCGGCTTCTGTGGCCATGATGCACCTCCAAAGGTTTTTGCAGTACTCTGATCCAAGCCCTAGGCGGGATTCGAATCCGCGACCTTTGGGTTGCCAGGCAGGCGCTTTACCCACCCGGCTAGCCCGGTCTACCAGAAATTTGTATTCTTTTCTCAAAATAATTTGCCTGTTTTTTTTTTTTTTTTTTGTTGTTGTTCAAGTAATCTTTTAAAATAGCTCAAATCTTTATCCATAAGATTTGGATGGTTAATGATTAAATGTGTCTTCAATTTGCTAAGAACCAGGGCATTGTTGGAAAGTTTTTTGCCACAAACAACACATAGAGATAGAGAACAGTCCTCTCCGCACAATGGAAATCTGAAACTAAAATAACTGTCCATATACTTTTGGATAATTCCTTCTCAAATCAAGCTGGCTCTTATCACTTTGGACCTCTCAATATAATCCTTGTTGCAGCATTCTTCTTCACGTCTTCTGATGATATTTTTCATTTTACTTTTACAGTGGCTACTTAAAGCATGAAAAAGTAATGATTAAATTAAAGGATAAAAAACAGAGAACTAAAATGCTTTATGTAATTATAGAAATGTACTCACAACACTGATTATATCTCTGCAAATCACCAAGCAAAACCTGTCTGAGAATTTTTTTATTTCTCTTAGGTAAACTGGTCAATGGGCTAAGTTGCTAGACAGCACTTGCACTCACCATATTACAGTGTAATACCCATTGTAATAATTATAAGGAAGCAACATTGGGCTGCACAGACTTAGTTTGAGTGTTCCCAAAGTGGGCACCTCTCTCTCTCTCTCTCTCTCTCTCTCTCTCTCTCTCTCTCTCTCTCTCTCTCTCTCTCTCTCTCTCTCTCTCTCTCTCTCTCTACGGAATTCTCACCGTAATTGCTATTTCCTTCCAATGCTGATTGGAAGGAAAGATCTTGAAGTTAGAAATGCTGAGGCATTATGGAAAATGCAAGTTGAAAGCAAGGTGACAGCTAGGCTATAAACAAATCATAACCACGCCACCAAAGGGGTGTTCCAGCAGGAATTCCCCAGACTCGTGTTGAGACCATGCATAGTAGACAAAATTCAACTCCATATAATAACTTCTCTGTTATACCTGGCACTAACTCCTGGCAAACAAGTGATAGTGCATAGAAGTACATTTTTGTTATTTTTATTACAAATTTTAAATTTGTCCTTATAATTTTTTAATTTATCTCGTGGCACACTTAGAACGGTTTTGCGGCACACTAGTATGCTGTAGCACACCAGTTGAGAACCACCATTCTACAGAAACAAATCATACATTCAGTGTGAAATATAATTAGTGCAAAAATCTGAATTTTTAAAATTCATTTGAACTATGTCTTTTACTTGAATATAGTTAGAGCTGTTCCTTGCAGACTTAAATTTAGTATATTGAAATGTGCAAAAATATTGGCCATATACAGTATGCTAACATAACTATGAAAAGCATTCTATTTCTTCTCATAGCTGAAACAAGCACTTCAACCTTTCAACCATGGGATAACATACTTCAGAATGTAACATGAAATACTTATACTTGTTTGTTATCCACTTCTTGACCTATCCACGTTTTGCCAGTTCATCCAGTTTTACTAACCACTTCATTTAGTATTTACCTTTAGTTCATTTAACATGGATCTGGCAACTACTGGCTCTCTAATGTGTACAGCAATGGTTGCAAGAAACAAAAGTTACAAAACATGCAATAAGTTCTGCATATTTTCCTGACATTGCATTATGAACCCCATCTGAATTAACTCCTATGCACTTTTGTAATTTTCCTTTTTTAATTTAATAAACTCAATCAAATATCAAACAAGCCATCCCAGTGATATGCAACAATAACATGCATTAAAAGAATAAAGGTTAATTAATTTTTCCACCAAATTCACATCTCACATAACTGACTAAGTTAGCATATCTTATATATCTGCACTTCCATCCCACCGAAGACAGTAGTATAATTTATTTATTATTATTATTATTATTTATTATTATTATTTTTTTTTCACTTATACCACACTCACGGTAGTGGAGAATGAAAAAGAGCTGGTGGTAACTGTACAGTCTAACATGTAGTTCTCTGAGCAGTACAAACAGGCAGCTAGGACAGCTCATGGGGGGGGGGTTGTTTATGATATATGGAAGAGACAAGGAAGTGATTACATCATTGGTTAGGCTGCATTTTGAGTACAAAGTCTCATTATAAGAAGGATGTGGATCTGTTGGAATGGGTGCAGAAATCAACAGGATTAGTATTAGTAGTGGCAAATAATGCAAGAAAGCAAGCTTGTACAGCATCAGTGAAAAAAAAAAAAAAAAAACATTTCACCTATCCAATCTTACAATAGTTTGTCTAGTTCTTCCTTAAATTTATTCAAACTTGTTCCAGCAATCAACCACCCACTGGCTGAAGGCAAACTTTTCTACACATCTATTCTGTAACCATCCTTCTTCAATGGTCAGGGGACACAAAGGGTAACCTTACCAAGAAAGACTTTAGTTCTGCAAGCTGCAGCATCTAAACTAGACATCTGCAAGGAGACCTTATTGTGGTGTTTAAAGTTTTGAATGAATTGAGAAAACTAAATGTTGATGGTATTCTTACTCTTCCTCTGGTGCCATACATAAATAAATTTAGATTGGGAAAACAATGGTTGCAGGATAAATCAGTGGAAGTTTGCTTTTGGCTATAAAAGTAATTGATTGATGGAACAAACTTTCAGTGAAACAGCCCACTGTTTCTACTTTCATCAAGTAGAAACAGTGGGCAGTTTGAATAAATTTCAGGAAGAAGTAGACAAATTATTAGAAGGGATAGACAGGTGAAGTGGGAAGCTTTTTTTTTTTTTTTTTTTTTTTTTGTTCTGTGATTTATTTCATATTTTTGGATGATGCTGTATAAACATGCTGCTTTGTATTATCTGCCACTACTAATGTCTGTCCTTATAATTGACTGTTTTTTTTTTTTTTTTTTTGTAATATTAGCAGTTCTTTTCTTGAGTGTCAGCCTCTCATCATTCAATAATAATATGATTACAATATTTCACCAGTTTATCTCCCAATACCACACTTCCCACCTCTTTGGCAGGTCATAAAATAAATTCTATTACAGTGAAGCTCTTTCTCTTTTTGCTATCAGCAGAGATACTGTACTTTATATGAAGCAAACAGTGTTTACATTCCTGCAGCTAGTTGTATTAAAAAAATAAGAAAGAAAGAAAAGTTTTTCATATGCATAGTGGCCAACCTCTGACTTTCAGAAAGCAGGATTTTTTTGTTATTTTATATTTATTTGATTGGAAACATTCAATTACATTGCATTTTCTGCCACTTGAAACTGAAAAATCATATTTGCATAAATACACAAAGTAACACACACAGAAAAAACACGTCTGACAACCGATTCATTAATTAGAGATGAACAACAAAATTCATGCATAAATTCCTAGAAATACCAAAATTTAACATCAAGGTTTTACGTTTTATTATGGTTTGTTTATTGTTGTTTGTTTATTTGGTTTTTAGGAGCATTAGCAACTAAGGCCATATTGCTCCGGGGATATGCGGTGGTCATTCCCTGACCTTTCCGCATCCTCCCTATTTGGTGGTTTTATTATGGAAAAAGACAGAAAGACTATGTAAGAGAGTGAGATTAAAATAAATAAATAATAAAAAAACTGAGTCGTGTCATAAATATGGAGAACTGAAAGCTATGCATATGTTCTTTATGCTTTCCCTCTAAATGCCAGCATAATATGACAATATTTTGTTTCAAGCTGACACTACAAGCTTTGTTTCAAGCTTTCTTTTGAGCAGGATACACCTTCCTACATTTGACTTCACCCTTCTTACATTTTATCCATTCATGAATATTTATCTTTATTCTTAAAATAACACAAAAATATAACTAATCTAAAGAAAATGAGCAATGTAAATTTGGCATACATCATGCAAATTGAACTGGAGTATTGACTTTTGTACAGGAATACTATGACTATTCCAGGTAGCTGCACAACATCTTTGTCTTGTGATACTAATAACAATTATGTGAATGCATTGGCAATGAACTCGATAAGAGGCAAGTTACTTGTACATAGAGAGGCTGGAATTTCTTCACATTTTAATTCCTCAAACTTTAAGCAAAACAATGTAATGCACTATGAAATAATATATTTTTTAAATTTCTGTTAAACTTCCCATACTCTCTATGAAACAAAAAATAACTTAAAAAAAATAAAACAAGCCCAATAATGAAATGCATAATTTTCACACTGTGTGTGACACTTTAATTATTATTGTAGTAATATGCATTGAAAGACAGATCTACATTAAATAATCTGGATTTTAATTTCTAAAAGTCGGTAGGTGTGTGCATGGATCAGTGATGAATACTGTCTTTGAAACAGACATGTCAAAGACAAATTGTTTACAAAATAATCACATGGATTTAAATCAAGCAATATAAGAGGCACATAGTGTTTAGGGTCAAGTGGCACTGGTGGTTTCCCACAACTTCATGATATTAGAGGTAGTGAAACAAACTCAACAACTATTTGAAAGAATTCTTTAAAATATATCCTTTCCAGAGTTTAATGCAATGCCTAAAGTATGAAGCTATTCACCACCTTACTGGAACCAGATATTTTCTATATCAACTTTGTTGCCTCCAAGAAAAAGAATAAAGTTTTTCCAAAAATTTTAAATAGTTAACTGGGTCCCTCAAGTAGAAATTGGACGAAAGACAAACTGATTTCTACAAAAATGCATGCCTAACATACTAAATAATATTGCATTCTTGTCAACATTTTAGAATTGGATACTATTACCTGCTCATCTTTGTCTTGATAATGGACAGCCAAAGTTGGATCTGAAACACTGATAAAAATGCAATACAGTAGATTCCGGTTATTTGGGCCATCGGTTAGCATTAGCATTAGTAGAGGCATTTGATGCAAGAAAGCAAGCTTATGCAGCATCAGCCAAAAAAAAAAAAAAAAAAAAAAAAAACCCACTTCCACTTCACCCCTCTGTTCGTTCCAAATACCTGTCCAGCTGAGCCTTAAACTTATTTAGGCTATCAACCTCCACCACAAGGGATGGAAGTCTGTTCCACCAACCAACCACCCGCTGGCTAAAGGCAAATTTCCTCACGTCTATCCTACATCTGTCTTTCCTCAATTTGAATTTATGCCCTCTCAGGTGATTTTTCTGAGCTAGAGGAAGAATCCCATCAGCATTGAGCATGCTTAAACCATTCAAGGCTTTATACACCTCTATCAGATCACCTCGCTGGTGCCTAGTCTCCAGACACTGTAATTTGCAAAACTTAAGCCTTTCTTCATAAGAGCACCCCTTTGTTCCATTCAATAATCTTGTTGCCCTTCTCTGTACTCGTTCCAGCAGCTCTACATCCTTCTTGAAATGAGGCCTCCAGACCTGTATACAATACTCTAGGTGTGGCCTGACCATTGCCTTATACAATGGAATAATCACCTCCTTATCCCTGCTGGAAAAATTCCTGTATATCATCGACAATACTCCATGAGCTACTGTTGCAGCCCGTCTGCACTGCTCAGAGAACTTCATATCTGCCTGCACAACCACCCCCAAGTCCCTTTCATTCCCTACCACTGTCAGTGTAGTACCACAGAGTTGATACGTTGCTCTGGGGTTGCTGTTTCCCATGTGTAGTACTTTACATTTGTCAATGTTAAACTTCATTTGCCACCTCTCAGCCCATCTGCTCAACCTTTCCAGATCCTGTTGCAGCAGCATAGTGTCAGTAGTGTGCTTGACAACCCTGCCAACCTTTGTATCATCTGCAAACTTGGACATTAAGCTTGATATACCATCATCAATATCATTTATAAATACAGAAAACAATAATGGACTCAACACTGAGCCCTGAGGGACTCCACTAATAACATTAGTCCACGATGAGCAGTGTCCATTGATTACCACTCTCTGTCTTCTCCCCCTCAACCACCCCTTTATCCATAGCAGCAATTTGCCTCCAATGTCACACTGCTCCAATTTGTGTAGCAGTCTTCCATGTGCAACAGTATCAAAAGCCTTTCTAAGATCCAAATATATAATATCAAAGTTATTCCCTGCATCCAGTTCTTTTGTGACTGCATCATAATATCCAATCAAGTTGGTCAGGCAAGACTTCCCCTTAACAAAACCATGCTGTGTCTGAGCTATAACTGAAGTCTTGTCTAAATGATCCTGCAGTGCTTCTTTAACCAGTGCCTCCATTAATTTTCCTGGAACAGAAGTTAAGCTCACAGGTCTATAATTACTTGTGTCAGCCTTTGATCCTCCTTTGTGAATTGGGGTCACATTTGCACATTTCCAGTCTATGGGTACCTCCCCTGAGTCCAAGGAAGCTCTCATAATTATGGCTAAGGGTTTGCTTACTTCCTTTGCTGCCTCCTTTAATATAACTGGATAGATCCCATCCACCCCGGGTGCCTTTCTTGTGTTTATCTTCAACAGTTTCTCCTCCACTTTACTCCCAGTTATTTCAAGATTCTGTAGCTTACTGCTAGAGTTGAATACACCTCTGGCATTCCCCTTGCTGAATAACTCCTCATGTGTGAATGTCGATGCAAAATATTCATTTAGTTTGTTAGCTACCTGAGCAGAATCATCAACAGTTGACCCATCAATATCAAGTGGACCAATCTGATTCATCCCCTTCCTTCTAGAGTTAACATAAGTAAAGAACTCTTTGCTGTTTTTCTTTGCATCCCTTGCCAAGGATTTCTCGTAATCTGCCTTTGCCTGCCTAACCTCCTTTGTAACTTGGTTGCATATCAACTTGTATCTATCATACGCTTCTGTGTCATGTGTTAATTTGTAAGTATCCCATGCATTTTTCTTCTGTGCCATATGCCTCATTAGTTCATCTGACATCCATTTTGGCCTAAACCTTGAACAATATTTCTTAGTTGGTATGTAAAGCCTAGTAGCTTCCAAGATAAGTTCTTTGAATGCTTCCCATTTTGAATTTGCTGTTGGTAACATCATCAGTTGGTCCCACTGTATAGAATTTAAATACTGTCTCAGTCCATCGTAGTCGCCTTTACGGAAGCAATAACCCTTCCCTTTACCCCTAATGGTAGTTACCTCTTTGAGTAAATCCCATTTCAGCACACTGTGATCGCTGCCACCTAGTGGTTCGTTTATCTGCAGATTCTTAATGCATGAAGAATCACTGCTGATAATCAAATCAAGAGTATTACTCCCTCTAGTTGCCTCCCGAACATGCTGATGTAGAAAACAATCATCCAATAAATCCACAAAAGCCCTGCTAGTGTGTGAGTAACCAGCCCCCAAATTCCGGTCAATATCTGGGAAATTAAAATCTCCCATTATAAGACTCTCTGATTTACTGGGCACTCTATTTCCCTGTACAGTTCCTTATTATACTCATCAGAGTCATTAGGCCTATAGCACACTCCTACTCTCAATTTTGATCTCCCAATGCTTACGTCACACCAAACTGACTCAACACTGCACTGTCCGGCGATGTCGACTGGTTTCACTTCCTTGGTTTTTATGTTTCATAACTAATAGCATAACCCCTCCCCCCTTCCTATCCTGTCTGTCCTTTCTGTAGACGTTGTACTCCCCAAATTGCAGTTCTGCATCCCTTATATCTGTGTGACACCGTCTCTGATATCCCAACAATATCTGCCTTTGATGTTTTGAGCAATACCTCAAATTCATCAAATTTATTTACTAAAGTCCTAGCATTGGTGTACACGCAAGTATACCTGCACCTGTTCTTTTTCTTAGCTACCCTAACACAACCCATGTGTTTACTTGTACCCCAATGATTCCCAGCAGTCTCTGAAATATCTTGCATCTTATTTTCCAGGCTTCTGCTCATTCCAATAGAAGCAGTGCAAGAATCTCTTTCACCTCTGCCAGTGGCTACTGTCAATCTATTGGTCTTTGTCTCCCCCCAAGCTAGCAGTTTTCCGACCCACCTAACACTGCCTCGATAGCATCAGCAAATATTCTTGCACCCTTTCTATTTAAGTGTATCCCATCCCTGTAGAAGCAATCTCTCCTGTTAACAAGTACAGTCCAGGCTGAAAAAAATTCTACCCCTTGAGCCTTGCACAATCTTTCCAGGGCCGAATTGATCGACAAGGCTCTCATCATATACTCCCTCCTATCGTGTCTGGGCAGAATTGCAGACACTTTCAAATTCAACCCTAATTCTCGGCTTTTGTTCAACAGTGACCTGTACTTGTTAAGTAATTCTGCCGGTCTCCTACTCTTAATATTATTAGTGCCAACGTGTACAACTATATCACCTTTTGTGCCCTTAAATCGGGGCAGCCGTTTATTTGGGGAAAATCTTAAAAAACAGAACCCAATCGAGAAAATAGCCAGGGTTTACTTCGCTTAATTGTGACAAAATGCCATTTAATCGGGGCAGGAGACTGCAGCACTGAAGATTACCCTACGATTGTCTCCGACCGTACCACATAGTATGGTTGGATTTCTGGAGGTCACAACCATAAAACAATAAAAACAATTAGCATTAGCAGTCAACTGTTTATTGGGTTTTTGTGTTAGTGAAATCTATCATAAACTGATAGTAAACTCGATCTTATTGAATTTGTGATAATACCGACAGCTGGAATTCTGTGGGTTATTATGGTAAAATGTGTTTACACTTCTATGGTATCTTCAATCATATAAAAAAAATAAATTTTCAGAATTCTTCATTCCTATTTTTAAAGCTTCATAATTTGTTACTCCATTCTCACTTGCGCGTATCGTTTTACATGCAATTTGTGTGTGTGCCATGTTCTTTGTTATTGATTGCTTATCTTTTTACTGTTTTAAATTTTAACTCCCGCCCACAAATGACAGTGAACAGAAATGTCAACTAGTTTAGTTAGTATGTACCTATTACAGTACGTATTAATTCTTCCGATTATCACGTATATTCTTCCAAATTTCACGTATCATTAATTTTTTAATTGGTAAGGTAATAAAGGGTAAATTTGTACTTAATATATCTTTACTTTTATAGCCTGTGGAATATTCCTCCTATTTTCGCTAATTAGAATCGCTGTTTAATTGAATTAAAATTCAATTCACAAATGTGATCACAATGACCGGCGCTTATTACACATCGTATAGTGAATGGTACTTTACAATAGTGACTCCATCGTAACGTGATTTGAGGGGGGGGGGATTGTATTTTTAACCATTTACGTGAAACTTCGGATAATTGGGGCAGCTGCTTAATCGGGCCATAATGCACTAGTCCCGATGTGTCCCAAAAACTGGAATCGACTGTATTTAGTATATTAGGCTTGCCTTTTGGTAGGAAATACATTTAAGTCTTTTGTCTAATTAATATTTCAGAACTCAATCTATTTAAAATTGCATGAATAGATGGGAATCAAGTTTTTAATTTTTTCAACTGGACTTTTATTCACCTCGTGTAATGCCTTTACAGGAGGTGAATAAAAAGTTATTCTTGTGGAATAACTTTATAATAAAGTTATTCCACAAGACCTCTTCAATGAATACTAGTTTAGATATGTCAGTCTTGGAAAGTCTTTCACTTCACAGTATATCAATTAAAATCTATACAAGTGTCTTAGAGAAGAAGGTTAGAAGTACCAATAAACTAACCAAGTTTTAGGCCAAACAGGGGATGCCAAGATGAGATATTCACACTAAGACAAATTACAGAATGTTGTGGGAACAAAACAAGAACCTGTGTGTAGGATTTTCTAATGATTGTGAAAATCAAAAAAAAAAAAAATCATACAGTACCCAACTATAAATTTGTTGTCTCAAATTATAGAAAATGGTGAGGACTAAAGAAAGCATTGAAAAATGCTTCCTTCAAAGTTAAGTTTTGAGTGAGGTGGGGCTGCAAAATAGCACCATATTTTATAATCTTTAAGGGCTATTTAATATCAACAGCATTCAGTGTGGAGATGCAAAAATTGGATCAATATTATTTGTGTTAAATAACAGCTTACAAGACCTTTAAGAATCTCTGAATAAATCAAAAAAGGTTATAGAGAATTTGGGATTAAAATTGCAAAAAACAAAAAAGTTATGAAAACTGGTAGACATATTGAAAAATTTAGATTGCAGATTTTTTAAATAAGTCACACAAGGTAGAAATTTTATATATCTAGGAACAATTTTTAGTGAATATATATGATTAGATATGGAAATAAACAATACAAAAAAGTAAAGCAGGAAATGTAGAAAGTGAGTTAAACAAATTCATTTGGAGCAAATGAGAAATTATCCAAAAGACAAAATTAGCTATTTACAAACAGTTTTCAAGCTTTTCAGGATATGGAGCTAAAAGCAGAGTAAGAAATAAAGGAATTGATCAATAATTCATTTAATAAATGGAACTAAAATAAATGCAAGATCACACTACAGATAGGAAATGAGAGGCAGGAGAAATAATTTTTGTGCTCTTTTATTTAAGGAGACTGAACTGAATCATATATAAAAAAGAGAAAATAAAAAGTGGATTATAAAAACAAAAATCTCAGTTACAAACGGATTACTGTACTAATCAAGCAAAAGTTTAGTTAAAATATGGATATTTTGTATCTAAATTAACTTACCTTCTGGACTAAAATCTTGTACAATGGTCGCTTTTATCATAGCAGCACACTTTTGCAAAGTTATCTTTTGGTTATTATCCAGTCCAGTAGAAACAATAACCATTTTTGACTCATTTGGCTTCAACTGGCATTAAAATATTTACAATTATTAGAACACACTCAGACAAAGAATACTTTAAACAAAAAACTAATCTAAAAAATCTCTCTCAAAAAAAGTAATGTTTCATTAATAAAAAAAAAATATATATACATTATTTGATATCAAATTAAGCCAATTTTCAGTCAAATTATTCAATTAAATTAATCAAAAATAAAGGACATGTATACAGGCAGGCCTCAACTTGAGTAAAATTTCACATTATGTCACTAGCAATTTATCACCCATTTTTAATTGTTATGGCAACCTGTCTTTTATTTATTATTTTAATATTATTATTATATTATATTTCATAATTCATACAAACATAGCACCAGAACAGACAAAATAAGAAAAAATTTACATACACAAACTCTTTAAAAATTTGATCAGTATCAGCTTGAGGTTTGATTTTAATGTATGAAGTGGAGTTCTGCCATCCTACCAAGTACAGTTAGTCCTCATATAGCACGATAGTTGTTTTCCTAGAAACCCTCGTGCAATGCAAAATCGTGCAATATAAACAACAGGCCCTATGGGAAAAATAGGGTTAGGTGCCGATCACCCAAGATTGAACACACATTTGTAACCAAAACATTACCAAACACAATAAATAATCGTAATAAAATACGTAAGTATTTTATTACGACTATTACGTAATAAAATATTGCTAATGCTTTCGCTTCTATCTTAAGCAAACTTGTTTTTTGGTTGATTTTCTATCCAAACAGATGACAGCCGTTCCATCTCTTCCAATTCTTTGTGTCTTAATCTAATGAATTTAAATTACACTTTGAGTTGTTCCTGCTATGAAAGTTGTTTTTATTTTCTCTGCATTCTTTGTGATTCTTGGAGTTGCCTCATTTAGGTCTGTAGTACGTGCAATATCACATGGTCTTTCATTTCGCTCAAAGCGTTTCACAATTTCATATTTTTCTCTATCGACAGAGGCGGACTGGCCATAAGCCTTACCGGGGAAACCCCGGTGGGCCGGAGGCCGGTGTGATTTTGGCCATAAACGCTAGTATGAGGCCACGATAAATTTTCCCAGGTAAGAATTTTTGACCCAGTCCGCCTCTGTTTATCGATATTGCTTTTCGTTTTCTCTCTGAATCTGCAGTGTCTTCACCAGGACTCTTCCTTTTCACACCTTTTAAGTATTTTACTCATTTTTAGGGAATAAAGCACAATTACAAAACGAGGAGGCACGCTTGATACGCATAAACAAAGCTGTGTGCGTGTAGCAACTGAATAAACAACACCATAAAGACAGAGATACACTATTAGCACCTCACATTTTACTAAAGCAAAATTAAACAATAAAAACAATTTCCAGTTGCGTTTCTGCTAGTGGAATCTGTTACTAACTGGTAGTAAACTCGATCTAATTGCATTTGCAATTATACCAATAGCTGGAATTGTGTTGGATTTTACGTTATTATGGTGAAATATGTTTCCCCTTCACTGATATAAAAAACATAAATACATTTTCAGAATCTTCTCTTCATCTTATCGTGTTGCGTTCGGTTGGGGTGATTCCGCGTTCGACTGCCATTTCTTGTAAACACAAAGGTGAATCGTGCATAAGCGAATTCGGTTCATGTTATATAAGATATCGGTCCCCTATTTATAAATCGTGTATGATCAAATTCGTGTAGTGTAAACACGTGTTATATGAGGACTGACTGTACTGAATATATCAACATCAGCTTATTTCCCAAGGTGTTGCTATGTTTTTGCAGATCCTGCATGCATTAGACTCTCACTACAGCCTGTCATTAATGCACAGAAAAAGTACTTTAAGTTTTTTACTACAGTCTCAAATATGACAGTATATCAACTCTGCATCACATCCAATTCACCTAAAAAGAAAACGACTACCTAGGCAGTCTGCTTCCCAAAACATCTGGCACACTAAATGTCTCCATGCAGTGTATTTTTTTTGGGCAAATTTTAAAGATTACTTTTAATCCTTAAAAATAACTTTAATCAACCATTCTTAAATGTGTGTGTGATGGTTGCTTGTCAAAACATATGAACTGAGAGGAAAATGAAAAATTAAAATTAATTTTTTTTCTGTGCATGTTGAATAAAAAAATTATATTTTAATACTTAGTTGTTGTTATTTGGTTTTTAGGAGCATTAGCAATTAAGGCCATATTGCTCCGGGGATGTGCGGTGGTCATTCCTGACTTTTCCGCATGCTCCGTATTTGGTGGTCATGAGCTCGAACCCTGGTCTAATCAAGAAGCGTGTGCTACGCACTGCTGCTCCTGCCCACCTGGCTACGGAGGCGCCAATACTTAGTTGTAGAAGAATAAGAGAAATTTACCTCAATATGATAAATAGAACACTTCCGTATGCTCCAGAAATTAAAATGAATAAAAGATTAATGCAAAATGTTTACAGTAAAAAAATCAATTGAAAACAATTCAAAAATTAATTAAAAATACAAAACAATTTAAAAAGTTTAACGTAAATTTTGAAAAACAATTTTCCTTCCTGAAGCTGACAGTGCTTTTCAACCATATGTCATGATTATGGAAGCTTGAAGTTTAGATAGAGCATTTATTTGTCTTCATGCGTGCACGTAAAAGACCACACATCGAAGATTAAATATGGACAGTGAACGTTAATAGAATTCTCATACGAAATTTTTAGAAATCTTCAAGTACCGTGTTGATAGACTAGAAAAGAATAGCAAAAGCTTAAAAAGCGGTACTCACCTTGAAATTAATCTGCGATGGTTTACTTAGGTAGCGTGGTTAATGTTTAAGTTGAATTGTTAAATTGAAAAATTAAAAGGGAGGGAAGTAGGTAAAAGTTGACTGAGTTAAATGGGCGCAAGGAAACAGAAGTGTACACATCCAATCCTTGGTTGTCATCGAAATAAAAGAAAGAAGAATAATTAAAAACTATGTAAGTGAATCCGGTGAAGCCAATAGTCTTTACGAGGACTTTCGTTAGTTAAAGAACGTCTTCAGTTGGCAATGTGTGGGGAGAGAACGCGCATGGTATTTTAAGAATAAAAAATTATACTCTCGTGATGCCTTTTTTGACATGTGGGAACTTTAATCTCGAGAGGTTCCAAATTGGGGAAAGACTGAAGGGGAGTTTAGAATTTTGTGGTTTTTAAAATCACTCAACTCCCACCTGAAAAACAGAAAGAACTTAAAAATCCTCCTTTCCTCAAAGGTCAGTATGCAAATGATTATAGGCAGGACCAGTGGCACTCCACACCTTTGGGCAGTAGTCAAGCCTAACCAATTAAAAAATTCATAATTTGGCCATTTATCATCCTAAAAATACCAAAAAAATCTTAATTTTTCTCAATTCAAATACTATTGAATCAACATGGATCTAGAACATTTGGATCATCATTTGGATAAATGATGTTTCCTTCTTCATAGGCTGTTGATGAAAGTGTTTCAGTGAGTTCAGATAGTTCCTCTATTAATAAGGAACCCAGAGTAGAATTACCAAGACCTGACCCTAAAGGCCTCCCGCCACCTGTTGATAGGTCTCTGTGAGACTGTTTGGGAACCCTGATTCTCTGAAAGAGGCATACACTTTCCAATAGAAGCAGTGCAAGAATCACTTATACCTCTACCTGTGGCTGCTGTTAATCTATTAGTCAGTGTACCCCCCCCCCCCAAACTAGCAGTTTTCTGACCCACCTAACACTGCTTTGATAGAATCAGCAAATAATCTTGCACCCATTCTATTTAAGTGTATCCTGTCCCTGTGAAAACAGTAGTCCCTCCTGTTAACAAGCACAGATCACACCACGAAAAAATTCGATAATAAATCTAACAAAATATGGAATGTTAAATTCAAGCAGAGATGAAGAGAGAATGTATAAGTATCATAGAAAAATGATCAAATTTCACAATTTTTCTGTGATTAACTCATTTTTATTAACTACATTATTTTATTGTTATTCATTCTTTTATACCTTGGGCTGCTGATCAAAATTTGGAAATGAAAATCTTGGCACCATGTAGTTACTGAAACGGTTTTATAGGCAACCACTTTGGTAATATTCCACTTAAAAAAATAAAATAAATTAACAAGGAGGAAAAAATAAAGAGAAAAGATAATGCATGAGGTTTTATTACAAAACATTTCTTAATATTTTTTAGGAACAAAAGTAAAGGCTTTCAGTCCCCTCCTCCCACCTTTCTTGCATGATCAACACCGAATACTTTCCCACTGCTTTGGCAGCCTTGAGAAAATTTTCTGTAACCATTGGAACACCATCAATTGCCTTGAAATTTAATGCAAAAAAAATAAATAAATAAAAAATCACTTCAGAGAAAAAACATGTTTTCTTCAGAATGCAGATCTGAATAATGATCTCTTGGTGTGTAGGGTGTCAATTTATCTGTTAAACTTCATATAAGAGATAAGTCACTTATCAGAATAATACACATACCTGTACTGTATCATAGGTTAATTGTATACTCTTTAACATCAAGCGAAAGCAGAAATTTGAATGAAATTTTTCATAGTTGTGTTCAGATACCTTTACTACAGTACAGGCAGTATTACTAAAATATTAAACAGCTGTAGAGTATATAATTAGAAATGCAAGAATAATGAATATAACCATAACAAATACCAAGGAAAAGCTTGCTGTGAGCCATCATTCAAATTTTGTTTTGCAGGTATTTTATTTCCAGGGTAATTCAAATGATATGGCCCAGAGGTGATATGCTACTTCACTTAAGAAAGCAGTAAAATTTAACTAATATAAAGATTAATAAAAATTAATGTCAATAAAGATTAATTTTCAAAAAATAAATGCACAAAATGTCAACTTTTATTTCATATCAGAAACTTGCATAATATGAAACAAAATGCAGTCTTCCCTTGTTAACAATTTAGTAAAAGCCACCTTCTCTTTCAACAAGAATTATTAAAAACAAATAATAGACAAGTATGGAGATATGCCATGAGCATCAAATTAGTTGATAGATAACAAACAGATTGTAACACATTTCACAGCAAATTTTACCTAGTGTTTTTACAGCTGTGTTTAAATGCAATATTTGAAAAAATAAAATAATAAATAATAATAATAGTAAATAAATAAATTTGGTAAATTGTTCACTTTGTTTGTTAGCCAGTTGAAAGTGCTGATCACCATAAATAAATGCATAACTATGAAGCTACCAATGGAATTTCTGAAAGCATTAAGTTCAATATTGTTAGTTAAACTAACTTAGCATGAGCAGAGGCAATACAATTCAAGAAAGCAACTTATGCGGCATCAGCCAAAAAAAAAAAAACAAAAAACCTCCTCCCATTTCACTCATCTATTCAACTCCAAATGATTGATGCTTGTCCAGCTCAGTCTTAAATTTATTTAAGCTATCAACTTCCAAAAAAAACTTCCATCCCTTGTTGTGGAAGTTGATAGCGTAAATAAATTTAAGGCTGAGCTGGACAAGCATTTGGAGTGAATAGATACGTGAAATAGGTGGTGTTTTTTTTTTTTTTTGTTTTTTTTTGGGCTGATGCCTGCATAAGCTTACTTTCTTGCATTGTATGTCTCTGCTAATGCTAATCCTAAGTTAGTTTAACAATATTTAACTTAATGCTTTCAGAAACTCCAATCGTAGCTTCATATCTATGCATTTATTTATGGTGATCAGCACTTTATTGAATTTAGAAAGCAAATTTTAGAAAATCTTATTGAATTTGGAAAGCAAATTTGTCAGTGCTATTCAGAAAACAGATTTTGCAGTAAACTGAAATGGCACAGTTTCGCAAAAAAAAAAAAAAGTGCATAATGATTTTCTTCACAATATGAGATTGAAGCATTTCTTTCAGCAAACAATTTTTATTGGTAAGATACAAAATTATGCTCTTTAGGTCTCAATTTCTAATTTTATACTTAGTGCTAAAGTATGAATATAGTTTATAGGCAAATATATTTAAATTTGAATCAAGAGTTTAAATGCTAGAAACAAGGATCTGAAATACTTGTGAATTTACTAAACAGACACAAAAAAAAATACCTCTGGTGCTAAGGTTTTTGTAGTTTTCATGAAGTTAGGATAAGTATTTAATAATGCTGATACTGTTTCTTCTCCATGTCCAAGATCTATTGGTGTGAGACCTCGGGAATTTCTACATTATTAAAAAAATAATAATAAAAGAATGTTTAATTAATTAGAACAAGAAATATTGCCTTACCAAACTAATATATCCTCCTTACCCCCATCCTTCAGTGTGTCAATTCAAATCTAGGTAAGGCATAAATATATGTGCGCAGATCCAGAATATCATTTAAAGGCTCACATTTCATAGCATTCACCAATTCCATGTTACTATATGATAATTTTTTTTTTTTTTTAACGTGAACCCCAAACACGAGAGGTATTAGCACCTATAGTACTTAGTACCATGCTTGGGTTGGAGGTTGAGAAGACGAAAGAAGATATTTGTTGACATTTGACTTGAACTTCTGTAGATTGCAATTTTCAGGAAATACATATGAAGGAAGGTATAAATTAAATTAAGCTACACTATTATATTGTCAGTTATAAATATTACTTTAAGAGATCTACAATTTTCAAATATGAAGGAGGGTTGTTCCAGAAAACGGCAGTTGAATGAATAAATGAGGAAGATGAAAAGTTGGTTCTGTGGGTTTGAAGTTGGACAGTAAATGGATGTTGGCTGGTGGCGGCACGTGTTCGGACCGTTTTGAAAGAGAGCGGGAATTATAGAAGCCAATTCAGAAGAACAGAGCCCATGGAAGTATCTGTAGAAGAGGCATGCAGCAGAAACAGTACGTCTATGAGAAAGCGAGCGGAGAGACTCTGTTAGAGATGAATCATTAATTAACCTAACTGCCCTCTTCTGAATGGAATCAAGAAGCCTGAGAGAGGTTTTGGGGGCACTACCACAGATGTTGGAACAATATTCCATGGCAGGGCGGATTTGCGATTTATACAGAGTGAGCAGCTGTTGGGAAAAAAAGTAATGCCGAGAGCGAAAGAGAAAACCAAGTTTTTTAGATGCAGAGGAAGCAATATTTGTAATGAGCTTGTGCCAAGGGAGATTAGAAGTCAGGGTAATCCACAAAAGAGATATATCATTTTGCCTAGAAATCGGAGTGTCACTAAAGAGAAGCAAAGGAGCAGAGAAGAATCCTTTTTGCGAGATATAAGACAAGACTGAGTTTTAGAAGGGTTGAAATCAACTAAGTTGTCTTTGCTCCACTGGAGAATTACCTGAAGATCGGCATTTAAGGAATTGGTAACAGATTTTCGAGAAGTTGAAGCTGATTGAGAAGGACAAGGTTTCTCAAAATGGAAAGTGGAATGCAATGTGCTATCATCGGCAAAATTATGGATAGGATTTCCAGTCAATGGAAGAAGGTCATTAATATACAAGAGGAAAAGAGTAGGGGAAAGAACTGAGGGGACACCGGCTTGGGGGACATGGAGAAGTTAGAAGATAGAGAGCCATCTACCATCACCCTCAGTGAGTGATCAGAGAGAAAACTGGATAACCAATTACTAAAAACAGTTGGCAAACCATAAGTTGGAAGCTTGTTTAGAAGACCTTTATGCCAAGCACGATCAAAAGCCTTTGGGATGTCAAGGACAACTACTTGTGTTTCACCAAACCTTTCCATTGAATTAGTCCATAAATGGGTAACATAAACCAGAATATCACCAGTGGATCGACACTGACGGAATTCATACTGGCGGTCATTGATCAGACGGAAGGTTTCTAGGTAGTTCAAGAGTTGGCAGTTAATTGATTTCTCCATTACTTTAGAAAGAGTAGAAGTAATTGCAATGGGATGATAATTGGATGGGAGGGATTTGTCACCCTTTTTAGGAACTGGCTGGATATGAGCAAATTTCCAAGCAGAAGGAAAAACACCTTTGGAATAAGAAAGTGAATAAAGGCGGCAAAGAATAGGAGTAAGTTCAGGAGCACAGGTTTTGAGAACAAGTGGAGAAATATCATCAGGACCTGGAGCTTTTTTAGCATCAAGATTCATCAAAATCCTTCTGATATCCTTTTGATGGGGATTAGAAACCCCCATTGAATGGGGGTTTCTAATTTTGGTCGCGCGCGCACACACACACACACACACACACACACGTTGGCAACTGTGGTGGAAATTCAATCATCCCTCATCTTCCAATCCATTTATTAAGAAGTTCTTCATCAAGAAAACATGTGATTCTAAGCAAGCATTGCAGTACAACCCCCAGGGGCTCACATCTGGTGAGTATGGGCTTGGCTCACCCAGGGTCCTGAGCTGGTGTTCATCATTCTTCTGTTTCTTGGTGATTCCTTTCTACTTTTCTCTCCCTCTCTGGGTAATTCAGAATTTTTTTTTTTTTTTTTTTTTTTGCTTGGTGCAGCATAAGCCTCAGGCTTCCTTGCACCATATTGCTGCTAATAATAATAATCATCCTACTGAAAGAACATAGTCATGCAGTTTGATAATGCAACATCATCAAGCAAACGTACAAGGAGTCCTTACAACACTGGAATCTATGTTCCACTTTTGGCACAGTATTGTCCCACATCCATGCTCACGTCATTAATCATGGATCGTGTTTCATAGTGTGTTGCTTCAGTCCACAATGTTGTTGTTACTGTAATATGGGTTTTAGGAGCATTAGCAACTAAGGACATATTGCTCCGGGATATGCGGTGGTCATTCCCTGACCTTTCCACATTCTCCATATTTGGTGGTGACGGGCTTGAACCCCGGTCGAATCAAGAAGCGTGTGCTACGCACTGCTGCTCCTTCCCACCTGGCTACGGAGGCGCCCAGTCCACAATGATTGTTCATCAACCCAATATCAAGTTATGTTATTTCTTCATCTCCAAACAGTATTGAACATTCTCTTGCAGATCATTATTCCGTATTGTTTGGTGCTGAGGCCACTCATCTTAACGGTCACAAATAATAGCTCCCCATAATTTTTGATCATGTTTCTTGGATGAACTTTTGTTACCTAGGAGTATGTACCACAGTTAGGATATACCAAGTTTAGAAGGATGTTTGTTGTTTGAGCCTCTGACTTTTTTAGAATATAAGCATATGTATCAATGTACTGAGAGTAACAGGAAAATCAAGCTGGCAGATTGTGATGGGCAGAGAAGTGTTTCTGCAGTTTACACACAGTAATTCATATGGTTTGGCTATGATTTAGTGAGAGAGGGAAGAGTTGCTGATGAAATTAAGAAAATTAGTATGTGATACTGATACAAGATGTCTTCTTTGTTGTTTTTATTAGCATTAGCATTTGTAGAGGCATATGATGCAAGAAAGCAAGCTTATTCAGCATCAGCCAAAAAAAAAAAAAAAAAACCCACTCCCATTTCACCCCTCCGTTCGTTCGAAATACCTGTCCAGTTGAGCCTTAAATTTGTTTAGGCTATCAACTTCAACAAGGGATGGAAGTCGGTTCCACCAACCAACCACCCGCTGGCCAAAGGCAAATTTCCGCACATCTATTCGACAACCGTCCTTCCTCAATTTGAATTTATGCCCTCTGAGGTGATTATTCTGAGCAAGATGAAGAATCCCATTGGCATTGAGCATGCTCAAATCATTCAAAGCCTTATACACCTCTATCAGATCACCTCGCCGGTGCCTAGTCTCCAGACTCTGTAATTTGCAAAACTTAAGCCTTTCTTCGTAAGAGCAACCCTTTGTTCCATTCACTAATCTTGTTGCCCTTCTCTGTACCCGTTCCAGCAGCTCTACATCCTTCTTGAAATGAGGCCTCCAGACCTGTATACAGTACTCAAGATGTAGCCTAACCATTGCCTTATACAAGGGAATAATCACCTCCTTATCCCTGCTAGAAAAATTCCTGTATATCATTGACAAGACACCATGAGCTACTCTTGCAGCTCATCTGCACTGCTCAGAGAACTTCATATCTGCCTGCACAATTACCCCCAGGTCCTTTTCATTCTCCACCACTGTCAGTGTAGTACCGCAGAGTTGATACGTTGCTCTAGGGTTACTGTTTCCCATATGTAGTACTTTACATTTGTCAATGTTAAACTTCATTTGCCACCTCTCAGCCCATCTGTTCAACCTTTCCAGATCCTGTTGCAGCAGCATAGCGTCAGTAGTGTCCTTAACAACCCTGCCAACCTTTGTATCATCTGCAAACTTGTACATTAAACTTGATATCCCATCATCAATATCATTCATAAACACTGAAAACAACAACGGACCCAACACTGAACCCTGAGGAACTCCACTAATAACATTAGTCCACGTTGAGCAGTGTCCATTGATTACCACTCTGTCTTCTGCCACTCAACCATCCCCTTATCCATAGCAGCAATTTGCCTCCAATGCCACACTGCTCCAATTTGTGCAGCAGTCTTCCATGTGCAACAGTATCAAAAGCCTTTCTAAGATCCAAATATATAATATCAAAGTTATTCCCTGCATCCAGTTCTTTTGTGACTACATCATAGTATCCAATCAAATTGGTCAGGCAAGACCTGCCCTTAACAAAACCATGCTGCGTCTGAGCTATAACTGAATTCTTGTCTAGATGATCCTGCAGTGCTTCTTTAACCAGTGCCTCCATTAACTTACCTGGAACAGAAGTTAAACTAACAGGTCTATAATTACTTGTGTCAGCCTTTGATCCTCCTTTGTGAATTGGGGTTACATTTGCACATCTCCAGTCTATGGGTACCTCCCCTGAGTCCAAAGAAGCTCTCATAATTATGGCTAGGGGTTTGCTTACTTCCTTTGCTGCCTCCTTTAATATAACTGGATAGATCCCATCCACCCCAGGTGCCTTTTTTATGTTTATCCTCAACAATCTCTCCTCCACTTTCCTCTCAGTTATCGCAAAATCATCCAGCTCACTGCCAATGTTTACTTTACCTACATCATTCTCCTTCCTGAATAACTCCTCATGCGTGAATGTAGATGCAAAATACTCGTTTAGATTGTTAGCCACCTGAGCAGGATCCTCAACTTATGTATATTAGTAGACAGTCCTACTACTCACTGCTGCTGCTTCATGCATAAGAAAGAATATCAAGGGATAAACCTGAACCAGAAAACTATAAAAGGACAATTTGGCTTGGGAACCCCACTTCTAGCTGCATCAATCACACAGAAGATAAAACAATGCTATAAAGCAAATTGGTCCTTGAGGTTGTCTCAGACATCTTTTAGATATGCCAGACAAGCTGTACTTGCAACCTGGGAGTCTAAAAGGATGATGAACTGATATTCAAGTGACACTCAATTCAGGTGGACTCAATTTCAGTGAAGTCCGGTCAGTCTGTAACAGCCAGATCTTCTGCTTGCACCTTCACGATGGTGGGACTGTTAGTAATCCTAGGTATAATCCCCATGCGCAAGCACACTGTGGGTGACCACCCAGGTGTGAACAAACGTAAGCAGGAGTCGAAGTGTGGTGCCCACACCACATGGAGGAATGACGCCCCTCTGTGTTACCAGGCAATACTAGGTGGTAGATGACTCTCATCAACTGATGCAATAACACTGCTTTGTTTATTGGGGCTTGAAGGAGACTAAACCACGTTTAGTCTCCAGAGCCAAGTTCTGGTCAAACCTTCCCCATCTCTTCCATCAAGCAGTATGACTGATGTCTTTTGAGGTTATGATGGACATCATGGCGAGATCCAAACTTCCTTACATTTTGAGGGCACAGCTCTAAAACAGTATTCACAGGCCGGCTGCTAGTTAATACACTAGACTGAACTTATTGGTAACTATTCTAGGAGGCTTCCGAATCAGTTATGTATAATCTTGCTACCTCTACTCTGCCAGATAGTGACTGGATGGAGTCTGAGTAGTGTGTATACGAGGGTAATGTCAAGGCCACGTTATGTCAAGGATCTGGGAATAAGAATATATTCTTACCCAGATCCTTGATGTGTATGCCATATCCAAAATTTCATTACTTCATACAGCATGTTCCCCCCCACTTCATTAACCGCCAACTCTTATTAAACTACCTAGAATCCTTCCGTTTCATCAACGATCGCCAGTATGGATTCTGTCAGTGTTGATCCACTGGTGACATTGTGGCTTATGTTACCCATTTATGGACAAATTCAATGGAAAGTTCGGTGAAACACAAGCAGTAGCTCTTGACATCTCAAAGGCTTTCAATCGTGTTTGGCATAATGTTCTTCTAAACAAGCTTCCATCTTTTGGTATGCCAACTGTTTTTTGTAATTGGTTATTCAGTTTTCTCTCTGACCACTCACTGAGGGTGATGGTAGATGGCTCTCTGTCTTCTAACTTCTCCACTAATGCTGGTGTCTCCCAAAGTTCAGTATATTAATACAAAGTTCTTGTATATTAATGACCTTCTTCCATTGACCGGAAATCCTATCCATAGTTTTGCCAACGATAGCACATTGCATTCCACTTTCCAATTTGAGAAACCTTGTCCTGCTCAATCAGCTTCGACTTCTTTAATATCAACTACAAATTCCGTAAATGCTGATCTCCAGGTAATTCTCCAGTGGGGCAAAGACAACTTAGTTGATTTCAATCCTTCTAAAACCCAGTCTTGTCTTATATCTCCCAAAAAGGATCCTTCAGCCCCTATGATTATCTTTGGTGACACTCCGATTTCTAGGCAAGATGATATCTCTCTTTTGGGGATTACCCTGACTTCTAATCTCTCTCTTGGCACAAGCACATTACAAATATTGCTTCCACTGCTTCTAAAAACTTGGTTTTCTCTTTTGCTCTTGGCATTACTTTTCTTCCAAACAGCTGTTCACTCTGTACAAATCACAAATCTGCCCTACCATGGAATATTGTTCCCACATCTGGGACATTGCCCCCAAAACCTCTCTCAGGCTTCTAGATTCCATTCAGAAGAGGGCAGTTAGGTTAATTAATGACTCATCTCTAACAGAGTCTCTCCACTTGCTGTCTCATAGATGTACTGTTTCTGCTGCATGCCTTTTCTACAGATACTTCTGTGGGCACTGTTCTTCTGAATTGGCTTCTACAATTCAGTTATTTTCAGAAAATTTCATTTTGACCGTTATCATGGTGCCGACTAAGAGAATAAGTGACAGTACTACTAGTAAATCTACCAACAAAAGGAAAACCATCAATTTGGATCAGAAAATTAAAATAATAAAGATGTATGAAAATGGTCAAACTTTAACAAGTATTGCGCTGAATTCAGATTTGTCAATAATAATATAGTAGCAATATGTTATTAGTCATTCCCGAGTTACATAAAACTCGATGAAGTAAGAAGTCCTGGAACCTATCTCTTATGTATATCGGGGACTTTTGTATTTTTGGATTAACCAGGAAATCGATTATCCGGGATTTGTTTTTTACCATCTATCCCGGAAAATCAAGAGTCTACTGTATTTGAAGACACTGCATACCACAGTAGAATCCTTGTTCTTGTGGACCATTGAGCTTACAGCAGAACACGCTCAAACTTTGCTGTAATTAAGTGCACTCCCATCATTGTGACTCACTCCTTCACCCTACAGTGACTATTTCTAGAACAATATGTAATAACTGTCACTGGGGCCTGTATCAAAGATGAGTGATTCTGGCTAAATGCAAAACTTTTTTGGTTACCTACATTTGCAGTTTGAACAAATGTCAGATCATAGTCTATTTGTCTACAATTGAGATTGCTGAACCAACTTTTCTTTCAACTTCTATTTTCTTGGAACAACCTCCCTTCACATGCATTTCCTAAAAATTACAGAAATTTCCTAAAAATCTACAGAAATTCAAGTCTAATGTTAACAAGTATCTTCTTTCATCTTCTCAACCTTCAACTCATGCACTGTACTACACATTATAGGTTTTAATACCTTTCGTGCTTGGGGTTTTCATTAAAAAAAAAAAAAAAAAAAAAAAACGTGTTTATCCAAGTACACACGAAAAATGTTTTCTGTGACAACATCTTTGACGAAAATCAGAACCGTTTTAAAATCAAACAGCTAGAACCAAAGTTATGAAACATGTAACATTTTATGGTCACGCCCACTACTTATTCTACTGAATCAACTTTTGTAAGAAGTTAGCAAAATCCAAGTTGATAGCCTAATTACCCATTTGTTGAATACTATGATGTCACAATCGTGACTGCAACAATACAAGCTGATACTATTTATTGTGCATTTTTATATAATATACAACAGAACTATTTGATCAGTTAGTAAGAAAATGTGTGGTTAAAGAGCGGCTTCTATATTTGGTCAACACGCTTCCCTATCAATTGTATCAAATCACAATAGATCAGTCATTCTTTGATGATAGTCACATGAAAATTAATTTGGCTAAAGATGACATAAGTGAAATAGTTCCGATTGAAGAAAGTCTCATCACCCAACAGCAAATGTTTGTGGAGTGAGGATAAATATCTTATAATTGCCCTAGGTGAAACTAAAGTACTGCAGAGCCTACTGTTTGACGAGCACACAGAAGAACTGTCCTTTCCTAGCATTTATCTTGGACAATTCAGAATTCAGAGAGAATTTACAAGTAACTCCGCTCATGATGGCAATGAGTGAGCTCAGACAATGACTGAAGTGATGTTACTCCATATGATCTCTTTTACATAGCATGAAGATAATGAGATTGAGAACGAAGGACTCTTTGGCAGTGGTTTTCAAATAGATGGGTAAAGATACAAAACTTACCTGTAAGTTCGTTCAATCCAAAGAATACATTAACAGCAGTATTGAAAACAATTTGGTCTTCCTAACGACAATTCCTAACTCGATCTACTACTGGGCTCAACGAAGCACGATCTATTCACTATGATTAAACAGCTCAGTAAACCTACAATGTTCTCAACTCTGAGTGCCAGTTAAATCGGCTAATGATGCTAACTCGCTAAATTTGACTTGGTACATAATTTCTAAAAATGACATCAAAGACGTCATTTCTGCTGCACAGCTAATGAGACTAACACACTAACTCTGATTCAGTATGTCATATCTGGAATGACGTTATTTCTGCTGTACATATATCGGGTAATGACGCTAACACACTAACTTTGATTTGGTATGTCATTTCCATATCACAAAATCATAACAAAGTGGTTTTACTACAGTCCGAAATTTAGTAGGTGCTGCCAAAGATGCTTTCACATTAAAAAAAAAAAATAATAATAATGAAAAAATAATAATAATAAAAAAAATAGAAGGAACACAAAAACCATATTCCAAATGAAGAATAAATAAGAATAAGAATAAAATAAGAATAAATTTTGGGGTAACAATAATACAATTGTTACCCTAAGAGGAAAATCCTATCAGCATTGAGCAATGCTGATGGGATTCTTCCTCTTGCTCAGATTACAAACCTGAGGGGGCATAGATTCAAACTGAGGAAAGACAGTTGCAGAATAGATGTGAGGAAGTTTGCCTTTAGCCAGCGGATACTTGATTGCTGGAACAAACTTCCATCTGTTGTTGTGGAAGTTGATAGCTTAAATAAATTTAAGGCAGAACTAGACAAAACACATTTGGAATGAATGGATCAGTGAAATGGGAAGGGTTTTTTTTTTTGGCTGATGCTGTATAAGCTTACCTTCTTGCATCATGTGCCTCTACTAATGCTAATGCAATAAAAAGTAAGGTGAAACAAATTTAAGACAGTATGGATATGTAGAAAGGATGGGATGGAATGTAGGAAGAATAGCTAAACAGGTCTGTAGGTAGACCAAGGAGAAGGTGGATGGATTTGTATTAATCCATGCATTAGATGTATGAGGATTCAAGGAAGATGACCTGTACACCTGCTCAGTGTAACAGATTTGAATGATGACCATAACAACAAATACATTTAAAGGGAATATAGTTTCACAAAAATGTGGATGGTTTACACTGCAATATAATGCTGGGTTTTCTCTGTGCCTATTTTGCTGAATGTGTAATACTGAATCAATACCCTAATCACTTTGGTCATGGGAGGTCCAGACTTTCTTATTCAACCAATCTGAATTCTCTTTTTATAAAGATTATATAGAGGACTATTCAAAATAATCTAAATAATTAAATGTATATAAGATACAAGTAACAAGGTACTATGCATATCAATTTCTAAACTCAATTTTTACTGAGAAATTTCCATTGTGTAGGTAATAATAATCATTAAAACATTTATAAATGAATTACAACACACTAAAAGTAAATTTTAGAGTTTTATAACTCATGGTCACACAAATACTGATACCAATACAGAAAATAATGAAAAGCCACCCAATCTCATTTAAAATTAATTAAATATATAATAAGTAATTCAAGTATATAAAATGGATACCCAGTAAATAGTATTTTCTTTTTGTTTTTTCTCTCCATTCATAATGATTTGGATTTATGTAGGATGTAATAATTAACAGTTAAAATTAATTTAGTTCCATTCATTTCATTGTCATACTATGCATATTAATATAGTAGGACCTCAATCATCCATACTAGACAAAAAAAAAAGATGGTAGCAGACACTATTAAGCAAAAGACTAATGTATGGCAAAAAATTTATCCAACACATGCAAGTGTTATATGCCAATTCTTATTGGTACTGATATGCTCAAACTCATAACTGACAATGACTATCTCAATGCTTTTGGAAAAATTTTTGAGAAGCATAAACAAACTGAACAATTTGTACTTTAATAAAAAAAACAGATAATGAACGGTGCACTTAAAACTAGGTTTAGGTAACATTTAACTTATTGTAACTACTATGTTTTGTTTAATAAAAGTTATGAAAATTTACTTGTATATAAGCACTTTTTATTGTAACTACTATAAATAATAAATACTGTACAGTAATAAACAAACTCCAAACTTAAAAATGCAAAACAGTTCGGCTTTATTATCTAAGGCAGTCTTGGTCCCCATTCACACTGGATAAATGAAGTCCCACTGTAGGTGTACGTAAAACAAAATATATATTTAAGTGAAATTTTAATGTTTTTTTGTTTGTTATTTGGTTTTTAGGAGTATTAGGCCATATTGCTCCGGAGATATGCAGTAGTCATTCCCTGACCTTTCCACATCCTCCGTATTTGATGGGCACGGGCTCGAACCCCGGCCTAATCAAGAAGTGTGTGCTACGCACTGCTGCTCCTGCCTACCTGGCTACAGAGGCGCCTAAACTTTTAATGACATTTTAATAATAATAAACTTGAAATAAATCCTATAATACTTCTTCCAAGTTATCATTTAACTCAGAAAATAGCATTTGCAGGCTATCAAGTTAACACACACTGGTTTACAGTTTTTTACAACTATAAACAAACGACACATTCAAATACTAGTATGATGTTATAAGCAAATTTACTGAACACAGATATAAATATCATTCTTTAAATTGTCATTTATTATATAATTACATGAAAATAAGAAAAGTTATGCTACCTAGCCTGCAAATCAGCACCCTTTGAAACAAGGAGCTTTATTATTTCTGTTCTGTTGTTGATTACTGCATCATGAAGTGGAGTAAGATTGTCCATACCAGGAACATTAATCAAGGCACCATGATCCAAGAGAAGTTCAACTATTTCCTTAGAGCCATGATTGCAAGCTTCATGCTAAAATCATATTGTCTTGTATTTACATTAAGAGAAACTCTAAACAAATTATCAGTAAATTCAGCATTGAATTATCTATATCTAATTATTCATAGGACATAAATCAAATTGTACTCAATAAGACATCACAATAAGAATTTAATAAGAAATGAAAAATAAATGTTATGTGCAAACATATATGGGGTATTTCAGAAGTTTCCTGTACATAACCAGTACAGATTACAGATGCAAGCAGTTAATAAAAATGGTATGACATTTATCTAGTCCCTACTCAATACAATCAACACAAAGGACAAAACATTTCTCCCACCGTGAGGCAATGACCAACTTAGCAGTGTAGTCACTCAGAAAATATTAAATCTCTTATAGCTATGTTGGTGGCATCTGCAAGTGTATACTGGTGTCCCCCAAACCCAAAACTCCAAAATTAAAAAAATTAAAAAGTAATCATAGGAGTTGAGAGTGGAGAAAGTGTAACAGCACCTCTAACTGCAGGTTTTCCCCCAACTGTTGAATAATGTGATGATGGTAGTAGTAAATAATTAGCATTAGTAGAGGCATATGATGCAAGAAAGCAAGCTTATGCAGCATCAGGGAAAAAAAAACAAAAAACCTCCCATCTTACCCCTCCATTTGTTTCAAATGCCTGTCCAGCTCAGCCTTAAATTTATTTAGGCTATCAACTTCCGCAACAAAAGATGGAGGTCTGTTCCACCAATCAACCGCATGCTGGCTAAAGGCAAATTTCTACACATCTTATTCTACAACTGTCTTTCCTCAATTTGAATCTTTGTCCCCTCAGGTTCTTAATCTGAGCAAGAGGAAGAATTCTATCAGCATTCAGCCTGATCAAACCATTCAAGGCCTTATACACCCCAATCAGATCACCTCACGGGTGCCTACTCTCAGGTGCCAAAATTGGCAGAACTTAAGCCTTTCTTGGTAAGAGCACCCCTTTGTTCCCTCACCAATCTTCTTGCTATTCTTTGTACTCGTTCGAGCAACACTACATCCTTCCTAAAATGAGGCCTCCAGACCTAGACAGGTCGAAGGCCTCATTTTAGGCTTCAAGGCAATGGTACTAGACGCTATTGCCTTGTACAACGGGATAATCACCTCCCTGTCTCTGCTAGGAAAAATTCCTATACATCATTGACAAGGGCAACGAGATTAGTGAATGGAACAAAGGGTTGCTCTTACGAAGAAAGTCTTAATTTTTGCAAATTACAGTGTCAGGAGACTAGGCACCGGCGAGGTGATCTGATAGAGGTGTATAAAGCCTTGAATGGTTTGAGCATGCTCAATGCCGATGGGATTCTTCCTTTTGCTCAGAATAATCACCTGAGAGGGCATAAATTCAGATTGAGGAAAGACAGAAGTAGGATAGATGTGCGGAAATTTGCCTTTAGCCAGCGGGTAGTTGGTTGGTGGAACAAACTTCCATCCCTTGTTGTGGAAGTTGATAGCCTTAATAAATTTAAGTTGGACAGGTATTTCGAACGAACGGAGGGGTGAAATGGAAGTGTTTTTTTTTTTTTTTTTTTGGCTGATGCTGCATAAGCTAGCTTTCTTGCATCATATGCCTCTACTAATGCTAATGCCTCCATGACCTGCCCTGGCAGCTCACATCTGCACTGGTCAGCAAACTTCATATTTGACTGCACAATTACCCCTAGGTATTTTTCACTTTGCACATAACTGAGTGTAGTACCACACAGTTGGTACGTTTCTCTTTGGTTATTGTTACTCATATGCTGCACTTTGCATTTGTCAATGTTAAACTTCAGTTGCCACTTTTAAGCCCATTTGCCCAACTTGTCTAGATGCAGTTAGAGTAGCATACTGTCTTTACTGTCATTAACAACCCTGCCAACCTTTGTATCATCCGCAAACTTGGACATTAATCCTGATATAGCTTCATCAATATCATTGATGAATACACAAAACAACGATGGCCCCAGCACCGAAAACTGGGGAACTCCACTAATAACATTTGTCCATGAAGAGCAGTGTCCACTGATTACCACTCTGTCATCTCCCACTCAACCTTCCCTTTATCCAATGTAGCAACTTACCCTTAATGCCATACCTCTCCAACTTGTACAGCAGTTTTCCGTGTGAGTATCAAAAGCTTTCCTGAAATCCAAGTATATGATAATAAAATTATTTTTGACATTCGATTCCTTTGTGACCACATCATAGTATCCAATCAAATTGGTCAGACAAGACCTCCCGTTAACAAACCCATGCTGTATCTTAACTATTACTGCAGTCTTGTCTAGATGATCCTGCAATGCTTCTTTAACCAGTTACTCCATTATTTTCCCTAGAACGCAAGTTAAACTAACAGGTCTATAGTTACTTTTGTCATCTTTTGAACCCCTTTATGAATTGGTGATACATTTCCACACCTCCAGTCCATTGGGACCTCCCCTGAGTCCAAAGAAGCTCTCATAATTATGGCTAAGTGTTTGGTTAGTTCCTTTCCTGCCTCCTTTAATATAACTGGATAGATTCCGTCCACCCCAGGTGCCTTTCTTATGTTTAAATTAAACAGCTTCTCCTCCACTTTGCTCTCAGTTATTTATTTTAGTTTTTGTTATTTGGTTTTTTTTTTTTTTTTTTTTTTTTAGGAGCATCAGCAACTAAGGCCATATTGCTCCGGGGATATGTGGTGGTCATTCCTTGACATTTCTGCATCCTCCGTATTTGGTGGTGACGGACTCGAACCCCGGTTTAATCAAGAAGTGTGTGCTCCGCACTGCTGCTCCTTCCCACCTGGCTATGGAGGCGCCTTCTCTCAGTTATTACAAAATCATTTAGTTCCCTGAAGGGAATGCCAGAAGTTTGATAAACTTCTGGCATTCCCTTCATTGAATAACTCATGTGTGAACGTAGATGCAAAATACTCATTCAGTTTATCAGCTACCTGAGCGTGTTCATCAATAGTCAATCCATCTATGTTAAGTGTTCCAATCTAATTCATCCCTTTCCTTCTAGAGTTTACCTAAGTAAAGAACTCTTTGCTGTTTTCCTTTGCATCCTTTGCCAAAGATTTGTCGTAATCTGCCTTCGCCTGCCTAACCTCCTTTGTGACTTGATTACAGACAAGCTTATATCTGCCACAAGCCTTATTAATTCATCTGACATCCATTTAGGACTAAACCTTGATTGTTATTTGGTTTTTTTTTTTAGGAGCATTAGCAACTAAGGCCATATTGCTCCGGGAATATGCGGTGGTCATTCCCTGACCTTTCCGCATCCTCCGTATTTGGTGGTGACGGGATCAAACCCTGGTCTAATCAAGAAGCGTGTGTTACGCACTGCTGCTCCTTCCCATAAGTAAAGGCTACGGAAGCGCCACTAAACCTTGAACATTATTTCTTAATTGTAATGAAAAGCCTAGTAGCCTCCAAGATTAAGTCCTTGAAGGTTTCCCATTTAGATTTCAATGTTGGTAACGTCATCAGTTGATCCCACTGTACAGAATTTAAAAACTGTCTGAGACCCCCCTATAGTCACCTTTACGAAAGCAAAAGCCCTTCCCTTTAGCCTTGATGGTAGTTACATCCTTAAGTAATTCCCATATCAGTACATTTTGATCACTGTCACCCAGTGGTTCCTTTATTTGCCATATTCTTAATGCCATAGTCCAGCAGTTAGTTTGGGTTGTCTCTGACACAATGCAGACAGCACCGTGTATCGATGGAATGGCTAAGCATAAGCATCTAAAGTTAATGGCATCCACTCACCATCAAACAGTTGAACCTCTAAGGTGGGTGGGGACCTATATCATATTCACAGAATGGGGCATACAATACAGTTTTGCTAAAAAAGAAATTTCATCACCTCATTTTTTAGGTTGTTTATCCATTATTCTGGCAGCTAATCTTTTAGAAATAGCAGAAAGAACATAAGTAATAACACATACATATGAAATTGCAAAAAAATTGACCTTTATGCCTTATGGGTAAATATACAATGAAATAACTACTTTTCTCCAAAATAACAGCATGTTGCGTATGGTTCATATAATATTAGTAAATTAATAAGAGGAGTTTACCTCAATATAGTACGTAGAACACTTCCATATGATACCCTCTAGAAATTAAAACGGAAAAAACGAAAAAAATCGACAACTTACCGGTACATTAAAGTAAAATATAAATAATTAAATAATCAATTTAAAACAATTAAAATTCAAATTAACGCAATTAAAAGAATCTAACAAAAATCGTTTTGAATATTTTCGTTAGATTCTTTTAATTGCGTTAATTTGAATTTTAATTGTTTTAAATTGATTATTTAATTATTTATATTTTACTTTAATGTACCGATAAGTTGTCGATTTTTTCGTTTTTTCTGTTTTAATTTCTAGAGGGTATCATATGGAAGTGTTCTACGTACTATATTGAGGTAAACTCCTCTTATTAATTTACTAATATTATTATCAACGTAGAACATATTGAGTATTACAGCTCTGATTCATACTATCTGGTTCATATAATTTTTTTTCATTACTTTGCTCATACTAGGACAACAAGAAGTTTTTATAACCAAAAAAAACACAACAAAATGCACATCAATATTTTGTTGGCCAAGCCCTTGCTATCACATGGCATCGACTGGATAAGGTTCTGAAAGTATTCTTGGGAAATCTCATAGTACCAAACATGGATTAATGTTTTTCTGCAACTCTCTTAAGTGTTTTTGCTTTCTTTTGGATTACTGAAACACACATTTTGTTCCAACAATTTTCAAATAGATTGAGGTCTGGACTATTCTCAGGCCATGTTATTGTGCGAATTGATTTATCCTTCAACCATTTTTGCACCTGTGGAATAAAAACAACGAAACAAATTACATTTATTTAAGCAAGAGTGTAACGTTTCATAAATTTAAAACATTTGATAATTTTATGAAATAGTACTTATGGTTTTGGCTCTATGACATCTGCAGAGTCATCCTGAAAAATGCAACTGGCAACATCCCCATAAAAAGGTAAACTGCAGCCATTATCAATCCACTGTGGGTGGAAGCCTCCTCAACAATTCCTGTTGAGGGAAAATGGACCATAATCTTCCACACTGGTCGAGTGTGGGTTGGCAGATCGACCGTATTCAGCAGTCACGGGCTTGAACCCCAGTGTACTCAAAGAGTGTGTGCTACTGCATTCCCGCCGCTGACCACTATCCCAATAGTGATCTCTAATTGCGGGAAGTAATTTTATCTCAAGAATGTCCTTGTATACCTCAACACTGTACCCCTTCACAAATTCAAGGTGACTTAACTCCACCATGTGAAATACAGCCCCATATCATTTGAGGTGCAGAATGTTTTACTGTGGCGACAATAGTCAGGACGAAATTCTTCTCCTCTTCTTTGTCTGCCTGCTAGCTGTCAAAACCATTCAAGTTGAATTTTGATTCATCAAAAAAATAAATAAATAACATTTCTACTGATCCTCAGACCAGCTAAGATGTTCTTTTGTCAACTTTAGATGTTGGACATTCTTCATGCTACAAGTTCCAATTAGAAAAGGCATCTATGTACTGTACCATTCCTTGCCTTTACTGCTGTATCCTGCCGACCGGGCTAGCCGAGTGGGTAAAGTACCTGCCCGGCAACCCAAAGGTCGCGGGTTCGATTCCCATCTCAGGCTTGGATCAAAGTACTGCAAAAACCTTGGGAGGTGCAATATGGCCACAGAAGCCGATGCGCCAACAACTACCAAATCAAAAAAAAAAAAAAAACAAAAAAAACTGCTGTATCCTCTTCCCATGCTGTTTTCAGATCTTTCAGATCACTCACACAGATGGACCAGAAATCTGTCATGTGTTGCAGAAGATATTTATAGTAGTAATCGAGGCATGTGATGCAAGAAAGCAAGCATATGCAGCATCAGCCAAAAAAAAACATCCAATTCCTCAAAACGTTTGTCCAGTTCCTCCTGGAATTTATTTAATAAAATTCAAATTTAATCCACAACAAAAGATGGAAGTTTGTTCCAGCAATCAACTACCCACTGGCTAAAGGCATATTTCTGCACATCTATTCTATAACTGTCTTTCCTCAATTTGAAGACCTTATACACCTCAATCAGATCACCTCGCAGGGGAACTGATTGATTGCCAGTTTCTGATAATTTTCGTAATAAACATGCCACTATGAACTGATTATAGTGAATCCTTTTAGCTATTTCATGCACAGAATGTCCCTCTACATTCAATGTGGCAGCAACACTTTTTTCTATGTGGTGTTAACTGTGAAAACGTATCCATCAATAGTACAGAATACTGGCCTCACAGCATATGCACCATATTTATACTGCAGCTAGGGTGATGCAATCATGTAAGGCATGTGTCAACCTCTAAGAAAGATTGCTAGAGATGGATGATGCAATAGATATTGGATTATTCCACTTGATATCGATGCTTCAACTGTTGATGATCCTGCTCAGATAGCAAACAAACTGAATGAGTATTTTGCATCTACATTCACACGTGAGGAGTTATTAAGGAAGGAAAATGTCAGAAGTTTATCAAATTGTAACAGGGTGCTTAATGATTTTGTAATAACTGAGAGCAAAGTGGAGGAGAAATTGTTGAAGTTAAACATAACAAAGGCACCTAAGCAAACCCTTAGCCATAATTATGAGAGCATCCTTGGACTCAGGGGAAGTCCCCACAGACTAGAGATGTGCAAATGTATCCCCAATTCACAAAGGAGGATCGAAGGGTGACACGAGTAATTACAGACCAGTTAGTTTAACTTCTGTTCTGGGTAAAATAATGGAGTCACTGGTTAAAGATGCATTGCAGGATCATCTAGACAAGACTGCAGCAATAATTCAGACACAGCATGGGTTTGTTAAGGGAAAGTCTTGTCTGACAAATTTGACTGGATACTATGATGTGGTTACAAAGGAACTGTATGGAAAAAATAATTTTGATATCATATACAGTCGATTCTGGTTATTTGGGACACATCGGGACTAGTGCATTTTGGCCCAATTAAGCAGCTGCACCAATTATCCGAAGTTTCACGTAAATAGTTAAAAATACAATGGACCCCCGCTTTACAATTGGTTCCCTGTATGATCAAATCACGTTACGATGGACTCACCACAGTAAAGTACCATTTAATATACGATGTGTAGTAAGCGCCGGTCATTGTGATCACTTTTTGAATTGAATTTTAATTCTATTAAACAGCAATTCTAATTAGCGAAAATTGGAGGAATATTATCAGGCTATAAAAGTGAAGATATACTGTATTAAGCAGAAATTTACCCTTCATTATCTTACCAATTAAAAAAATTAAATGATACGTGAAAATCGGAAGAATATACGTGATAATCGGAATAATTAATACGTACTGTAATATGTACATAATAACTAGTTGACATTTCTGTTCACTGACATTTGTGGGTGGGGGTTAAAATTAAAAACAGTAAAAAGACACTAAGCCTGATATACCTTCATCAATTCAAAGAATTCAATTCAATCAATAACAAAGAACACGGCACACACACAAATTGCAAGTAACACGATATGTGCAAGTAAGAACGGAGTAACAAGTTACAAAGCTTTAAAAACAGGAATGAAGAGAAGATTCTGAAAATTAATTTTTTTATATGATTGAAGATTTCATGGAAGTGTAAACACATTTCACCATAATAACCCACAGAATTCCAGCTGTTGGTATTATCGCAAATTCAATAAGATCGAGTTTACTATTCGTTTATGATAGATCGCACTAACAGAAAAGCCCAATAAACAGGTGACTGCTAACTGTTTTTATTGATTTATAATTGTGACCTCCAGAAATCCGACCAAACCACGTTGTACAGTCGGAGACAATTGTAGGGTAATTTCCAGTGCTGCGGTCTCCTGCTCCGATTAAATGGCATATTTTCCCAATTAAGCGAAGTAAACCCTGGCTATTTTCTTGATGGGTTCTGTTTTTTTAGATTTTCCCCAAATAAATAGCTGCCCCGATTAACTGGTGGCCCAAATAACCGGAATCCACTGTACTTGATTTCAGGAAAGCTTTTGGCACTGTTGTGCATGGAAGACTACTGTACAAATTGGAGCAGAATGGTATTAAGGGTAAGTTGCTAAAATGGATAAAAGGGTGGTTGAGTGGTAGAAGACAGAGGGTGGTAATCAGTGGATGCTGTTCTTCGTGGACTAATGTTATTAGGGGACTTCCACAGGGTTTGGTGTTGGGCACACTGTTGTTTAGTATAATATTGATGAAGGTATATCAGGCTTAGTGTCGAAGTTTGCAGTTGACACAAAGGTTGGCAGGGTTGTTAATGACAGTACTGGCAGTGTGCTACTGCAACAGGATCTAGAAAATTTGGGCAGAAGGCCGAGAAGTGGCAACTGAAGTTTAACATTGACAAATGCAAAGTACAGGTCGACCATCACTAATTCGGCAGCATTGGGACCTCTGGGGTCGGATTAGTGTTTGCCGGATCACCGGTGGTTACTTTAGCACATACAGTTTATCCAACAGTTAACCACCTCATCCTACCTTTAATGTTAACTGCCAAGCTAGTTTAAGAAAAAAATTCCCCAGGGGCCAAAAAAATATTTAGCAAATAATTTGATTAGTAATTCTAAAATAAATATTGTAATGTCAGTGTTGTCGTTTTATCGTTTAAAATATCAAAAAAAAAAAAAAAAAAAGTTTCTTTTATGTCACATATGTGGCCCAGTAGGTTACTTTATTTTTAGAAGCCGTGTCGGCCACATACGTGTGACGCTATTACAGCATACATATAAAGGTCGTTTGTGATTAGTTTATTGCACATGTACCGAGTGCAGCAATAAAACTAATTTAGATAAAATAAACTCTCAAAAGTTGCAATAAATTTGTCAGTATTGTTAGAGATTTTGTGAAAATAAGTTCATTAGTGCGCTGTATTATCTATCATGTTGTGTTGTGTTGTGTTTTTCGGCAAGTTTGTACAAGTGTGTTGTAAAAAAAAAAAAATCTAAAAAGGAATGGCTAAAAGAAAATTACTAAAATAAGAGGAACTGAGAGAAATTGCTGGAATTTACAATTAAGCAGAGTTAAACTTCTCACAGACACACTGCTGTCGAGTTTTTTCAGACGTTCAATTTTCTGTTATTGACAATGTACGGTGTTTGCGCTTTAAACCACGGGAGGCACTTCCTTTATGCATTGGAACCATGGCTGGGGCTAAATGTGAGCAGGTTATAATAATAAATGCAGAAAAACAAGTGAGAATGGCTTGCCGTGTTTATGATTGCATTATTCCAAAACTATGATTGCATTATTCCACTACTTAGGCATCACACCTTTTCTAATGCATTTTGTGAAGAGTCTTGCCAGTTTTTGTGCCATGTCTCTTCCTCTCAATTTTAACAACTCTATAGTAATGTCATCTCCCCTGGGGCTTTTTGATTCTCCATTTTCTTCAATGCATGTTTTACCTCATCAGGAAGGATATCGGGTATGTCTTATGTGTTAATAATTTGCGATCCATCTTCCCCACTGCTGACATCATTCCCTTGCTCCTTGTATAATTCTCTATAGTAGTCTTCTGCTATTTGAATTATGCCTTGTCTGCTTTTTATAAGTACACCATCAGTATTCTTCAGTTTCTGTATTATTTGTCTTTCTGTATTACTGCTCGTGGCTGCTGATTTAAGTCCTTTGTTTTCCCTTAATGCGTGTTCTACTTTTCTTGTGTTAAATTTTCTTATGTCCTCTCTGATTCTCTTTCTAATGGCTTTGCATAACTCAGTGTACTCACTTTTCTCCTTGTCAGTGTTTATCTTGCCCTTCATTTGTCATCTTCGGTTCATCATGACAAGTGTTTCTTGACTAATTTTTTCTTCTTTGGATTTCTTTTTACATATAGGTTTCTTGGGCTTGATCATTTTCAGAAAGTTGTAATATTCCTCATCGATATCTTGGTCCTGAGCAGTCTGCAGAAGCTCAAACTTGTTCTTAAGTTCCAGTACATACTGCCCTTTCTCCTCTTCTGTTATCTCAAAGACCTTCGTATTATTTACTTGAGTCAGTTTTTCCCTTTCTTTTCTTACTTCTATATCAAGTGTGCATCTTATCACCCTGAATGCATCTTACATCCTGCATTACTACCTAATTTGATAAAGAAGAGAAAAAGTTCAAATTTCTATATATATATATATATTCAATAAATAAATTATATGCATCTAATTCTCACCAAGGGTGTCCAACCTGCATGATCTTTAATATTAGGATCTGCACCACATATCAAAAGGCGTTCAACAGTTTTGACATCACCCTAAATAAAATGAAATTATTTTGTTCTTTTGAATAAATTCAGGACACTTCATTATTAAAGTTCTAAAACTTGCATATCACAGTTAAACCAGTTATTAATAATGAGGAAAGTATACAACTCCTCCCACAACTGAAATTCAATTTAGTTTTTTACTAAATGAATGAAACCTTTGGAGAAGAGCAACAGACATTTTTCTTACCTTCAGATACTTGGAAATTTTCTAGTCAAGTGTTTTCAAGTAATGCTGAATACTATAAGTAAAACCTGGTTAATTTGAAGTTTAAGTGACCAAAATATATCTCTTTCAATTTAAACAGGTTCAAAGTACCCATACAGGATCAAAACATGTTGGTATTAATCAAGAGAAATTTTTAGCCAGATAATTTTACTAACATAACACTATGCAGAATTTTCATAATTCACATTTAAAATATTAGTAGATCTTTTAGCTTTGTTGTGGTGTACATTTGTAATAGACGGTTAATGCATTAATTTAATCAATACAAGAAAGAACAATTGTGCTATGGAGAAATTTAATAAATTTCTTGCATTTGATAACTAAGTTTCATTTTTTGTTATACACCTCTGTTTTTATTGCACCTAAATAAGCTATTATTTACAAAAAAAAAAAAAAAAAACTTTACTATGGAAGCTGCTTGAAAAGAAAATATTAATCACTATATACTAAATTAAATAAAGCATTAAAAAGAAGTTATTTCAAGACATTAGAACTGGTTAATTTGAATGTGGAGGTATGCAATAAATTTTTTATAACTTTTCATCTTGGCAAAGTAGCATTGAAAATGACAGAAAAGCTAACAGAAACAACCTCCATGGGTAGTCTCTTCCATAAACAGCAACTTAATATAGATGTACAAAAAAAAGGCTGAATTATACAAAACCAAGGTAAAATTTCACAAGTGTAATCAAGCATACATTTTGTCAGCTGTACTTTGCCCTCTCTCTCTCTCTCTCTCTCTCTCTAATAAATAGTGACATAATTCGCCTGCACAAAAAGTAAATTGAATTCCACACAACCAAGGTAAAATTTCACAACTGTAATCAAGCATACATTTTTCTAGCTATACACCTCATATTGGGTTCTCTCCTCAAACTTTTTTCAGGACATCAGAACTGTTCAATTGATATATTTCATCATGACTTGGCATAGTATTGAAAATAAAAGAAAAATTTCACAACTAATCAAACATAGATTCTGCTGGTGGTACCCATCAACATCGGACTCACCATTCATTCTCAACATCAAACTACTCACTGCTTCGCACAGTAATCCATGACTAGCTTAGCAAGAATAGTTAGTGCAGTGTTACAAAATTTATTCATGAGCAACAGTGCTGAAAGGGAGAAAGTCACCCTTTATTACATGGATTACAAGTAATAAACAGGATAGAATATCCCAAAATATGGACATATGACAATTATACATAATAAAAAACACAGTGCTTGTTTCAATGTATGGCTTACACATTCTACTTCTTCTTCGGTGTATCAGTCTTTCGACTGGTTTGCAGCTTTGATGAGCTGTCTCCATTTCTCACCGTCTTGTGCTAGGTGTTTCACTTCTGCATAACCCTGAAGCCAAGTTTCCTTCAGAATTGTATTTATGATGGTGTTTTTTGGTCTTCCTTGTTTTCTTTTTCCTGATATTTTACCTTCCAACACATCCAGTAGCATTCCCTATGTCTCATGGTGTGTCCAATCAATTGTAGCCACTGTCTTTTGATTCTTCTTAGCAATTCTCTTTATTTTCCTACACATTGCAAAACTACGTTAGTAATCATTTTTTCTGTCCAGCTATCTTTTCCATTCTCTGCCAGCACCACATTTCAAAAGCCTCTAGTTTTTTCAAGGTGGTTTTGTTTAATGTCCGTGTCTCAGCTGAAACATGGCCTTCATGCATCATCAAATAGCACAAACCATTATGATGGCAAATAGAAATTCAGTGAGCTTTGTTATTATATGTGAACTACTGAAAAAAAATTTCATATATCATGTTGTGAATACCTTAAGACAATTAGACAAAAATTTTTTTTCTGAAGCACATTCATTGCCATTCTCTCTCTCTCTCTCTCTCTCTCTCTCTCTCTCTCTCTCTCTCTCTCTCTCTCTCTCTCTCTCTCTCTCTCTCTCTCTCTCTCTCTCTCTCTCCCCCCCCCATATTAGTGGGATTACCACTAGCCAAATTACTCTTTAATATTGACAAGAGCAGTTCCTTGCATTTGTCAATATTAAACTTCAACTCCCATTTCTCAGCCCACCAGCCTAAATTTTACATCTTGTTGCAGTAGCTAAGCTTACCCTGTTACTTTCACTAACCGCCTTCCCAAATTTTGTATCATCTGCAAACCTAAACATTAGGCCTCATATACCTTCATCAGTATCATTAATAAATACAGAAAACAACAATGGGCCCAGCACTGAATACTGTGGGACTCCATTAATAATTTTAATCCACGAAGAGCAGTGTCCATTAATAACTACTCAGTCTTCTCCCATTCAAACATCCCTTTATCCAGAGCAGTAACTTTTCCTTTAATGCCACACTGCTCAAATTTTACAGTACTCTCTTATGTGCAACAGTATCAAAAGCTTTCCTGAAATCTAAGCATATGACATAGTATCCAACCACAGTGGTCAGACAACATCAACAAATCCATGTTGTACATTCCTGTACTGCAGTACACACTTGCACATCTTGAGTCCATAGTGACTTCCCCTGAAGCAAATGACGCTCTAATAATATAGCTCCTCTGCTGTCTCCCTTAATATAATGAGATAAATCCCACCCACCTTAGGCACCTTTTTTATGTTAAGTTTCAACAATTTCTCTTCCACTTTCCTCTCAGTTATCATAAAATCATTTAGCTCCCTCTTAGACACTAATGAACTTCTGGCATTCCCCTCCCTAAAGAACTCCTCATGCATGAATGTACCGTACTGTATTTCCCCACGTAAAAGAAGCACCCTTTTTCGAAAAATTTGGGGTCTAAAACTGAGTGCGTCTTATACAGTGGTTGTAGATTTTTTTTTTTACTTGCATTTCCTGCTTTTTCGCGCTTGTTGTCTTTACGCTTATTGTTTCGCACTTGTTACCGGTATATTAGATTATGTTTTGCCACGTTCTGCCCAGAAATGGCTCAGAAAATATTTTCGTATATATGCCAAGAAAAGCAGCAGAGGCTACTTTACTTATATTAACAGTAGAAGAAGGTATTGAATCACATTGGTGCAATTGATGTTGATGGTTTAAATGTTGATCCTGCACAAGTTGCACATTGAAGAAGGTATTGATTCAATACCTTCTTCTACTGTTAATATAAGTAAAGTAGCCTCTGCTTCTTTTCTTGGCATTCTTTGCCAGAGACTTCTCTTTGGCAAAAGAACTAATAACATTAGCCTACAAAGAGCAGTGTCCACTGTTCATCACTTTGCATTCTCTCACTCAACCATCCCTTTATCCATAGCAACAACTTGCCCTTAATGCCATATGTATCACTGCATTTAGGAATCTATTAGCTTAGTGTAGTACTGTCAGTTAATCAATTTAATATTCATATTTTATTTATTGTGCCTCCAGGGCAATAAGCCCATATGCACTAAAAAACAATTACAAAATTTAAAATTTCCATAAAGCATTAAACAATATTAATTTCAATTAATCATTTGTCAATCTATTTAAAAATTTATTTGAGTGATCTCAACTTATATAAAACAAAAACAAGTCCATTAGTACAAAAAGTGCCACTGATTTCTGTTCTAAACTTCATACAGGTACACCATGCTCTACTTGGTCCAGTAACCAGAATCTTCTCTTAAAAACATTTTGCACATAACAACAAAAAAGCTTAAAATTACAAAGATTTACAAATAAAATTGGTAAATTATCTTTATCCAGGATACAGATCCCTCTCTCAAGCTCACTTCACAAATCAACATAATATGGACACTAAAGCACGAAATGAATGCCAGTCTCTCTGCAAAAACAAAAGCCAGAAGAGACTAAGCCGAATTTAGAGACAGAGGGCAGAAATAAAAATGTTTCTCTGCCTTTCTCAGAACCGTTCCAACAATTTTGCCATATATTTACAAGCTCATCATAGATTCTTCTCCACTCCGCTGCAGTCCGTTGCCTCACAAGCCCATTCCCACCTTTCAGGCAGTACTGAACACCTAACATCTCTGCAGGGATCCCTAGCCTGAGGCAATACATAAGTCCAGCACAAATGACCAACAGGTCAGCAGACAATTTTCCAGACAAAACCATGAAGCGCATCTGAAAGAAGATGCTTCGTTATTATTACATTTCAACCTTCATAAACCAAGCTCTGGAGGCTGTTTGTTGTTGTTATTTGGTTTTTAGGAGCATTAGCAACTAAGGCCACATTGCTGCGGGAATATGCAGTGGTCATTCCCTGACCTTTCCACATCCTCTGTATTTGGTGGTCACGGGCTCAAACCCCAGTCTAATCAAGAAGTGTGTGCTACGCACTGCTGCTCCTTCCCACCTGGCTACGGAGGCGCCTGCTCTGGAGGCATAAGTGATTATGGGAACAAAAACACTTTCATATAATATATTTAAAGGCCGGCCCTTAATTCCCCATTTCAATCTAGTAAGCCTCCGAAGCTTGGCATACGATAATTTAATATTCTGTTTCAAATATTTGACATGTTGTGCGAAAAACAAATGCTCTTCCAGGTACAAACCCAAATACCTGAAACATCTTGCATACCTCAGGGAGATACCCCCACATTGTACAAGAGGTGGCCTAGTCAAACTGAGGGTTTTTCTTTGAAAATCTGTAGCTTATGTAAATTTGACCAATTTAAGAGATCCTGAAGAATGGAACTAGCCTTTTCTTCAATTGTTTTCCGAGAACCACCTGCAACAATTAAGACTAAGTCGTCTGCATAGGAGATGGCACAAGTGTCACCCATATCACGCTCCAAAAACTCATCCAAAACCGTATTCCATATACAAGGCCTGAAGATTAACCCCTGGGGAAATCCACGCTCCACAAGACAAAACTTCTCTTCCCAACAGGACCAAACCATGACCCTACAGTTAGAAAAGTAATCCCTAAAATGTTAGATTTCAATCAATTGAATATATTAATTTTCATTGTTAATGTTGTTATTGTTATTTGGTTTTTAGGAGCATTAGCAACTAAGGCCATATTGCTCCGGGGATATGCGGTGGTCATTCCCTGACCTTTTCGCATCCTCCATATTTGATGGTCACAGGCTTGAACCCTGGTCTAATCAAGAAGTGTGTGTACTACGCACTGCTGCTCCTGCCCACCTGGCTACTGAGGTGCCAGTGGTTTGGGGGGGGGGGCGGAGCACCAAAGGCAGGGGACTCTCCAACATATAACAGCCTAACAAAATGTTTACAGACCTTTCTGGAACAGGACATGATCCAGCCAAGGAGGATGCCTTTAGTGTGCTAGGTGCAAGGAGTGTGAAGAAATAAAGTAAAGTACCAATTCGGCATTCTGATGGGTATTTATGAGAGTTTGAAGAGTAAGGTAGATAGATACCCTTGAAGGAATTAAAATGTGGGTTCCATCAAGATCTCAATGCCAGAGCTCACACTCATGCATCAGATAACACAGTGGCAATCTCAAAGGCAGAATGTGCTGGTCCCACAGGAAGTAGATTTTTTTTTTTTTTTTGTCAGTTGTTGGCACATTGGCTTCTGTGGCCATAATGCACCTCCCAAAGCTTTTGCATTTTACTATGATCCAAGCCTGAGGGGGAATTCGAACCCACGACCTTTGGGTTACCAGGCAGGCACTTTACCCACCTTGCTAGCCCAGTTGGCTAGGAAGTAGTTGTCGGTTACTCCACTATCAGGGAAATGGGAAATATGTTGTGCAAGGTTAGGTGGAATGGGGTCAAGGTATGTCTGCCAGGGGCAAAAGTATATGAAGCTGTAGAGCAGATATCTTTCAAGGGCACAAAAGGTGATATTGTTGTACATGTTGGCACCAATGATATTAAGAGAAGAAGATCTAAGAACTAAACAAGCACAGGGCGATGTTGGGAAAAGTCACAAAAAGGTTTGAATTTGAAAGTGGCAACAATTCTACCCAGATATGACAGGAGGGATTACATGTTGAGAGCCTTGTTAATCAATTTGACCCTGGAGAAAATGTGCAAGGTTCATTAGCATTAGTAGAGGCATATGATGCAAGAAAACAAGCTTATGCAGCATCAGCAAAAAAAAAAAAAAAAAAAACTCCCATTTCACCACTCTGTTCATTCCAAATACCTGTCCAGCTCAGCCTTAAATTTATTTAGGCTATCAACTTCCACAACAAAGGATGGAAGTCTGTTCCACCAACCAACTACCCACTGGCTAAAGGTAAACTTCCACACATCTATCCTACATCTGTCTTTCCTCGATTTGAATTTATGCCCTGTCAGGTGATTATTCTGAGCAAGAGGAAGAATCACATCAGCATTGAGCATGCTCAAACCATTCAAGGCTTTATACATCTCAATCAGATCCCATCGCATGTGCCTAGTCTCCAGAGCAGGCACTAGCAACCTGATCTGATTGAGGTGTAAAAAGGCTATTAAATTTTGCAAATTACAGACACTAATTTGCAAAATTTAAGCCTTTCTTCGTAAGAGCAACCCTTTGTTCCATTCACTAATCTTGCTGCCCTTCTCTGTACTCGTTCAAACAGCTCTACATCCTTCTTAAAATGAGGCCTCCAGACCTGTATACAGTACTCAAGGTGTGACCTGACCATTGCTTTATACAAGGGGATAATCACCATCTTATCCCTGCTAGAAAAATACATGTATATCATTAACAAGACACCATGAGGTACTCTTGCAGACCATCTACACTGCTCAGAAAAATCTGCCTGCACAATTACCTCTAGGTCCTTTTCATTCTCTACCACTGTCAGTGTAGTACCACAGAGTTGATACGTCACTCTGGGATTACTTTATTATTTGCACATCTCCAGTGCTACATATGTAGCACTGGAGATGTGCAAATGTGACTCCAATTCACAAAGGAGGATCAAAGGGCGATACAATTAATTATAGACCTGTTATTTTAACTTCTGTTCCAGAAATATTAATGGAGGCACTGGTTAAAGAAGCACAGCAGGATCATCAAGACAAGACTTCAGTTATAGCTCGGACATAGCATGGTTTTGTTAAGGGAAAGTCTTGCCTGACCAATTTTATTGGATACTATGATGTGGTCACAAAGGAACTAGATTCAGGGAATAACTTTGATATCATGAAGTAGAATTTTTCTCAGTGTGGTGTGTGCTTGTTAACAGGAGAGACGTTTTACAGGAATAGGATACACTTGAATAGAAGGGATGCAAGAACATGCTATCGAGGCAGTGATAGGTGGGTCGGAAAACTGCTAGCTTGGGGGATACACAGACATAGCTTAACTAGAGCCACAAGCACAGGAGAAAGTGATTCTTGCACTGCTACTATTGGTACATGTAGCAGAGTGGAAAGCAAATTCTCTTGGACTTCAGGCACTGCAGTGGGTCACCATGCAACAAATAAATATACAAACTGTGTTAAGGTAGTAGTGGCATGTGATGCAAGAAAGCAAGTATATGAGCTTATCCAGCATAAGCCAAAAAAAAAAAATTTACAGAACAATTCCCTCTAAATGTTCGCTAGTTCCTCCTTAAATTTATTTAGCCTATCAACTTCCACAATGACAGATGGAAGTTTATTCCAGCAATTAACCACTCGCTGGCTAAAGGCAAATTTCTGCAATCTGTCTTTCCTCAATTTGAATTTATGCCCACTTAGGTTCGTAATCTGAACAAGTGGAAGAATCCCATCAGAACTTAATTTGCAGAACTTAAGCCTCTCTTGGCAAGAGGATCCCTTCATTCCCCTCACCAATCTTGTTGCCCTTCTTTGTATACGCTCAAGCAAATCTACATCCTTCCTAAAATGAGGCCTCCAGACCTGTACGCAGTACTCAAGGCGTGGCCTGACCATTGCCTTATACAAAGGGACAATCACCTCCTTTTCCCTTCTAGCAAAATTCCTATATATCATTGACAAAACCCCATGACCTGCCCTGGCAGCCTGTCTGCATTGCTCAGAAAACTTCATATCTGACTACACAATTATTCCCAGGTCTTTTTCATTTCCTACCACCTTAAGTGTAGTACCACGCAGTTGGTACATTTCGCTGCGGTTACGTCTACCCATATGCAGTACTTTGCATTTGTTAAGGTTAAACTTAAGTTGTCACTTCTCAGCCCATCTGCCCAAATTTTTTAGATCCTGTTGCAGTAGCTGTTGTTGTTATTTATTTTTTAGGAGCATTAGCACCTAAGGCCGTATTGCTCCGGGGATATGCGATGGTCATTCTGACCTTTTCGCATCCTCCGTATTTGGTGGTCACGGGCTCGAACCCCGGTCTAATCAAGAAGCGTGTACCATGCACTGCCGCTCCTGCCCACCTGGCTACAGAGGCACCTGTTGCAGTAGCACATTACCATTACTGTCATTAACAACCCTGCCAACCTTTGTATCATCTGCAAACTTCGACACTAAACCTGATATACCTTTATCAATATCATTGATAAATATACAAAACAACAGAGGACTCAACACAGAACCCTGTGGGACTCCACTAATAACATTAGTCCATGAAGAGCAGCACCATTGATAACTACCCTCTGTCTTCTCCCACACAACCATCCTTTTATCCATTGTAGGAACTTACCCTTAATACCATTCTGCTCTAATTTGTACAGTAGTCTTCCATGCGCAACAGTGTCAAAAGCTTTCCTGAAATCCAAGTATATAATATCAAAATTATTTTTTGCATCCCGTTCCTTTGTTAACACATCATTAACTAAGAATAATAACATGTTTATGTATACTTGCATATACACTAAAACAAGGAGCATTGTAAATAAATTTGATGAATTTGAGGTAATCATTAAGTCTTCAAATAGAGACATCATAGGAATAGCAAAAATATGGTGCCGCTCAGACAAAAGTGATGCTGAATTTGAATATGGGGAGCTGTTGTTATGTTGTTATTTGGATTTTAGGAGCATTAGCAACTAAGGCCATATTGCTCCGGGATATGCAGTGGTCATTCCCTGACCTTCCCGCATCCCCCCTATTTGGTGGTGACGGGCTCGAACCCCGGTCTAATCAAGAAGCGTGTGCTGCGCACTGCTGCTCCTTCCCACCTGGCTACGGAGGCGCCTGAATATGGGGAGCACAATGTATACAGGAAGGAGAGAAATGGTGGAGGGGTTATACTGATAGTTAAGAAACAAATCCAAGGCAGTGCATCCAGTTGACATGACCAATGTTCAAAGTGATAGAAGCAGTGGGAAAACAAAATTGAGAGCAGGAGTTTGTTATAGTCATTGACTGCAATGACTATAACAAAAAGCTATACAGAGAAACAGAGTGGGCAAGCAAATCAATGTCCATAATTGAGGATTTTAACTTTCCAGATCTTGACTGGAATTTGTGGGTTGGTCACTCACACACTAGCAAGACTTTCGTGGATTCCTTAGATGACAGTTTTCTACAGCAGCACATTAAACAGGAGTAAACAATACTCTTGATCTGGTTATCAGCAGTGATTGTTCATGCATTAAGAATCTGCAGACCCACTGGGTAACAGTGATCACAGTGTATGTTATATGGAATTTAATTAAAGACAACTACTGTCAAGGGTAGAGGGCAAGGCATTTGCTTTCATAAGGGTGACAACAGTCATCTCAGACAGTTTTTAAATTTTCTGCAGTGGGATGGACCAAATGATAATATCAACAGCAAATTCTAAATGAGAAGTATTCAGGGAAGTAATCAAAGAAGCTGCAAGTCTTTTCATACAAAAAAAGAAATACTTTTCAAAGTTTAGACCTTAATGGATATCAGATGAACTATTGTGACATGGCAGAGAAAAAAAGTGAATGGGAAGTATATAAATTATTAGGTGATTCAGAAGCCTATGGTAGATATAAATTACTCCGTAATCAAGTCAAAGGAAATTAGCCAAGTAAGGCATATAAAAAGAAGTCTCAAAAAAAAAAAAAAAAAAAAATGCAAACAAAAACAGCAATACCTTCTATGATTTTATTAACTGAAGAAGGAAGGGGCTAAATCACATTGGGCCACTTGATCTATGGGTCAACTGTGGATGACCCTGCGCAGGTTGCGGACAAATCGAATAACTATTTTGTACCACATTCACATGAGGAATTCTTTAGGGGGGGGGATGCTAAAAGTTAATCAAACTCGAATCAGGAGCTAAATGGCTTTGTGATAACTGAAACGAAAGCGGATGAGAAATTGTTGAAGATGAACATAAAAAGGGGTACCTGGTGTGTTTTTTATTTTATTTTTTTTATTAAAACCCCAAACACAAGAGGTATTAGAACCTACAGTACTTAGTACCATGCTTGGGTTGGAGGTTGAGAAGATGAAAGAAGATATTTATTGACATTAGACTTGAACTTCTGTCGACCGTAATTTTCAGGAAATATATATGAAGGAAGGCCGTTCCAGAAAACGCCAATTGAATGAATAAATGAGGAAGATGAAAAGTTGGTTCTGTGAATTTGAAGTTGGCTGGTGGCAGCACGTGTTCAGACTGTTCTGAAAGAGAGAGCAGGAATTATAGAAGCCAATTCAGAATAACAGTGCCCATTGAAATATCTGTAGAAAAGGAATGCAGCAGAAACAGTATGTCTTATGAGACAGTGAGTGGAGAGACTCTGTTAGAGAGGAGACATTAATTAACCTACCTGCACTCTTCTGAATGGAATCTAGAAGCCTGAGAGAGAGAGATTTTGGGGGCACTACCCCAGATGTGGGAACAATATTCCATGGTAGAGCAGATTTGCAATTTGTACAGAGTGAACAGCTGTTTAGAAGAAAAGTAAAGGTGAGAGCAAAAGAGAAAACCAAGTTTTTTAGATGCAGAGGAAGCAATATTTGTAATGTGCTTGTGCCAAGAGAGATTAGAAGTCAGGATAATCTGCAAAAGAGATATATCATTTTGCCTAGAAATCGGAGTGTCACCAAAGATTAGTATAGGAGTGGAAGAATCCTTTTTTGGGAGATATAAGACAAGATTAGAAGGATTGAAATCAACTAAATTATCTTTGCCCCACTGGAGAATTACCTGGAGATTGGCATATAAGGAATTGGTAGCGGATATTCCAGAAGTTGAAGCTGATTGAGCAGGGCAAAGTTTCTCAAAGTGGAAAGTGGAATGCAATGTACTATCTTCAAAAAAACTATGGATTGGATTTCCAATCAATGGAAGATGGTGGTAGTAGTAGTAGTAGTAGTAGTAGTGGCACATGATGCAAGAAAGCAAGTGTAGGAGCTTATGCAGCATCAGCCAAAAAAAAAAAAAAAAATCACACCATTCCCTCCAAATGCCTGTCCAGTTCCTCCTTAAATTTATTTAACCTATCAACTTCCACAACGACAGATGGAAGTTTGTTCCAGCAATTAACCACCCGCTGGCTAAAGGCAAATTTCCGCACATCTATTCTACATCTGTCCTTTCTTAATTTGAACTTATGTCCCCGTAGGTTGGTAATCTGAACAAGTGGAAGGATCCCATCAGAATTCAGCGTGCTCAACCCATTCAAGGCCTTATAGACCTCAATCTGATCACTACGCGGGTGCCTAGTCTCCAGCCACTGCAATTTGCAGAACTTAAGCCTCTCTTGGTAAGAGAATCCCTTCATTCCCCTCACCAATCGTGTTGCCCTTCTCTGTACACGCTCAAGCAAATCTACATCCTTCCTAAAATGAGGCCTCCAGACCTGTACGCAGTACTCAAGGCGTGGCCTGACCATTGCCTTATACAGAGGGACAATCACCTCCTTTTCCCTGCTAGCAAAATGCCTATATATCATTGACAAAACCCCATGATCCGCCCTAGCAGCCTGTCTGCACTGCTCAGAAAACTTCATATCTGACTGCACAATTACTCCCAGGTCTTTTTCATTTTCTACCACCTTAAGTGTAGTACCACACAGTTGGTACGTTTCTCTGGGGTTACTTCTACCCATATGCAGTACTTTGCATTTGTCAAGGTTGAACTTCAGTTGCACTTCTTAGCCCATCTGCCCAAATTATCTAGATCCTGTTGCAGTAGCACACTGCCATTACTGTCATTAACAACCCTGCCAACCTTTGTGTCATCTGCAAACTTCGACATTAAGCCTGATATACCTTCATCAATATCATTGATAAATACACAAAACAACAGTGGACCCAACACCGAACTGTGGGACTCCACTAATAACATTAGTCCACGAAGAGCAGCACCCATTGATTACCACCCTCTGTCTTCTCCCACTTAACCATCCTTTTATCCATTGTAGCAACTTACCCTTAATACCATTCTGCTCCAATTTGTACAGTAGTCTTCCATGCGCAACAGTGTCAAAAGCTTTCCTGAAATCCAAGTATATGATATCAAAATTATTTTTTGCATCCAGTTCCTTTGTGACCACATCATAATAACCAATCAAATTTGTCAGACAAGACTTTCCCTTAACAAACCCATGCTGTGTTTGAATTATTGCTGCAGTCTTGTCTAGATGATCCTGCAATGCATCTTTAACCAGTGACTCCATTATTTTACCCGGAACAGAAGTTAAACTAACTGGTCTGTAATTACTCGTGTCACCCTTCGATCCACCTTTGTGAATTGGGGACACATTTGCACATCTCCAGTCCGTGGGAACCTCCCCTGAGTCCAAGGATGCTCTCATAATTATGGCTAAGGGATTGCTTAGTTGCTTTGCCACCTCCTTTAAAATAACTGGATAGATCCCATCCACCCCAGGTGCCTTTCTTATGTTTAACTTCAACAATTTCTCCTCCACTTTGCTCTCAGTTATTACAAAATCATTAAGCACACTGCTACAATTTGATAACCTTCTTCCATTTTCAAATTGTAATAATTCCTCACGTGTGAATGTAGATGCAAAATACTCATTCAGTTTGTTTGCTATCTGAGCAGGATCATCAACAGTCGAACCATCGATGTGGAGTGGACCAATCATATTCATCCCCTTCCTTTTAGAGTTTATATAAGTAAAGAAATCCTTGCTGTTTTTCTTAGCATCTTTTGCCAAAGATTTCTCGTAATCCGCCTTCGCCTGCCGAACCTCCTTTGTGACCTGATTACAGACTAGCTTATATCTGCCACAGGCTTCTGCGTCACCTGATAATTTATATGCATCCCATGCATTTTTCTTCTCTGTCACGAGTCTCATTAGTTCATTTGATAACCATTTAGGCCTAAACCTTGAACGATATTTCTTAATCGGTATATAAAGTCTTGTAGCTTCCACGATTAATTCTTTGAATGCTTCCCACTTAGAATTTACTGTTTGTAACATCGTCAGTTGATCCCACTGTACAGAATTTAAAAATTGTCTGAGACCACTGTACTCCCCTTTACGGACGCAAAAACCCTTTCCTTTACCCCTGACGGTAGTTACCTCTTTGAGTAAATCCCACTTCAGCACACTGTGATCACTGCCACCTAGTGGTTCCTTTATCTGCAAATTCTTAATACACGAATGATCACTGCTGATAACCAGATCAAGAGTGTTACTTTCTCTGGTTGCCTCTCGAACATGCTGCTGCAGAAAACAATCATCCAATAAATCCACAAAAGTCTGACTAGTGTGTGAGTGACCAACCCACAAGTTCCAGTCAATATCTGGGAAGTAAGTTAAAATCCCCCATTATAAGACATTCTGATTTACTGGTCCACTCTATTTCTCTGTACAATTGTTCATTGTACTCATTCAAGTCATTAGGCCTATAACACACTCCTACTCTTATTTTTCCTTTCGCAGTGCTTATCTCACACCAAACTGACTCAACAGAGCACTGTTCATCTATATTAACTGGGTGCACTTCCTTTGATTTTATGTTTTTCTTAATTAACAGCATAACACCCCCTCTCTTTCTGTCCTGTCTATCCTTTCTGTACACATTGTTCTCCCCATATTCCAGTTCTGCATTCCTTATATCTTGGTGACACCACGTCTCTGCTATCCCAACAATATCCGCCTTTGATGTCTTGACCAACACTTCAAATTCATCAAATTTATTTACTATACTTCTAGCATTGGTATATATGCAAGCATACATGCTCCTATGCCTATTCCTTGTTACCCTAACACATCCCATATACCCAACTATTCCATGATGACTGCCATCCGTCCCTGAAACCCCCAACACCCCTCGCTCCAGGTCGCTTCTTATTCTAATAGAAGTTGTGCAAGAATCACCTTCACCTCTGGCTGCGGTTACTGTTAAACTATGTCTTTGTATCCCCCCAAACTAGCAGTTTTCCGACCCACCTAACACTGCCTCGATAGCACAAGCAAATATTCTTGCACCCTTTCTATTTAAGTGTATCCCATCCCTGTAGAAGCAATCTCTCCTGTTAACAAGTACAGTCCAGGCTGAAAAAAATTTTACCCCTTGAGCCTTGCACAATCTTTCCAGGGCCGAATTGATCGACAAGGGTCTCATCATGTACTCCCTCCTATCGTGTCTGGGCAGAATTGAAGACACTTTCAAATTCAACCCTATTTCACGGCTTTTTTTCAACAGTGACCTGTACTTGTTGAGTAATTCCGCCGGTCTCCTACTCTTAATATCATTAGTGCCAACGTGTACAACTATATCACCTTTTGTGCCCTTGAAAGATGATATCCGCTCTACAACGTCATCAACCTTTGCCCCTGGCAGACATACCCTGGTCCTGTTCCACCTATCCTTTTTACAAAGGATGTTCCTCGTTTCCCTGACAATAGAGTCACCAACAACTACTAGTTCCTGTGGGACCAGCGCATTCTGCCTTAGGGGTTGCCGCTGTGTTGCGTGATGACCAAGTGCAAGCTCTGGCGTTGATGTGGGCAGCTGAGAACCTGATGGGCCCCTCAATTTAGATCTTTCGAGAGCATCCACCCTGTCCTTCAAACTCTCATATAGGCCCATAACAACGCTGAGTTGTCGCCTGATTTCCTTACACTCCTTACATCGCGCACACACAAAGACATCCCCCATGGCAATATCATGTTCCGTTCCAGAGAGTTCGGCAAACATTTCACAAGTTGCACATTTTTTTAGGCTGTGATGCGTTGGAGAATTGCCCCCCCTCAGTTCTCCCCCGAGTCACAGCACTCCTGCCACTTTGTGCCCGTTGCTTTGCTGCTCTAGTCTGGGGCATGGTAGTTTAAATTAATAAAATCAATAAATTAAATGTCAATAGGATTTGAATAGAAACTATTAAATAGAAACAGTGAAGCGTATTACTATATAATTATGCGTTAGAGCTACCTAGCTACCTCAATTAAAAAATCTGAATTCCCTACCACTATATCCAAAAACAATGGCTACAAAAATGGAACGAAATAACGGTTTTACCTATCATAAGTAAAATCCACAAAAACTCTTTATCTAAATTAAAAATAACCAGCGTAACTATAACTATATGACTACGTATTAAGTACAATATAAAATAACAATCATGTAAATAAAAGGCAAACACTTATTGTTTTTGCGGAGCCTGTAACTGACAGCTGTAACTTTTAAAGAGATTCAGCGCCCTCTCATTAATATACAAGAGGGAAAAGAGTGGGGGAAAGAACCGAACCTTGGGAACACCAGCATTAGTGAAGAAGTTAGAAGACAGAGAGCCATCTACCATCACCTCAGTGAGCGATCAGAGAGAAAAGTGGATAACCAATTACAAAATACAGTTGGCAAACTATAAGATGGAAGCTGACAGGGAGAAAATTGAGTATACTGAGTTATGCAAAGCCATTAGAAAGAGACTCAGAGAGGACATAAGAAGATTTAACAAGAAAAGTAGAACAAGCATTAAGGGAAAACAAAGGATTTGAATCAGCAGCCATGAGCAGGAACACAGAAAGACAAATGATACTGAAACTGAAGAATAGCGACGGTGTACTTATAAACAGCAGAGAAGGCATAATTCAAATAGCAGAAGACTACTATAGAGAATTATACAAGGAGCGAGGGAATGATACCAGCAGTGGGGAAGATGGATTGCAAAGTAGCAACACATACAACATACCCGATATTCTTCCTGATGAGGCAGAACATGCATTGAAGAAAATGAAGGATCGGAAAGCCACGGGGGAAGATGGAGTTACTGTAGAGTTGTTAAAATTGGGAGGAAGAGACATAACACAAAAACTGGCAAGGCTCTTCACAAAGTGCATTAGAAAAGGTGTGATGTCTATGCAGTGGAATAATGCAATCATAGTTTTGCTGCATAAGAAAGGAGATAAATCAGAAATTGCAAATTATAGACCAATTAGCTTGTTATCCCATATCTACAAGTTGTTCACAAGGGTCATTACTAACAGATTAGAAAGAATACTTGATGAGAATCAACCGAAAGAGCAAGCTGGCTTTAGGACAGGATTCTCAACTATGGATCACCTTCACGTAATATCACAGCTAATGGAGAAAGCAAATGAAACACCATTATGCCTGGCATTCGTGGATTATGAAAAGGCATTTGACTCCATACAGCATAAGGCAATGTTTCGGGCACTGGAAAGACAAGGCATAGATACTCCATATATTATGATTTTGAAGAAAATATATGAGAGTGCTACATCCTTTATTAGACTAGACAAAGACAGTAGCAAATTTAAAATCGAGAAAGGAGTTCGACAAGGAGACACAATATCTCCGAAGCTGTTTACTGCTGCCCTTGAGGAAGCTTTCAGAAGATTAGACTGGTCGCAGAAAGGAGTCAATGTGAACGGAGAGTACCTAAACCATTTACGATTTGCAGATGACATTGTGGTCACAAGCCATGATCCCAAAGAATTAGAGGAAAATCTTAATCAGTTATGCACAGTTAGTAAGGATTTTGGACTAAAGATGAATATGGCTAAAACAAAAGTAATGATGAACAAGTATGCCACGGAAAGGGAAATAATGATTGAAGGAGCAGTAATTGAAAAGGTGGAGTCATATACTTATCTGGGACAAGTTATTAGCTGTAATAATGATAAATGGCTGGAAGTCAAGAGAAGAATAAATTTTGGATGGATAGCATTCAGGAAATATAGTCACATACTGAAGAGCAATATCCCAGTTTGTCTGAAACGTAAAATAATGAATCAATGTATACTCCCCACCATGACTTATGGAAGCGAAACTTGGGCACTCACCAAAAGAATGGAAGAGAAGCTAAGAACTACACAGCGAAGAATGGAACGAATTATATTGGGAATCAGACTGTTAGATAAGAAGAGAAACACATGGATTAGGCAGCAAACTCAAGTAAAGGACATTCTTATCAAAACTAAACTAAAATGGTCTTGGGCAGGACACATAGCTCGAAGACATGATGACAGATGGACTAAGAAAATAACAGAATGGTACCCAAGAGGAGCTAGAAGAAAACCTGGAAGCCAAAGGCGGAGATGGATAGATGAAATTCATGAGTTTTTGAGTAGTAAATGGATGGCCAGTGCTCAAAACAGAAGGAACTGGAAAGTTGCTGGAGAGGTCTTCATCCTGTAGTGGATTGAAAATGGCTGATGATGATGATGAAGATGGAAGCTTGTTTAGAAGAACATTATGCCAAACACGATTGAAAGCCTTTGAGATGTCAAGAGCAACTGCTTGTGTTTCACCGAACTTTTCCATTGAATTTGTCCATAAATGGGTAACATAAGCTAGAATATCACCAGTGGATCGACACTGACGGAATCCATATGGCGATTATTGATGAGACAGAAGGTTTCTAGGTGGTTTAAGAGTTGGTGGTTAATTGATTTCTCCACATGAGTTGGGAAAAAAAATAGGATGCTAGCAGGTCAGCTTTATCCTTCAGTGAAGTGACAACAGAACCATCTAGTTTTGACAGAGGTGGGAGCTGAGATGGGCAAAAGTTGTGGCCAATAGTTTTGGCAAGAGACCAGAATGCCTGGCTACCATTAGGGCAAGAAGCAAGTTTTCTACTCTTAGCCTGTTCAAAATCTAGTTTGGACTGATTAATAACTGCTTTAAAATTGTTGCGAGCTTCAGTGTAGGCAGAAAATGAAACTAAAGAATTGGAAACAAGCCAATTACGATATGCAACTTTCTTCTCTTGAACAGCCTTAACACATTTATTGGAATCCAAGGTTTAGATAAAGGACGAGATTTTAAAGTGGAGTGGGAATAAAGGATTCCATTCCTACAAGAATAATTTCACTGATACGATCCGAGCAAACGTTGACATCTGAAGTTTTGAAACAGTAATCCGACCAAGGAAAAGAAGAAAAGAAATCTTGCAGGTCATCCCATTTTGCATTCTTGTAATGGCAAACAATACGACTTTGGGAATAGCGATTAGATAAAGTATCCATTGGAGAAGAGACAATCACCAAGTTGTGATCCGAGGTGCCTAAAGGATCACTCACTTCGGCTGTGTACTTAGAATGGTTGTTTGTGAGAAAAAGATCAAGCATGTTGGCTGTATGGTTAGGATTGTTTGGTATTCTTGTAGGTAAATGAACAATCTGTGCCAGGTCATTAGTAACTGCAATAGCCTCAGCATCTCAACCAGCTGGGTCGGTGTGACTAAAAAACGGAAGCCAGCTGGAGTTGTGAACATTAAAATCACCAAGGAAAATTACCTCACCGTTAGGAAAGTTGGACTGGAGAAAGTCAAGTTGCAAAGAGAGAAAGTCAAAGAGCTCCAAGTGATTAGTGGAGTTGGGAGGATGTTAGAGACAACAGATGAATATGACAGAATGAAGTAGAGATTTTAAGCCAAAGAAGATCGAAAAGAGGAGATTCCAAATTACTAAGTCTCTGACAGGGAATATCGGCATGGACTTATGTAGAACTATCACCTTTGAGGCAAAAGAAATCATACAGCGAATAAATTGGGCAACTGAGATGAGCAGTAGCCGAATTAAACAATAACTGAGATTCTGTCAGAAAAAGTATATGGCGTTTGGCAGACTGCAAGGGAAATGGACATCGTTGAGATTAGAACTGATACCACGTATATTTATGAAATGAACTAGGAAGTGTTTGGGAGGTTTAGATATTTTCGCAGATAAGCTTACTGTATTAGTTTGACAATTCATGGTGTATACAATAGTAAGAAAAAGTAGAGGGGACATGCTATATGAAGTAATGAAATTTTTCAATATGGCGTACACATGGTAAGAATATACCCAGATCCTTGACATGTGGCCTCAACAATGCCCCCTGCATACACACTACTCGGACTCCTCCCAGTCACTATCTGGCAGAGTAGAGGTAGCAAGATTATACACTAGCTGATTTGGAAGCCTCCTAAAGAGTTACCAATAGGTTTGGTCTGGTGTACTAACTAGCAGCCAGCCTGCGAATACTGTTTTAGAGCTGCACCCTTGAAATGTAAGGAAGATTGGATCTCGCCATGATGTTCATCATAACCTCAAAAAGTCATCCGTCATGCTGTATGATGGAAGAGATAGGGAAGGGTTGACCGGAACTTAGCTCTGGAGACTAAACATGGGTTCCACCACTTCAATCCTCCAATAAGCAAAAAGGTGGTATTGCACTGGCTGATGAGAAGGCATCTATCCAATTATATGTATCCCCAATTATAAAGGCAGATCAAAAGGCGACAATGAATAATTACAGACCTGTTAGCTTAACATCTGTTCCATGGAAAATAATGGAATCCTGGTTAAAGAATTAATGCGGAACCATCTGGACTGGCATGAAATTATACTGCAATCACAGCATGCATTTGTTAAGTGGTCACGTTATCTAACCAATCTGATGAGTTACTATGATGCAATGACCAAGGAATTTGATGCAAAAAATAATTTTGTCATTATATACTAGGATTACAGCCAGGCCTTTGATACCATTGCACATAAGAGACTTCAGTACAAAGTGGAACAATGTGGCATTAAGGGTAAGTGGAAGACAGAGAGTGGTTATCATTTGGCACTGAACCAGCAGAACTGCACTAATGTTATTAGTGGAGTTCTGCTGGTTCAGTACTGGGCCCATCATTGTTTTCAATATTTATCAATGATAGTAATCAAGATATATCAGGCTTAATGTCGAAGTTTGCAGATGATACAAAGGTTGGCAGGGTGGTTAACAACAGTCATCATGATGAGCTACTGTAACAAAATCTGGGAAAATTGGGTTGATGGGCTGAGAAATACGTTACTGCATATGGGTAGCAGTAACCCCAGAGTAACTTATCAACTGTGTGATATTACACTCAAGATACTGAAGAATGAAAAGACCTGGGGATAATTGTGCAGACAGACATGAAATTATCTGAGCAGGGCAGATGTACTGACAGGACAGCTCATGGGGTTTTGTCTATGATATGCAGAAACTTTGCCAGAAGGGATAAGGTGGTGTTATCCCTTTGTATACGGCCACTGTTATGCTTCACCTTGAGTAGATTATACAGGTCTGGAGGCCTCAATTTAGGAAGGATGTAGATCTGTTGGAACAGGTGTAGAGAAGGGCAACCAGAATGGTGACGGGAATAAAGGGATCCACTTACCTAGAAAGGATTCAGTTCTGCAAATTGAAGCACCTCGAGACTAAGCAGCTGGGGGGAGATCTGATTGATCTGTTTAAAGCCTTGAATGGATTGATTAAAGTGAATTTTAATGGCATTCTTCTACTTGCTGAGACTACAGACTACACACATGAGGGGGCATAAATTCAAGTTGAGGAAGGATAGTTGCAGGATAGATGTACAGAAGTTTGCCTTCAGCCAGTGGATGATTGATTGTTGGAATAGGCTTCCATCTGTTGTTGTTGAAGTGTATGCGTTGAATAAATTCAAGGAAGAACTAATCAAATTCTTCGAGGGTATGAATGGGTGAATTGTGTAGGGTTTTTTGTTTTTTTTTGGCTGATGCTATATCAAGGGTTCACATCTGGGCTTGGCACATCCAGGGTCCTGAGCTGGATATCATCATTCTTCTCTTTCTTGGCGATTCCCTTTTCCTTCTCTCTCTCGTCTGACCAATTTGATTGGATATTGTGATGTGGTCAAACACAGGAAGTGAATGTGAAAAATAATTTTGATATCACATACTTGGATTTCAGGAAAGATTTTGATACTGCTGCATACGGAAGACTGCCGTACAAATTGGAGATGTATGGCATAAAGGGTAAGTTGCTACAATGGATAAAGGGATGGTTGAGTGGGAGACAACAGAGGGTAGTAATCAATGGACACTGCTCTTTGTGGACAAATGTTATTAGTGGAGTTCCCCAGTGTTCGGTGCTGGGCCCGTTGTTGTTGTTTTGTGTATTCATCAATGATATTGATGAAGGTATACCAGGATTAATGTTCAAGTTTGCAGATGATACAAAGTGGCAGGGTTGTTAATGGCAGTAAAGACAGTATGCTACTCCAACTGGATCTAGATAAGTTGGGCAAATGGGCAGAGAAGTGGCAACTGAAGTTTAACATGGAGAAATGCAAAGTACTGCATATGGGTAGCAATAACCCAAGAGAAATGTACCAACTGTGTGATACTACACTCAGGGAAGTGTAAAGTATCTGGTGGTAATTGTGCAGTCAAATAGGAAGTTCGCTGAACAGGGCAGATGGGCTGCCAGGGCAGGTCATGGAGTATTGTCAATGATATATAGGAATTTTGCTAGCAGGGACAGGGAGGTGCTTATCCCGTTGTACAAGGCAATGGTCAGGCCACACCTAGAGTATTGTGTACAGGTCTGGAGGCCTCATTTTAGGAAGGATATAGAGTTTCTAGAATGAGTACAAAGAAGGGCAACAAGATTGGTGAGGGGAACAAATGGGTGCTCTTACCAAGAAAGGCTTAAATTCTACAAATTGCAGTGCCAGGAGAGTAGGCACCTGCAAGGTGATCTGATCTGACTGAGGTGTATAAGGCCTTGAATGGATTGAGCAAGCTGAATGCTGATGGGATTCTTCCTCTTACTGAGATTAAGAACCCGAGGGTTAAATTGAGATAAGCGGTTATAGAATAGATCTGCGGAAATTTGTCTTTAGCCAGTGGGTGGTTGATTGGTGGAACAGACTTCCATCTTTTGATGTGGAAGTAGTTGATATCCTAAATAAATTGAAAGCTGAGCTGGACAGGCATTTGTAACGAATTGTGGGGGTGAAATGGGAGGGTTTTTTTTTTTTTTTTTTGGCTGATACTGCATAAGCTTGTTTTCTTGCATCATATGCCTCTACTAATGCTAAATAAATATAATGCATGCATGCATGTATTTGAAAATAATAATATTGACAGCACAAGCCTGAATAAAACCTGAAAGAAAGGAAAATTTATGGAGGAACTGTGCAAAACATTTAAAAATCTGAAATCATCCGACCAAACCAGAAAAGTTGGCAGATCTGATATAGTATTTTTCTACTTTAATAGTGTTATCGTAATTTTTAGTTTATATTTTCCAGAGATATACAGAACAGACTTGTGATAGTTTAATGCTGAAGGGAGAAGAAAACATTGCTACAGAAAATTTGATTTATTGAAATTTACTGTTTTTTTAATTAAAAATACAAGGTTATATATGAGGATTTGAAAATTAAAGCTTTTTCCCTTCAGAAAATTGACCAAACACTTGAATATTTTTTTCTGAGAACAATCTTCTTTTATAATAAAATGTCTAATAAAATAATTTTCCCATTTTTCAGTTCCTTCATCCATTTTTTACTATGTAAAAGTACATAATAACCATTAGTATATAATATCAATGTAGATACACCATATCTACTCATTCTTCACAGCGAGCTGCACATGTATTGCACTATCTCGAATAAGAAACGCTTCACTTGCAATATCAGGGTACCTGCTCACCCACTAATGAAAAGCCAACTACGTATAGCTTTGAAACAGTACCATCCAAGATGGTGCCCACCGAGAATAAGCAACAACAGTCTTCTCTATTAGTGAAGCGTTACTTATCCAGGTAGTGCAATACATGGGCAACTCATTGTGAAGGATGAGCACAATATGTGATACAGATGAAATGTTGCCTTTCACACTACTACGGTAGTTTTTCTTTAAGAGTTGTCTGTGGTATATCTACACCGATATTATATAGAATCTCAAACTCTTCAAATATTATGCCTAGTTTCATTTATTTAAATAATAAACATTACAAAAATTTGGTCCCTCATTATCCTCTGATAACGAGGACCCAGTGTACAAAACTGTAAAAACTTGACTGATATGTAGTTTTACCATTCAAAATTGTTCACTAAAATGATATAACTACAGAACTGTACTATATTAAAACTGTAAACACAAATTTATATACACACTCCAATTTTTAAGAGTCTACTGCTTTTTATTCATCTATTACTGTTTCACAATGCAGAGAAATGTTCTGCCACCATTGAAACACACCAATTAAATCTACACTTTACAACCACTTCAAGCTCCTTGCAGGTAGGCACATTAATTCCTAATTTTAAGTATTCATTTTCTGTTTCAATCTCTTGTTCTTATACTTCTAAATGGGGAACTACTTCTGTATCAGATCTGGTTAAAAACAATATAGCAATCCAATTTCAATATAGCTAACAATTTGCCAATTTCATAAATTGTCAAACAAAACTGCTTAATTTATGTCCAAAACAGAAATTAAAACATTCCATCTGGAACACCATTTCATCATCTAGAACAGCAGTTCCCAAGTTTTTTTGACTTGCGTATCCCTTTCAACGTAATATTTTTTATCACGAACCCCTTTCAACATAATATTTTTAATGTGAACCACTATATTCTCTGAAGTTGAATATTTCTGAATTTTTTATTATAAAATATTTCCAATACTACATTTTTATAAGCGACATTATGTAATAATAAAATTATTATTAAATATTATTTATACTTTGTACAGCAGTTATTAATCAATCTAAACTAGATTTCAAACAGGCTGAGTAGAAAACTTGCTTGTTGCCCCAATGGTAGCAGAGCATTCTGGTCTCTTTCCAAAGCTATTGGCCACAATTTTTGCCCATCTCTGTTCCCACCTCTGACAAAACCAGATGATTCTGTTGCCACATCAGCCAAAGATAAAGCTGACCTGCTAGCATTCCTACTTTTCTTCCAACTCATGTATTAATGATCCTGGTAAAACACCTCCCACCATTCCCAACACGCTCCATTCAATGCCTCCTGTGGTCTTCGGTCAAATGGATGTCAGAAGGATTTTGATGAATCTAATGCTAAGAAAGCTCCAGGTCCTGATGGTATTTCTCCACTTGTTCTCAAAACCTGTGCTCCTGTTCTTTGCCACCTTTTTTTCACTTTCTTATTCCAAAAGGTGTTTTTCCTTCTGCTTGGAAATTTGCTCACATCCAGCCAGTTCCTAAAAAGGGTAACAAATCCCTTCACAATTATCGTCCCATTGCGATTACTTCTACTCTTTCCAAAGTAATGGAGAAATCAATTAACTGCCAACTCTTAAACTATCTGGAAATCTTTCATCTGATCAACGATCGCCAGTATGGATTCTGTCAATGTTGTTCCACTGATGATATTCTGGCTTATGTAACCCATCTGTGGACAAATTCAATGGAAATGTTTGGTGAAACTCAAGCCACTGCTCTTGACATTTCAAAAGCTTTTGATTGTATTTGGCATAAAGGTCTTCTAAATAAGCTTCCATCCTATGATTTGCCAGCTATTCTTTGTAACTGGGTATCTAGTTTTCTCTCTGACCGCTCACTGAGGGTGATGGTAAACGGCTCTCTGTCTTCTAACTTCTCCACTAATGCTGGTGTTCCCCAAGGTTCAGTTCATTCTTTCACTCTTTTCCTCTTGTATATTAATGACCTTCTTGCCAAACACAATCAAAAGCTTTTGAAATATCAACAGCAGTGGCTTGAGTTTCACCAAACGTTTCCATTGAATTTGTCCAGAGACCGGAAATCATATCTGTAGTTTTGCTGATGATAACACATTGCATTTCACCTTCTAGTTTGAGAAACGTTGCCCTGCTAAAATAGCTTCAACTCCTTGAGTATCCATTGCCAAATCCTTAAATGCTGATCTCCAGTGGGGCAAAGACGACTTAGTTGATTTCAATCCTTCTAAAACTCAGTCCTGTCATATCTCACAAAAAGGATTCTTCTACTCCTATGCCTACCTTCGATGACGCTCTAATTTCTGGGCAAGACGATATATATCTGTATTGGGGATCATCCTGATCTCTTGGCATAAGCACATTACAAATATTGCTTCCTTTGCATAAAAAACAAAAGTGGATTTTCTCTTTCACTCTTGGCGTTACTTTTTTTTCCAAACAGTCATTGACTTTGTAGAAATCACAAATTTGCCCTACCACGGAATATTGTTCCCACATCTGGGGTGGTGGCCCCAAAACCTATCTCAGGCTTCTAGATTCCATTCAGAAGAGGGCAGTTAGGTTAATCAATGTCTCATCTCTAACAGAGTCTCTCCACTCTCTGCTGCATGCCTTTTCTATAGATACTTGTATGTTCTTCTGAATTGGCTTCTATAATTCGCACTCTCTCTTTCAAAGCAGTCTTAACACGTGCCTCAACCAGTTAACATCCTTTTACTGTCTAAATTCAAACTCACAGAACCAACTTTTCTTCTTCCTCATTTATTCATTCAGCTTCTGTTTTCTGGAACAACCTTCCTTCATAATTTTCCTGAAAATTATAACTACAGAAGTTCAAGTCTAATATCAACACGTATCTTCTTTCAACTTTTCAACCTATACATAAAAATGATCCTTGAGAATGAAAAAAAAATTTTAGTATGGAAAACATATTTATTTAACATGATATACTGTAAGAAAGTAAACTAATTATAAAGAATTGTGGGTGATGTGATTTCTTTCTTTGGCAATTCTTTACCTTTTATTTAATTTTAGTTTACTTTATCTTTATTGTTTATTATTGGTCATATTTTGTAGTTTACAATAATATACCTATGTAAATCTAAGCAGATGCCATTACAGAATTTTTAGTGCAGACCCCTCTGGAACACTTTTGCGAACCACCAGTTGGGAACTGCTGATTTAAAACATTTACACCCTTCTCATCTTCTACAACAGGATTTGTTATTAGAAATCTAGCTAACTTTGAACAATTTGCAATTTTTTTTTTTTTTTTTTTCCCTTTTTCTGGCTCCACCACAGGGAGAAAGGAGCAATCCCATTTAGTGGCCAAGTGGAGATTAAGATTGCAACATTATTATACAATTGTGGCTTTGGTAATAGTGTGTTTATTTTATTCTCATAACTTGCAATAAATTGATTCCAAGAGTATTCCAATCCATTATGTGCTAGATTCATTACTGTGAAACTTGCTTGGAATGTGTGTGTTTTTAATTCTGAATGATTCCCTGTCTGTCCAAGGCCTGAAGCTCTGATGTAGAGTCTGGTGGCAGGAATTTATCTGAAACAACATTTGTAATAGCACCATGAGTGCAAAACTACCAATAAAATAAATTAAATTTCCTTTTTTCTTTTTTATCCACCAAGATATGATCTAACTTCAACAGCCATTTAGATAGAAAGTTGCCTCTCATCCAAGTCTTATGATTTTCATCATAGGAATTTTTTAAACCAAAAGAAAACAACGCAATTTTAAATATTCTCCAACCACCAGAGAGGGCAGTTCTCTGTTGTGTTTCATTCATGTTGCCAACCAGAATTAAAATTAAAAAATTCTTTATTATCTTCACTGCCATTACAAGAACTGCCTTTCAAAGTCATTGTTTAACCTGTCTCATCTGCACTGACTGTCATGTTTTTAGAATTTCCAATGAATTTTTGCATAATTCGTTACAGATCTCATCACTAACATTTGAACTTTCTCATCACTAACATTTGAACAATTTGCAATTTTTTTTTTTTGTTTTTCAAAATATTTGACAAATATTTTGAAAAACAAAATCATGTCTTTTTTTGGAAATTTAATAGATATCCACTACTTACCTTAAATCCTTCATAATTAAGGTCTTTAGCAAATTGTTCAGCATTTTCACGAATAGGTGTCCCACTAAAAGGAATGTTCTTTTCTCTGCAATGAATAAATTACTTGAATACATACTGGTCTATATATGGATAACTTGTATTTCTTATACATTTCTTAGTGCTAAGTGGCTGTTCTGTATGCTTCAAAATTGCATCCTTATTTGCTAGATAAGTCGAGCGAATGGAGGAATCCCACATTCAGCAGAAATACTAGACTTCTTGTCACTTTTTCTAAAGCCTTGAATGATTAATTTATTTGCAGCTGACAGCATCTTTAGTTTTCTTTTTGGTACCATCCTGAACACTTGAAACTTGCAGCACAGTGTGCATACATCTATCCTGAAAAGAAAACTGAAACCAAAACAGACTAAACAGGGTGCTTCCATCACTCTTTGCACCAAATTGCAGGAAAAAAATCATATAATCTTCTCTACACATGTACAGTTCATTTTAAACGTGTGTGTGTGTGTGTGTGTGTGTGTGTGTGTGTGTGTGTGTGTGTGTGTGTGTGTGTGTGTGTGTGAGAGAGAGAGAGAGAATGTCTCCTGAATTTACGTAATGAATGTACAGCTGAGATGCTCTCTGCCCATTTCTGCCTGAATTGAAGCTCAAAAAAATTTTCTAATTACTTAGTTGTACAGGACTCAATCATAAAAACACAGAATTATCAACAACTGCATTAAACTTAGTTCAAATTAACAAGAATTTTAAGAAGAGGTTAGAGTTCAAGACATTAAGGAATTTAATTATCAATGTTTGCATTATCTGAATTATAATGAGGAATTCAACAGTTTGCAGAATAAAACCTTTCAAAAAATAATGAAATATACTTTACCTTAATTGCTGCCAGATGCAGCTGTGTTTCACCTTTTGAATTTTTTTTTATTTTAAATGGCGGTACAATGCATATTTTCTTTAACTGTTTTGTCTTTTGAATAGCATTTTTAACAACTGATTCCCTCTGACTCTTTCTGGGAAAAGAAAAGGAAACATTTGGTTCTTTCTGCCTGTTGTGGCCGTTATCATCTGACATATTCTTGAAATAAGCAAAAATATTAAAATTTAAGAAGGGTTATCAAATAAGTATTAAATATAGCTTCAAATTTAATTTAAGAAACATAAAATACTGAAATTCAAAACATAATGAAATGAAAGAAGTAATAGTGATGTATAATTTATTTAGGGATGAGATGGACAATCTTTGCTTACACAAATGTGGTGAATACATGACAGACAAGTAAAAGCAAATATAAATCCTCCATAAAAATTCACCTATTTTGCTCTACATTCACATCCTCAAATAGTGAACATCATGCACCAACTCCCTAACTCATGCAAATGACATATATTACACAAAATGCTACTGTTCTCCCAATAGTTCTTAATCACTAAAATAACAAGTATTTAGCATAGCAGAAGATATATGACCTTAAAAATAAATTGTTTCTACTTAATTAGCTACTTGAAGAAGTTTTAACTTCTTTATAACATATGACAACTACAGAACCATTTCATTACTCAAAAGTCAGAGATTCACTAAGTGAGAATACTTGTTATATGAACATAGACCAGGCCATTAGAGCACTGTCTCTTGTTTTAAACAAATAGCAGAACAGCCTTTATGTGATTCTCTCTCTTTAACCAGTTGGCTAGAGAATTCTGTTTTTCAGAAAGTGCATTCCACATATCCTGAAGTGTTTTTCCATTCCATTTTTTTTTTTTTTTTGTCTAGTCAGTGCCAGACAGTGACAATGTTTCATTATGCACATTTGAAGGGTGAGAATAGCTGTATAACTATATTTGTTAAGCACTAGGAATGACAAACGGTCATTACAAGTAGACTTGTTTCACCCAGTAAACTGATCAAAGGCAGTGCATCTTTGGTGATTCATGAATATAAAGTTCATTCTATCATGTCTCACATATAACTATTTCGTGGCAACCAAGAGTCTGATGACTGCCAAATATACACAAATACAAGATAATCCACAACTTGCAATATCCACTTAAACATGGCAATATAATCAAATTACTAGCAATAATCTCAAGCTGATACTTGTATATGCATATAGGTATTCATTTGAAAACATCTTTAAGAACAACTCGCATCTTATTCAAGAACTAGAAGCCTGAGCTATAATTCTTTGCATATATGTATTTTAAGATGATTAATAAACTAAAATCTTCTTCATTTAATAATAACGTTTAAAAAAGAAATGCACTTTTACACCATTCATTCTGTCAAGAAACAAATTATTTTAGCAACTGTTTAAATTATAATCATATTGATGTTGACATACTGTATATAATACAAGAAACATAAAAGCCTTTAATCCTTTATGGTCCAGCACAAACAAAATCATAATGTTTCATTATTTAAAATTATCAAAAAGTCAACAAAATTGCAACAGTTCATCCTTTCCTTAGTGAAAGTTCAGTCTAACAAATACTCATATTATAATATGCAGTTTCACATACTGTTTCATATTGAAATCTGGTTTTAGTATGCACTTTCCAAAATTTTCAATATAATGATTTTGTAGAATTGGATATATTTTAAAATCAGTTGCTATCCTTCTCTACTGTCATGTTGCTGGATGAGGTTGCTCTTAGACTATGCAATTTTGTGGATTACTTTCAAAGCAGGATAAGTTAGTCAATCTCTGATGAGGGCTACAATGTTCTCCTAAAATTCAGGGTTCTTCCATCCATAAATTTGGGTTTTTTATCACTCAAGTTTATAACTGACCACAAGATACATTCAATTTACAAACAAAACACACTTAAAAGGTGAATAAATGTATTTTTTACTAATGGAATAAGAAGCATTTTCATGCCACAGTTGGGTTAGTCAATCTTGAGTGGTGGATAAATTGTTTTCTCTGCAAGAAACTTTTTTTTTTTTGCATTTATGTACCAAAACAACTAAGGCTATGAGCAATCAGTGTATTATGTCTGCAAAATGCAAGTCTGCTCACAAAATACTAGGATGGGAATCACAAGGTGCTGGCATTATGCCAGATGAAATCCTTTATGCCATCATGTATTTTAATTATTTATCATTTAACTTTTGGACTAAGGTAGTTATGGGGTAAACTGTCCGTTAATGATATTTTTAACTGCATTATAAATTAGCATTAGTTGAGGCATATGATGCAAGAAAGCAAGCTTACACAGCATCATCAAAAAAAAAAATCCTTCCCATTTCACCCATCTGGTCACTCTAAATGTTTGTCTAGTTCAGCCTTAAATTTATTTAAGCTATCAACTACCACAACAACAGATGGAAGTCTGTTCCAGCAATAAACTATCTGCTGGCTAAAGGCAAACTTCCGCACATCTATTCTACAACTGCCTAACCTCAATTTGAATCTATGTGCCCTCAGGTTTGTAATCTATGCAAGAGCAAGAATCCCCTCGGCATTGAGCCTGCTGAAACCTTTCAAGGCCTTATACACCTTGATCAGGTCACCTCGCAGGTGCCTAGTCTCCAGATGCTGCAACTTGCAGAACTTAAGCCTTTCTTTGTAAGCGCACCCCTTTGTTCCTCTCACCAATCATGTTATAAACACTATATGCATAGCTTGTTCTAAGTGAGATTATGCTTTCTGAAATTAAGAAACTAGTGAAATATAAAGTTATTAAAGTATCATTACAATCCCTATTTTTGTATCCACCAATACTGCAAGTGAAAAATTTTGGTGTCAACCTAAACACTATTGTATCTTGAAAGTCTGAAGGACATAAAAGGAATGGGCTGGGTTTTTTTTTGTTTTTAGGTACAGAAAATTTAAAAAACAATAAATGGGGCTACCTGCTATCCTCAACATGTTTGTTGACAGGTTACAAAATTACTTTTATTCCAGAATCATGTTTTCATAAAAGAAACCTTTATGAAAACATGATTAAAATAAACACCCAAAGTAAGTTATTAAACAAAAATAATGAAAGTAATGATTTGCATAAATGATCTTTTAATGCATCATAATACAGTAGAACCTGAATAAGATGTTTTTGAGGGGAGTGGAGGTTAAGAACTTCTTACGAGGGAAAACTTCTCGGAAGGGAAAATGACCTACGGATATGAAATATTAACTACACAAATAAAAATGAAAAGATACACATTGGATAAGGTAAAGATCATTTTTTAAGTACTATTTCAGAATTTATAAATATTTTACTCTGCCTATGGGAAACATTTTAAACTGAGCATTTCTAATTGCTTAACATTCTGTTCATTAAATTAGTTACCGAGTTGGAAGAATGAGTGTAGTAACCTTTGGAGTTTCAACATACCTTAAAATTTCGCAATTACAATAAGACAGAGCAACAATCCACTAAGTAATTCAGAACTATTCACAACCATCAACTTCATAAACAAGTTCATAAATTCAAAATCAAGTCATAAACTTTAGAAGGGGATGAATCAGATTGGTCCACTTCATATCAATGGTTCAAATGTTGATGATCCTGTTCAGGTAGCTAAAAAACTAAATGAATATTTTGCATCTACATTCACACATGAGGAGTTATTCAGGGAGAGGAATGTCAGAGGTGTATTAAACTCTGGCAGTAAGTTAGATAATCTTGTAATAACTGAGAGTAAAGTGGAGGAGAAATTGTTGAAGATAAACATAGTGAATAAACATGTATTCACTAATGATAGCGATGATGGTATATCAGGCATAATGTGCAAGTCTGCAGACGATACGAAGGTCGGCAGTGTTGTTAATGACACTAATGACAGTATGTTGCTGCAAAAGGATCTAGAAAAGTTGAGTAGATGTGCTGAGAGGTGGCAACAAGTTTAACATTGACAAATGTCAAGTACTGCATATGGGAAGCAGTAACCCCAGAGTAACGTATCAACTGTGTGGTACTACACTGACAAGTGTGGAGAGTGAAAAGGACCTGGGGGTAATTGTGCAGGCAGATATGAAGTTTTCTGAACAGTGCAGACGGCCTGCAAGAATAGCTCATGGTGTCTTGTCAATTATATACAGGAATTTTTCTAGCAGGGATAAGGAGGTGATTATCTCCTTGTATAAGGCAATGGTCAGGCCACACCTTGAGTACTGTATACAGGTCTAGAGGCCTCATTCTACGAAGGATGTAGAGTTGTTGGAACGAATACATAGACGGGAAACAAGATTAGTGAATGGAACAAATGGTTGTTCTTACAAAGAAAGGTTCAAATTTTGCAAATTATAGTGTCTGGAGACTAGGCACCTGCGCGGTGATCTAACTGAGGTGTATAAAGCCCTGAATGGTTTGAGTATGCTCAATGCTGATGGAATTCTTCCTCTTGTTCAGAATAATCGCATGAGAGGACATAAATTCAAATTGAGGAAAGACAGTTGTAGGATAGATGTGTAGAAGTTTGCCTTTTTTCAGCGGGCGGTTGATTGCTGGAACAAACTTCAAATCTTTTGTTGAAGTTGATAGCTTAAATATATTCAAGGCAGAACTAGAAAAGCATTTGGAGCAAGTGAATAGATGAATGAGAAGGATGTGTGGTTTTTTTTTTTTTTTTTTGGCTGATGCTATATAAGCTTGCTTTCTTGCATCATGTGCTTTTGCTAATGCTAATCAGAGCTTAACATGGTTGACTTATCCAATTATGGATATCGATGAAAACAATTCCAATATGTAACTTCCATTATATCAAAATGTTTATACTAAAACAGTTTTAATGCTGAAAGCCTTTGACTACAGAAAATTCACTAATCGAAGAAGTTAGCGCATAGTATCATTTTAGCATTAGCATTAGCAGAGGCATTTGATGCAAGAAAGCAAGCTTATGCAGCATCAGCCAAAAAAAAAAAAAAAAACCCCACTTCCACTTTACCCCTCTGTTCGTTCAAAATACCTGTCCAGCTGAGCCTTAAACTTATTTAGGCTATCAACCTCCACCACAAGGGATGGCAGTCTGTTCCACCAACCAACCACCCGCTGGCTAAAGGCAAATTTCCGCACGTCTATCCTACATCTGTCTTTCCTCAATTTGCATTTATGCCCTCTCAGGTGATTTTTCTGAGCTAGAGGAAGAATCCCATCAGCATTGAGCTCAGAAAAATCACCTGAGAGGGCATAAATGCAAATTGAGGAAAGACAGATGTAGGATAGACGTGCGGAAATTTGCCTTTAGCCAGCGGGTGGTTGGTTGGTGGAACAGACTGCCATCCCTTGTGGTGGAGGTTGATAGCCTAAATAAGTTTAAGGCTCAGCTGGACAGGTATTTTGAACGAACAGAGGGGTGAAGTGGAAGTGGGTTTTTTTTTTTTTTTTTTTTGGCTGATGCTGCATAAGCTTGCTTTCTTGCATCAAATGCCTCTGCTAATGCTAATGCTAAAATGATACTATGCGCTAACTTCTTCGATTAGCGAATTTTCTGTAGTCAAAGGCTTTCAGCATTAAAACTAGTTCATAGTAAATCTCCGAAGTAGGCGAAATGGCATCATTTTTGTTATATCTCATGTTGTGAATGCCTTCACTCTGATATCAAACTATTTTCGACAGTGGATTCTCAAATAGGCAACACTTCACCTGTGGATTCTCAGCAGATACCACTACCCAGGGGAGGTGTTATCTGCCGAGAATAAGTAACCTACTCTTCTACAGTGGTGAAGAGTTGCTTATTGGAGGTAGTGCAACATCAGGGCAACTTGTTGTGAAGACATTCACAATATGAGATGTAAAAAATGATGCTGTTTCTCTACTTCGGTGGTTTACTATGAACTAAAATGATGCAATGCACTAACTTGTTGATTACCAAAATGTTTATATTATTTTATTTTTTTTAAATATTAAAATAAAGAATTTCTAAATATAAAAACATTAAGCGGGAAAATGCCATCATAATAATACACCAAGTTTTCTTTATCATGTACATTTTATGCAGGAAACTTCTTCCGCAGGAAAATAATACAATAAACAGAGTTGGAACTGGGAAACAGGAAATCTTATGTGGGAATTTCTTATCCAGATTCTATTGAATATATACACGCACACTTAAAACTCACTATTCTAATACAATGCTGAGGTAGATCTGTCTTTTACATTATTGATTTCATATAGATCTTCACCTTTGAATAACTTATAAGATGTTAAATCAATTTGAAATTGATTTACGATTATTATAAGTGCTCACCTTGCAGTAAAAATAAAACAGTACTTGAAAATTAATGCTTACCATTCCATTTGAGCTACTACTACTAGGCTCTCCTATTTGCTTTTTACTTTTATTTATGCATTTTCTTTTACCACTCACAGATAAGTTGCTAGAAACCTTATTTCTTTTCTCAGTTTCATCATAAACAAATGATTTCTCAATTTTATTTTCTTCTATTATTACTGAAGAATCCTCTTTACAAGCATTGACTAAAGAACTTTGAGTAGTTAACTCAGCATTCTGATTGTTAGTTGACAGTCTTTTAGGAGTAGCAACTTCAGTTGTCTTCTCTACTTTCATATTTGCACCACTGACACTGAATAAACTGTTTCTTAGCTGCTGGCTAAGCGACACTAGCGTAGAAATCTGATTATCTTGTTGCACATCTCTATAAGCAGAGGGCACATGACATTCAGGACAATGAGAGTCTAAATAAGGTTTCACACAGTTTCTGAAAGGTTCAATAAAACATGTTAAAAAAAATACATATATATATTATCTTTTTTTTAAACCTTGTATGCATATATATATATATATATATATATATATATATATATATATATATATATATTAAATGTAATTATTTAAAAGTTATAGTGAATGAAAAAGGCTTTCAAGTTGATGAAATAGTTTCAGTTAATGAAAGATTAATAAGTCAAGTATGACAGATGCACCTAAAAGCACAAAGTTTGTATTAATATATTGAATAAAGTATGCATAAATGGATGTAAAAATTACATAAAGTGCCAGAAACTAGAAGGATGAGGATAGTAGAAAAAGAAGTTCGGTAGATATATGAAAGGAGAAAGAATGTTGATATCCTAAAAGTTATGATGAATTAAGAAAATTATGGGCTGAATTAAAAAGCCAATAGAAGGTAGGTGAACTGTAAAGTAAAATTAGTATAGTAAAATACAAATAAAACAAAAATAAAAATAAAATAAATAAAAAATAAAAAGTGGTACCGCTGTCATCAGATAAGGGGGAGAAAACATTTAGATAAAAGCCGAATATAGGTAAGACAAATATGCAGAATCTGATGTCAGCTGACACAAATACTGATATATGATCAGGTATTTCATCAGGGAACTACACCTGACCATGTACAGTGTGATCAACTAATGATGTTGCCAACGTTGAATTCTAAATGGGAAGCCTTCAGGGACTTAATTTTGGAGCTTATTAAGCTTTTCATTCCAACTAAGAAATACTGTTCAAGGTTTAGGCCTAAATGGATGTCAGATGAATTAATGAGGCTCGTGGCAGAGAAGAAAAATGTATGGGATGAACAAATTGTCAGGTGACAGACGCTTATGGCAGATATAAACTAGTCTGTAATCAAGTCACAAAGGAGGTTAGGCAGGCGAAGGCAGATTACGAGAAATCCTTGGCAAAGGATGCAAAGAAAAAGAGTAAGAGATTACCCCAATCTTTACATAGAATGCTTCCAGTCAATACTCTCCAAATGTAAATGAATAAGGTAACCGAATAAAATAATTTAATGAATTCTTTCACTCATGGTGACATGACCGATTCGACGCACAATGGAATCAAAAGCGGAGAACTCCAACTGACACCGATAAGCAGGTGTGTTAAGTTCTTAAATGGAGAGATTATTTGTATTTGGGTTCAGAAGTAGAACTGGTTAAATATTATGGACCATTTATAAGTAAATGGATGATAACTTCTATAGTGCAGAAACATACCTGTATTGGTAGGTTTTCTGTAAATGTTAAATTGTATTTTTTGCATATCTCGTGTAAGGGTGAAATTTAAGAAATTTAGAGCCTTTGTTTCTTCATGTTTTTCCTCCGTGTAAAATGCAATCTCATACAAATGTTGTTGAATATCTGTAGAATGTTCTCAGAGATGTAATAAGCCATTATACAAGTACATCAAGATATCTCCCATAGTAAGTAATGCGGGGAGAAATGGTGTTAAATGTATGTGCTCAATGTTAGCAAGATAAATCTCCGCTATTAGGTCACTCAGGCTTGCACCCATAGGTAATCTGAAAATCTGCTTGTATACTTTGTCTTTAAAATCAATACAGGGTGTCTCAAAAATATTGGTACAAACGTTTAGGAGAGGCAGGTAACATCTAAAGAAATGTGAATCGCATCGGAACCAATAACCAGAAACATCACTGTAAGTCGGTACACGGTGCTGTTCATCAGTTCGCGAGAAGGAAAATTTCTGGTTTACTCATTCAAGCAGTAGTCGCTGCACAAAGAGCATGCATAGATATACGAACTGTGAGCTGGCAGACATGCACCTAGCGTATGGATTAGCAGAGGACAATGGACGAGCCACTCAACGAATTTATGGAGAACGCTTCCCAGACAGACATGTACCGGACCACCATTTGTTTGCACGTGTGCATCAAAATTTGTGCGATTATGGGTCATTTAGAGGTAAAGGAGTAGTGCGGGCAGACCACGTTCGACGCAAACTCCTGCCATGGAAGAAAGTGTGTTGAATGCCGTCCAGAATAATGCTACTACCAGCACACGTGCCATTGCCTCTTCCTTAGGAGTGTCTCGTTGCAGTGTACAGCATGTCTGGTACCGCGATTCCTTACACCCCTTTCATCTCCAAAGGGTTCAGAGTTACTGCTCCCCCAAGATCATCCTGCACGTGTGGCTTTTGCGCAGTGGTTTCTCCAAGTAAGTGTTCAAGACTTGAATTTTCCAGCCTATGTTCACGGATGAGGCTTATTTCACTCGGGAAGGCTTATTCAGTCAGCACAATGCTCATGTGTGGGCTCACGACAACTCACATGGTGTGCGCCCCCATGCGGCACAACATCGCTTCGCAATAAATGTGTGGGCAGGTATGGTCAGTGACTGCTTAGTTGGCTCATACCTGTTATCATCCCGCATGAATTCCGCTAAACATTGGATCTTTCTTGAACAAGTTCTACAAGGGTTACTTGACGTTCCAGCAAATATGAGACGCAACATTTGGTTTCAACATGACGGGGCGCCTGCCCATTATAGAAGGTGTGTTCATGGCTATTTGAACAGGCGTTTTGGGCGTCGATGGATTGGCCGTGGTGGACCCGTTGCCTGGCCCCCCACGCTCACCTAATTTATTGAGCCTTGATTTCTTTCTGTGGGTGCCCTCAAATCTATCGTGTATGAATCGCCTGTGGAGACGGAAATGGATCTCGTGGTGAGACTCGTCTGCACTGCTGCTACTGTCAAAGAAACTCCAGATGTGTTCGACCGTGTCTGCCAATCCATGCTGCGTCGGTGTCACGCATGCATCGCGTCTCATGGTGGAACCTTCAAGCATCTGTTGTAACATCATGAAATGCATCCATCTCATACTCCATTGTTAATATTATGTCAAATAAATGTTTGCCACTAATTACTGTCTTGTGTCATTTCTGCTTCTTGTGCCTCTGCTACTACTTTCCCCGTGACGTTTCCAGTTATGGGTTCCTATGCGATTCACATTCCTTTAGATGTTACCTACCTCCCCTAAACATTTGTACCAATATTTTTGAGACACCATGTATAATTAAGCTTCCAGTAGCAGCTTAATTAAATGGAAATTTTTTTTTACGTAATTTGGTGTGATTAATCACAATGGTATTGTCATTTAACTATTCCCAAACTACAACATGACCATAGTCCACATTAACGTTAGTTAAACATGAGCGTAGTCCACATTAACTAATGTTAATGTGGACTGTGACTATGCTCGTAACTGAGTAACATAGTCATGGGGACTATGTGACTATGCGCGTAGTCCACATTAATGTTAATGTGGACTACGCTCAGTTATGGCTAGTTACAAGAAAATGACTTCTAAAGAAAACAATTTATCATTATTGACAAGCCTGATATCTTTAAGACAATTAAATAGTGTGTCAGTTTTTTATACCTAATTTTATCATCTGCCTAAAAGGTTTTATGATGTTATATAAGTGTGTAAGCAGGGGTTGAGGTGTGGCACCCACACCACATGTAGGAATGCCGACTCTCTGTGTTACCAGGCAATACTAGGTGGTAGATGACCCTCATTAACCAGTGCAATACCACCACTTTGCTTATTGGAGGCTTGAAGTGGTGGAACCCATAAGCGAGTAACTGTGAAAACGCTGAATTTTTGTAGAATACAACTGGGCGTATGGGAAAACCGAATTTATGGAGTTTAACTTGTCTGAAAAGTACAGGAATATTATAAGTCTTAGCAATTCAGCTCTTTTAATTGAACAATAGAAATAAAATCACTTCTAGTATGAAGGTAGTGTTTTGTTATATTAATTTACTAAATTCTTAAATATAGATGAGCCTATCTTCCTATAGGTGGAACTATCCGATATAATGGAACCTAATTTGTTAACACAGTCCAATTACTTGTTGCTTCTATAACAAGATCTAGAAAAATTAAGTGTATGGGCTAAGATATGGCAATTGAAGTTTAACATTGAAAAATGCAAGGTGCTGCATATGAGTAGCAGTAATCCCAAAGCAAGGTACCAGCTGTGTGGTACTATACTTAGGGTAGTGCAACAAATCTAACAGAAATCTTTTAACGGAAAAAAAAAAGTTTATATAAAAATGGCATATCTAGTGAGGAGTGAAGGAAGTACCGGCAAATGGTTTAAGGTTAATCTTGGAGTGAAGCAAGGCAGCATCTTATCACGTCTTTTTATAATTTTCACGAGCCCTTTAATATCTCTGATTAATTCATATAAAGGTTTAGATAATTTGGCTTGAAAATTAGTTACAGAAAATAGACTACAGAAATACGCTGATGAGCAAAACAAGAAAAGAGAAGTTAAACCAGTATGAGAATAGAAGTTTAAAGAAAATAAGAGTAAACTGGAGAGAAAAATAAAAAAGAAATAAGACATCAGGACAACAATACATCTCAAACTTCATAAAATAGAAAAAGAGGAAATGACTACGACATACCTTAAGAAGACAGGAGGCAACATAAGGTAATGGTAACATAAGAGTAGCATTGAACTGGAGACCCAATGGCGGGAGAAAAAAAGGAAGACAGAGCAACTAGCTTGGCAGAGAATGATTAAAAAAGAGAGAAGAATATAATCATGGGAATAGCTATAAGAAGTGATAATGGACAAATGGTGCTGGAAGAAGTTTGTTAAGGCCCTAGGTGACAATTGTCACAATGGAGGATAAGTCAGTCAGTCAGTCAGTCTAACTTACTATAAACTGCAGTAAATTAGTAATATTGTATGCATAGGAACAATCTTTAATGAACACTGAATATTAAACATGGAAATAAACAAAATATGTAAAGCAGTGTGTGCAGGGAAATGAGTTAAACAAATTTATTTGGAGATATTGAGAAATTAGCCAAAAGATGAAATTAGTTTAACCATTAACAGAGCACTCAACCTGGAAGATTATAAAAATCAGAATTTATTCTATTCTGAATGGGAAACAAAGAAGAGTAATGTCTATCTTGAAGTTTTGCAGTGTATATAGTAAACTCTCAATTTTATGGACTTCAGTTTAAATGGACATAAAAAATTTGACTGGCACCAGACTGTATTTTTAGAGGCTCATGAAATGGGGGTGGGGGGGAATTGGGAACTCTTAAGTCACAAACAAGCGTGTTCCAGTCTGTTTATGAATAAACTTATTATCATATCATTAAGTTTATCATTGGTCATATCACTGGTCCTTGAGGTTGTCACAGATATTCTCTCAGATATGCCAGACAAGCTGTACTTGCTACCTGGTTATCTAAAACGCTAATGGAACTTATATTTGGGTGACATTCAAGTCAAGTAGACCAAATTTCGGCGAATTCCAGATGGTCTCTGACAGCCAAATCCTCTGCTTGCACCTTCACGATGGTGGGACTGTTAGTAATCCTGGGTATAACCTCCATGCATAAGCACACTGGGTGACCACCCAGGTATGAACCAACCTAAGCAAGGGTCGAGGTGTGGCACCCACACCACATGTAGGAATGCCAACCCTCTGTGTTACCAGGCAATACTAGGCAGTAGACGACCCTCATCAATCGGTGCAATACCACCACTTTGCTTATTGGAGGCTTGAAGTGGTGGAACCCATGTTTAGTCTCCAGAGCTAAGTTCCGGTCAAACCTTACCCATCTCTTCCATCAAGCAGTATGACTGATTTCTTCTGAGGTTATGATGAACATCATGGCGAGATCCAATCTTCCCTACATTTCAAGGGTTCAGCTCTAAAATGGTGTTCGTAGGCTGGTCGCTAATTAGTACACCGGACCGAACCTATTGGTAACTCTTTAGGAGGCTTCTGGAACAGCTAGCGTATAATCTTGCTACCTCTACTCTGCCAGATAGTGACTGGAGGGAGTCCGAGTAGTTCATGTTATTTCAAGGATCTGGGTATATTCTTACCATGTATAGCATCGGTGTAAATACACCATAGTTAACCCATAAATTTGAACTATGTAAGTAGTGTAGAAGGCATTGTTTTAAGTGTGTCTCATATTGTGGTTGCCTTCACAACGAGATAGCGGTATTGCACTACTTCAAAAAATAATGATTCTCTAGTAGAGAAGACTACTGTTATTTATTTTCAGAAACCACCACCCACACAATTGTTTCGAAGCTATTGGGCTTCATCATCAGTGGGCAGGCGGGTACCCTGGCAATACAACATGCCATCACGGTTGCAAAGTTATATCCACAATATGAGAGATTCCAAAGGGTGTTGTTAAAAATGTAATTTGAAAATGAAATGCACAAGGCATAATTTCTTATGGGTTTTGGTAATTAACTATATCATATCGGTGTAAATACATCATAGTTAATCCATAAATTTGATCTATGTAAGTAGCGCAGAAGGCATCATTTTAACTGTAGCTCATATTGTGGTTGCCTTCACAATCAGTTAGCGGTATTGCACTACTTCAAATAAATAACGCTTCTCTAGTAGAGAAGACTACTAGAGAAGTTAAAATGATGCCTTCTATGTTACTTACATAGTTCAAATTTATGGGCTAACCATGGTGTATTTACACCAATACTATATAGTTAATTACCAAAACCCATAAGAATTATGCCTTGTGTATTTCATTTCCAAATTACATTTTTACCAACACCCTTGGGCATCTCTCATATTGTGGATATAACTTCGCAACCATGATGACATGTTGTATTACCAGGGTACCTGCTCGCCCGCCCACTGATGATGAAGTCCAATAGCTTCGAAACGATCGTCTGGGTGGTGGTATCTGAAAATAAATAACAGTAGTCTTCTCTACTGGAGAAGCATTATTTATTTGAAGTAGTGCAATACAGCTATCAACGTTGTGAAGGCAACCACAATATGACATACAATTAAAACGATGCCTTCTATGCTACTTACGTAGTTCATATTTATGGGTTAACTATAGTGTATTTACACCGATACTATATAGTAAATTACCAAAACCCATAAGAATTATGCCTTGTGCATCTCATTTTCAAATTCTTACCATGTGTACGCCATATCCAAAAATTTCATTACTTCATACAGAATGTCCCCTACACTTTTCAATTATTATTGAATACACCATGAATTGTCAAACTAATAGAGTAAGTTTATATGCGAAAAGATCTAAGCCTCCGAACCACTTCCTAGTTCATTTCACAAATATACACGGTCTAAATTCTAATCTCAACGATGTCCATTTCCACTTGCAGTCTGCCAAACCCCATGTACTTTTTCTGACAGAATCTCAGTTATCAGTTGATTCAACTACTGCTCATTTTAGTTGCCCAAATTATTTGCTGTATGATTCCTTTCGCCTCAAAGGTGGTACTTGTGCATATGTCCGTTCCGATATTCCCTGTCAGAGACTTGGTAACTTGTAATCTCCTCTTTTCACAGAGTAGTCATATAAGTTATCAAAAATGGTCTTGAAAAAAAACTTTTGGTTTAATGGACATTCCACAATAATGGACACCCCTTCTCCCATTAGTCCACAGAACTGAGGGTTTGCTGTTAATGCAAAATTACAGCCATATAACTTATTCTGTTCCTTTTTGGTAGGTGTGATTCTGAAATCTGCTGACAATCAAGCCAAAAATGGAAAACTTTGAGCACCGAGTAGTTATAAAATTCATAAAAAAAAAAAAAAAAGGTAGTGGAATTACGAAAATTCGTTCAACATTTGAACAATGCATATGGTGAATTTATTCCAGAGCATGCAATCTGGATGTGGTTTATAGAATATAATCATGGACAAGAGAGGACTGAAGATGAACCAAGGGTTGGACAACCAGCTACAGCCCAAAATGAGGAAATGGTCAACAAGGTGCATAAATTAGTTATGGGAGACTGTAAAACGAATCATTAAACAGATAGCCAATAAATTAAAGATTAGCCCTGGGCATTCTACATGAGCAGATATGCATGAAAAAGGCATTTTGCCAGTGGGTACCAAGAATGCTCAGTGACAGTCACAAAGAGGAAAGAGTCAACATCATCAAGACTCTTTCAGAGCATGCCACTCAAAACATAGAAAAGTTTTCTGCCTGAATTGTTACTGCTGATGAATATTGGGTTCACCACTTTGATCCAGAATCTAAAGTTGCCACTATGCAGTGGAAACATATTGGGTCACCCACTCCAAAAAAAATGCAAGCACAAGCCTCAGCTGGAAAGATTCTGTTGAGTCTTCTGGGATTGTTTGGGCTGTTGTTATTTGGTTTTTAGGAGCATTAGCAACTAAGGACATATTGCTCTGAGGATATGCGGTGGTCATTTCCTGACCTTCCCACATCCTCCATATTTGGTGGTCACGGGCTCGAACCCCAGTCTGATCAAGAAGCGTGTGCTACGCACTGCTGCTCCTGCCCACCTGGCTACGGAGGTGCCAGGATTGTTTGGGAGTACTGCTCACTGATTTTCATGAAAAGTTAAAACTGTGATGGAGAGGTATTACGTGGATCTATTAACCAAATTACGAAAAAGTGGCAGTGACAAGAAATGCTGTCCCGAGGAGTGCTGTTGCTGGATGACGCCTTGCCTCATTTCACAGATGTGAACTGACAGGAACAACAGTGGCCAAACTGGGGTTCAAGTCTTTGCTGCATCCATCTTATTTACCTGATATGGCTCCACCCGACTTCTACTTGTTCAGCAAATTTAAAAACGGCATCTTTGTGAATGCATTTTGCAGACAATGAACAGCTGAACAGGGAGCGATTGGGTGATTTGATGAGCAAAATAAAGACTTCAACAAGGTTGGAATTTTTGAGTTGAAACACAAATGGAAAAAATGCATAACTGTGGGTGGTGATTACAGAGAGAAGTCTTAACATGCTCTCTGAATTTCGTGAATTTGGGATCGTAGTAACCACACATTTCATAAAACTTTTTGAATACCCCTCATATTATATTCTATAGGCTGTAAAAACACAAATGAGCAATGAAGCTATGTGCTATTCACAAATACTGAGCTGCCTTCTCAAGGCCAGGCATAACCTACCTCTGGTACTTATTTGGTAATAAATATAGTTATTATTCAATGGTGCCTATACCAGTGGTATTCAACTGGTATATAAAATGTGTTTTTGAAGCATTCCTTACAATTTTCTTTGAATATTTTATCAACCCAGTTATATTTTTTTACATGAAACTTGTCTTTCCCTCCCCCCCCCCCAAATATATTTAAGATACTACCTGTTCATAATACTGATAAGAAATGAAAACTGACCAGAACTGAAAGTTAAATGCAAATAATTTTTTACTCCACTGATTTTGTATGCAGCATACCATTTGAAAGCAGGGGGGGGGGGATGGTATGGGTACTACCAGTTGAATACCACTGGCAAAATTCTTATTATTCAGAATATTTGTATTTAACTTTATGGTACTCTTACCTACAAAACACATGTTCACAGTTAGCAAGTAAAACTGGATCTTCAAATGCACTGATGCTGTAAAAGGAACAATCAAGCAGCAGTTAAGAAAGATAAGCTTTTATTTTTCAATTTACAACTTATTTTATAAAAATAATTATTAAATACCTTATTTTACATAAATTAATATATTTTAAATTTTACACTATAAATTTCAATAAATGTCAATTATTATAGCAGTTTCAAAATCTGAAACCTTTCTTCTTTGCATGATGCAGTTCTTGAAAGTCATGATGCATGAACAATTTACTACATGTATATCTAAGAATTTACACAATATACAGTACTACACTTGAAAAAACGGTATGCTTTAAAAATTTTTTATTATTTTTCTGTTAATATCTGTCAATTCTTTACCAGGAGTCTTTTTTTGATAAGTATATGACCTTTTAAATTCCAGTTTCCATGATATCAAGTCTCATTCCTCACAGTGCGATTTTTGTGCAGAGTAACTTAATGAGAAATAACAAGTCGTCCAGTAATGCTCATTTTGATGGGTCTCGATCTTGACTTTCAAACTACTTGTTAACTGTTTGTACATTATGAAATGTTGATTTTAGGAATATCAAGTATAAGAAATTCTGATGATCATTATACAAAAGTGCTGCTGTATAACACTGTTCTTTCAGACACGCAACATCAAAATGTGTTTTTAAGTTCAACCCATTGTTGCAGTATTCTTATGATTGCAGTTTTAACTAGCAACCACTTGATTTGACTTATCTGTACCAATTTAAAGATGAATTACCTTCGTTCATTATTCCACTCCTTGTATGGCACTTGGCATTATGCTGAGTGCAAAAATCCAAACTTCAAAGCAAACACTCCATGGTGTGTGAAATTACTAGTTATAATGAACTAGTCGTAATTTATAATTAACTAGTTATCATCTGATTAATTGCAGGTGTGGTATTTTCAGCTTTGCATAAACTCCACTGTTTACATCAATCATTTTCGTCCACATTTCAACACTTGTTTTATTTATCTCAATTGAATAGTCTACTTATACTAATACGAGATTTCTCCTTTCTCTAGTACCAATCGGATATTCTTGGCCCATGCGTTATTCTTGATTGTAACACAAACAATGCCAGATAACTTTATGTTCTATGTTTTCTATCACTACTTGCCAATACAGATAACTTTTTCTTTGGAATATAAAATGGCTCTGGGTAGCCTGAAATACTAACATTTTTCATAAAATTTTAACCCAAATATTACCTGACTGTACCCGAATGTTATCAGAATACTCGGTCCGACCTGATTATGATTTGTGTTACCAGGTCCGAAACCGCCCCTTGGGCCAAGTCCATGCAGACTTCTAGGTCATAGTATTCTCTCTCTCTCTCTCTCTCTCTCTCTCTCTCTCTCTCTCTCTCTCTCTCTCTCTCCCCCTCCCTCCCTCCCCCCTCCTTGCATTCTACCTGTTTGCCTATTTTGTTGGCTGTAAAACATGAGTTTCGGGGATTATATAACCTCTCGTTCTAGATTAATCACCTCGCCCACAGTGTGAAAAAAGCTAATAATTCCTCCATTCTTGACATAATTCTAATCCAGGTCATTTGCATGTGATGCAGAAAAACAAACTGATCAAAGAGCTGTGCTACAACAGTATGATATTCACGAATGAGATTCAGGTTTAGATTGCCTTTGTCACACTCTCATCGAGACAGAGAGAGTTTTGTTTGTTATTTGGTTTTTAGGAGCATTAGCAACTAAGGCCATATTGATCCGGGAATATGCGGCAGTCATTCCCTGACCTTTCTGCATCCTCCGTATTTGGTGGTGACTGGCTCGAACCCCGGTCTAATCAAGAAGCGTGTGCTGCACACTGCTGCTCCTTCCCACCTGGCTACAGAGGTGCCCAGAGCGAGAGAGAGAGAGAGACCCAAAACCAACCCATAAATATCTGGGGAAGAGACTTCTGCAGAGGTGTTATTCTGGCAGCCAAATTTCAACGCATTCATGGAGATCCACATCTTCGAGAGGACTGTAACTGGTTTGAGACGTAGAAGAAATTCTCTTTTACATCTCTTCTACAGCCACAAGGTCCCTCCGCGACTCATTTCTTGGTCAAATCCTGTTTTCCCTGCTGAGCTATTTGAATAGAAGCTCTGCAGCGGGGCACCAATCGAATCAGTGAAAGGGCACAGTACTGAGAATCACTCATTAGCATTTTTCTTTGAAAAGATTAGCATGTTTAGTTCCCGAGGTTTTGTTCTGAGGGTTCATCATTCCTGTTTTCACTCCGGCATAGTGCACTTCGGCTACAATATTAGGTTACACATGGACATCTTGGAGGAAGGATTACCAAAAACAGTCTTCGGTAAGTGTATGTGTATTATTTTATTATGACCTTTACTTATTAATTAAATTATAATAACTCCTGAAATTCTCATTTGTATGGGAGGAATTTTTATTTTATTTTGGATATTTTGAATTGTAATGATGAGAAACTCATACAATGAATTACAGAGAATCTTCAGTATATCTGGGCATGCTAAATATCAATATAGTACTAATAACTATGTGCATAAAGGGAAAACTTCTCAGCAATATTTTTATTTATTATTATTTTTAATATTTTATTTAATATTCAATTTTTCTCATATTCACAATGAGATAATTAAAACGATGCCGTTTTTAACTATATTTTTAGGTTGCTGCGTAATGATATGCTGCTTTTGCACAAACTTGTATGTTGTCAAATTCTTTCGCAGCCTGAGGCTAAAACCCTAAAAGTGCTTCAGTTAATTCACTTTATACATCATTGGGCATCTCTCGTATTCTGGAGTTATACTTCATAACTGTTTTGCCATCATCACATCACCAGGATACCTACACACCGAAGGAGGACCAAATAGTCCTAAAACAGTCACCAGGAGGAGCCTGATGCTGCCTGGAGTTTCCAAGAATAGATAACAACAGTCTTCTCTACTGGAGAAGCATTGACTATTTGAGTTTGAGATTTTTTAAGTGATGTGAGCTTTACTTTCCCTCCACTTTTTTGCTTTTCTAAGTCTAATAGGCACAAGTGGATAGTAGAGTTATTATCCCACACATATACAAACAAGTCTTGAAATGATGCCATCTGGGTGGTGGTGCCCACTGAGAATAAGTAACAGTAGTCTTCTCTACTAGAGGAGCATTACTTATTTGAAGTAATGCAATATCGTGGCAACAGGAAAGTTGGGAACGAGGTTTTAGGACGGGTTTTTAAGATCATTAGCAAATAAGGCCATATTGCTCCGGGGATATGCGGTGGTCATTCCCTGACCTTCCCGCATCCTCAGTATTTGGTGGTCACAGACTCAAACCATGGATGTCAGATGAACTAATCAGACATGTGGCAGAGAAGAAAAACGCATGGGATACATATAAATTAATGGGTGACATGGAAGCCTATGATAGATATAAGTTTAAGCCTAAATAAGTTTAAGTTTAAAACTTGTGTATAGCCTAAATAAGTTTAAGGCTCAGCTGGACAGGTATTTTGAACGAACAGAGGGGTGAAGTGGAAGTGGTTTTTTTTTTTTTTTTTTTTTTTGGCTGATGCTGCATAAGCTTGCTTTCTTGCATCAAATGCCTCTACTAATGCTAATTCTAAAAGAACCCTATCTCTCTACTGTAAAGCTGTGTTCTTGCCAATTTCCTCTTATGCTGCTGGGATTTGGTTCCATAGGGTCACTAACAGTGACCCTATGGAACCAAACTAACAGTAAAATCCGGGCCAAACTCCTTTCCATGCAAAGAACTATGCTGCTTGCAACACACCAAGTAACAAGAATAACATCAACTAATGCACTGCAGGTTCTATCTGGGGCCCTTCCCCTGGACCTATATATAGCTTATAGAGGTTTCATCTACAAACACAAAAAAGGCCTACCAACCTCACTCCTTGGAATAGACTGCAATCCTGCTACAAATATCAAACAGGAAAAAATAAACCTATGGAATAAACTCCTCTCCCTTTGGCAGGTTAGATGGGATGAAAGTCCCACTGGGGAGGTCACCAGACTTTTTATCCCGGATATCACCTTTGCCACGAATAAGCCACATTGTAATTGGTTCTACCCATCCATGAGCACATCCTACATCCTAATAGGACATGGTGCTCTTAAAGCGAAACTGTTCCAATTTGGACTGGCGACAAATCCTCATTGCTCCTGTGGGGAAGAGGAATCCTGGAACCACATCCTATTGTCCTGTCCCAACTACGAAGAACAATGGACAACACTTAAAAAGAAGGTTGAGAACATCTCAGAAGTCAATCTTAAAGACTTAATTGAAAATGAGACTAATTTCAAGCCCTTTAAACCTTCACCAACGATGTCTTCAGCAGAAGAATGCAGATGCTTCACCACACTGGATAATTCAACAAGCTCTTGCTGAGCTGTTCCCTGTGTCACCTACCAGTATCATCCTGGACTTGAATTCTTTTGATCTCTGAGGTTGTTCAGAGATGTCAACCACTGGTGTTTTTTTTTTTTTTTTTTAATATTTATTTATTATTAATCTATATATTTTATTTTTATTTTTTATTATTATTTTATTTTATTTATTATTATTATTTATTTTTTCGTTTCCTGCTGGTACTCAGGACCTGGGCATCCTGAGTACGGGATTGCTGGCATCCACTGCACTACTGGTATTGCACTACCTCCAGTGGATGCAGGATTTTAGTGCACTACCAAAGCGCAGATAGCAGATTATGTCCTGCTCCACATGCCTTGGGACGGGCATCAGGCAGCAATTGCTCAGGTGTTGGCTGCTCACATTTCAGTCTCCTGATTACACAGATTCTGTAGTCAAGATAGAGACAATTTGCGGAGATGGACTCAGGTCCTGAAGCCGCTACAAACAGGCCACATACATGAATACATAAATGTCATTGATTGTGCATACATGCATTTCTTTTACTTGAGTCTTGAGTTTTGTTGTATTTTACAATTTTGTAAGAGAAGCTCCATTTTCTGCTGGAGTTTCTTACACAGGTTCAAATGATTGTAAATAGAGTGTTATGTATTCTTGTATTTATGTAAATAAATAAATAACTCCTTATTTTCTATGGGGCCTTAGTCTTTTTAACTGTTGTTTCACCAAATGCAATACTTTTTGGAACATATCCCCCCCCCCACAGCTGGTAAAGGATTACTGTACAAGAAATAAATACATTATTAGATACGCAAAATGTTTATTATAAAGTGAGGCACTTGGTCCCTTATAGGTGGCAAACCGCAAATCGTCCAAACATAAAACTTGAAAGTGTTTAGAACAAGTAGAAAGGGAAAAAAAAAAATCTGAAAAGGTGACTTCACGGTTCATTTTTCACTACACACAATGACATAGCCAATGCACAATGTAATTTATATGTTCATGTTACAGTATAGTGTGTAACGAAGCCACAGATTGCAAAGATAAAACTGCTCCATCTGATAGTCATCTTTATTGAAAATGTGTAGGAGTATCAGCACAACATGGTGAAACATGTTTTGCATTTTAATATTCAACATGACATATTTTACCCAAAACATGTAATATTGAATGCTTGCAAAACTATTGGAATTTTAATTTCTTTAGCATCCAATACATCTGTATTTATATTTTCATGTAAATTGTCATTGTTGTCAATGTTCCTAGCGGAATCAAAGTTCTTCCCAGTTTTTGCCATTTTCATATGTGACTGAATATTCTTCAAATTCTGTATCAATGTATACATTTTTTTCCTGTTCAAATTAAAAAATTTAAAACTGGTTCTAACATCAACCTCCATGTCAGTACTACAGTTAATTCCACATTTACTGAAACAGTTTTATACAGTATTTTCACTAACACTATTCCAGCCAATTTTATGTATTCAACATTGCTAGTGAGTTTTTTTTAACTAATTCTTAATTTCATGCTGTGTTACTAACGTAGTAAAAATACACTGGCAGTAGAACAATTTAAATGACTATATGATACCTTGGTCCAGTGGTTGACAAACACGATGTATTATCAGGAAGAAATAATAAATTAACATTACTTAAATTCAAAGTTTTGGGATGACAGGGATAAGGAGGTGATTATCCCCTTGTATAAGGCAATGGTCAGGCCACACCTTGAGTACTGTACACAGGTCTGGAGGTATTATTTTAAGAAGGATGTAGAGCTGTTGGAATGAGTACAGAGAAGAGCAACAAGATTAGTGAAGGGAACGAAGGGTTACTCTTACGAAGAAAGGCTTAAGTTTTGCAGATTACAGTGTTTGGAGACTAGGCACCTGTGAGGTGATCTGATTGAGGTGTATAAAGCCTTGAATGGTTTGAGCATTCAATGCAATGAGATTCTTCCTCTTGCTCAGAATAATCACCTGAGAGGGCATAAATTCAAATTGAAGAGACAGTTGTAGGATTGATGTGCGGAAGTTTACCTTTAGCCAGCGGGTAGTTGATTGGTGGAACAGACTTCCATCTTTTGTTGTGGAAGTTGATAGCGTAAAAAATTTAAGGCTGAGCTGGACAGGTATTTGGAACGAAGGGAGGGATGAAATGGGAGTGTTTTATTTTTTGGCTGATGCTGCATAAGTTTGCTTCCTTGCATCGTATGCTTCTACTAATGCTAATTATCTAATAGTAAGATTTTCTTTCATTTTTGCTTTCATTGTTTTGTCTAAATTCATGCTTTTTCATTGGCATACCAATCAACATTCATGGACCATATTCATCTATGTTAAAGATGTCTTTGGCAGATGGCAGTTTCATCTATGTTAAAGATGTCTTTGGGTTCGTATTGTTGTATTAAAGACTAAAAACATGAAACCCACTGTTCCACATCATTTTCATTCACAGATGCACTTTCACCACCCGGAACCTTCAGAACAATGTTATTTCTGTTAAATATTTACTAAGTCTTCATTGTGTCTTTATTTTTAAAGCTTTTGCAAAATTCAAAGCTTTCCCTTGTAGTATTGAACTGCTTGATGGAATTCTTCTAACATGAGCATAACTTATTAATTTCTTGATATAGCTGATATGTTTCTTGCTGAATATTACTATTTGCATTACAAATCCACATTTCTTTAATATTATTTTTTTCCTGTAAAATTTTTTGAATTTGCATTTTACCAATTATACTTTTCTGCCAATCATCTTTGCAATAAACCATTTGCTGCATCTTCTATAACTTTCACTCACGTATTTTTCTATATTTAAAATTTTAATTTTGCTTTTATCAGCCATCGCATCGATATTCGAAGATGGATAAAACAGAAATAAATGAATAAAATACCTATTTGCTAGCAATATTTATACAGTTACTTCAGAAACTTGACATTAATAAATATCTGTGAAAAATACTGGCCACCAAAACAGGATTGTCTTTGATTTTTCAACCATTGTCGTTCCTGAGCGGGACCACTCAGGAAAGACAATAGTCGTCTTACAGAATTACATATTCCTAGAAATTTATGGAATACACCAGCTGCAAAACAACAGGATTAATGGTTGGGGTCTAGTCAAATAGTAGTCCCCTAAGAGAATACAGTTTAATACACAGGACACTTATTTAAAATTGTTCTAAGAAATAAAAGATTTTTGTAAAGATAGTCTCATTGAGGAGGTAGTTGCTTATAGAGGTTTCACTAGATATAATCATCCTCTTCCTGCCTCACATTTGACCTATACCTTTCCCGTTCCTTTCCTCAATAGCACCCCGACCTCTCCCCCTTTTTCTTTCATGCTCACATTCCTTACTCTTTCATATATTAAATCATATTTTCCTAAATTTTCTAATACCTTGTGATTTTGTCAAATCACAAGGTATTAGAAAATGGCAGAAGTTTGGCAAAACTCATCCGACCATTATTCCCTTGCTTCATGTTACTGGCCTAAGCTTACTGTTAATCTCTTTATACTTGGCTAACACTCATTCCCGTTTAGATTTTATCAACCCAATGTTTTTTTTAATAGGGGGCCTTCACTCAATGCTCTCCCTCCCCAAAAACTGGGGAGTATTGAGTGTAGACAATTCTACAAAGTTAATATCCCCCAAAAACCGAACAGAGGCAAGGGTGGGACTCACACGAGTCCTTCACCAGAACACCTGATTGTAGGATCCAATGAAGAGAAGGAAATAAACGACTCAGGCCTATACAGGAATAAATCAATACACAAACACGGTAGCGGGGCAAACGGGAGATAAAGATTTCGATGCTCTCATTCTTGGAAACACTAAAGTCCTCTTAAGAAAATAATGTCCACATCAATATTTAAATCTCAACTTCACCGCACAAAACAGGATTAACGTCCAGATATAAAAAGCAATATTTCGCTTACCAAAGTTTACACTTAAGTGATTTTTCAAATTCGCGGAGAGCCGACAGAGTATTTTCCCATTGGAAAAGCATCATGAAGCATACTCAGAATTTTTACTAATACAATAGCAATTTCTTACCACCGATACATAATCTCAACTTATCAAATCGCGCGCTTATTAAAGCAAGCAGCATTAATGCCACCTATACGCGCAGAAGGATTTGATGAGGAGCAGGAGAACAACATTATCCGTTATTCCTACAGATAGCAGAAGTGTAAGTCAGATAAAAAACCGAAATAATGAAATACACCGATGAGCGAAAACATTATGACCACTTATGAGGTTGGTCCTCCACGGGCAGCCAAAACAGCTCGTATACTGCGAGGCATGGACGCTACAAGATTTCTAAATGTGTCTTGTGGTAAAAAAAAAAACAAAAAAAACACGTAACCAGAAGATCCTTTAACTACTGTAAGGTCCACGGCTGAGACGCCGCAGATCGGAGTTGCTGTTCCAACACAAACCACATATGCTCGATGGGATTGATGCTGAGGAATTTGAAGGAAAGGGCAATAATCGGAAGTCTTCCTCATGTTCCGCGAACCAGTCTCGAACAATCCGGGCAGTGTGGCATGGCGCATTACCTGATGAAAGACGGCACCGACAGAGGGGAAGACCTTGCCATGAAAGGGTGTACCTGTTCAGCAATGATGTTTAGGTAAACTATTATTTTTAGGCCACCCGAATAATTAAATTCATCTGCCGTGCTGTGTGTCTTATGTCTGTTAATTGCCTGTGTTCTATGGTCGATTTATCTGTTTTTCCGGACAAAAAACCCCAGTCTCTGGGTGGAGAAACCTTCCTACCTACTGCTGACACCGACTAACTCAGCCACGAAGTGAAGAAAGCCCATTAAAGTTCCTCGCGTGATCGACGAGATTCGAACCCGGGATTCGTGATGTGTAGGTAAGTGGTAGACGTCAGGGTGCCCAGCACATGGATGACTGGACCACTGTATCAGAGCAGAACGTAGCCCAAAGCATGGCACCGCTGTCATCGGTTTATTTTCGACACACGGTGCATCCAGGCGTCACCACTTCCCAAGGTAAACAACGCATACGTACCCTGCCATCTACACGGTGCAACAGGAGACGAGATTCATCGGACCAGACGACCTTCTTCAAATCGCTCAAGGTCCAGTTTCGATGCTCTTGTGCCAATTGTAGGCGCTGCCGCCGGTGAAACATGGTTAGCATGGCCACCTGCAGCAGCCTGCCGCTCCGCAGCTCCATTTTCAGCAGGGTGATGGTAGAAATGTGTGTTGAAAAACATTACTCCCATCACCAGCATTCCAATTACCGGCGAGTTGCGCCACAGTCGCCCTTCTGTTACCACATACCATCTGGGACAGCCTTCGCCAACCTCTAGCATCGATGAGCCGCAGTCGTCCAACATCTCGCTGGCGATTCGTAGGAACTAACCACGGCTGACCGTGATCATCCCACCAGCCGTGCCGTTTCGGATATGCTCTGACCGCCTGTGCGGGTAGCACAGTGGTATCGTCAACGTCCACCACCCCCCCACACCGGGTGGAAAAGCATTAGCATTACCATTAGCATTAGTAGAGGCATCTGATGCAAGAAAGCAAGCTTATGCAGCATCAGCCAAAAAAAAAAAAAAAAAAAACCCACTTCCACTTCACCCCTTTGTTCGTTTAAAATACCTGTCCAGCTGAGCCTTAAACTTATTTAGGCTATCAACTTCCACGACAAGGGATGGAAGTCTGTTCCACCAACCAACCACCCGCTGGCTAAAGGCAAATTTCCGCACGTCTATCCTACATCTGTCTTTCCTCAATTTGAATTTATGGTGATTATTCTGAGAGAGAGGAAGAATACCATCAGCATTGAGCATGCTCAAACCATTCAAGGCTTTATACACATCTATCAGATCACCTCGCCGGTGCCTAGTCTCCAGACACTGTAATTTGCAAAACTTAAGCCTTTCTTCGTAAGAGTATCCCTTTGTTCCATTCACTAATCTTGTTGCCCTTCTCTGTACGCGTTCCAGCAGCTCTACATCCTTCTTGAAATGAGGCCTCCAGACCTGTATACAGTACTTTAGGTGTGGCCTGACCGTTGCCTTATACAAGGGAATAATCACCTCCTTATCCCTGCTAGAAAAAGTCCTATATATCATTGACAATACACCATGAGCTACTCTTTCAGCCCGTCTGCACTGCTCAGAGAACTTCATATCTGCCTGCACAACCACCCCCAGGTCCGTTTCATTCTCTACTATTCGAATCCTATCGATGACGCGAGGAATTTTAATGGGCTTTTTTCACTTTTTTCACTGAGATAGTCGGTCTCAGGCGTAGATAGCAAGGTTTCCCCACCCCCCAGAAGCTGGGGTTTTTCGTACAGCAAACAGAAAAATCGACCATAGAACACATGCAATTAAGAGACATAAGACACTGCACGACATATGAATTTAACTATTCGGGTGCGTAAATATAATAGTTTGGATGTGCTGTGACCCAGTCGTCTGGCCAAATTGTATTTGACAAAGGCCAAATACAATTTGGCCTTTGTCAAATCGCTTAAGTACGCTGCCTTTCCCATCTCAAGAACAAGAGTAACACTGGTTAACGGAGCTCAGTATCAGGTTATTTTTATACAGTGTCCCGACCGGGCACGCACCTTAGTTCACCTGCAGTTGCTTCGATTTGCATTACGACTCGCCGGTCATAATGTTTTAGCTCATCGATATGTAAAATTCAGTCATAAATTATGTACAGAGTTCCAATACCAAAGTTTCTCTTAATGCTTCAGTGATTTTGGCATCGGCCCCACCACCATATCTCGAGCTGTATATCGAGCTAGAATATTAGATACCAAGATGGCTTAAGCGAAAAGTTCACGGATAACCAATTATTAACTGTTAAGTGGACCCCCCATACTATGAAGTGTTAAGTGTACACCCCATACTATGAAGTGTTAAGTTTAACAATGTAAAGTGTTCATTTAAAATATATGCACGCTGTTTATAACTTTCTTTATTGCTATCATAATATATGAATGCTGTGGCGGCCGAATGAAATCTATTTATTTATTGAATAAATAATAATAATAATAATCCCGAAGTTTCTCACCAAAGGCGTCACATATCTGAAGACTAAAGACGAGGAGGAGGTGTTATGCTGTTAATTAAGAAAAACATAAAATCAAAAGAAGTGCACCCAGTTGATATAGATGAACAGTACACTGTTGAGTCGGTTTGGTGTGATATAAGCACTGCAAAAGGAAAAATAAGAGGAGGAGTGTGTTATAGGCCTAATGACTCGAATGAGTACAACGAACAATTGTACAGAGAAATAGAGTGGGCCAGTAAATCAGAATGTCTTATAATGGGGTATTTTAACTTCCCAGATATTGACTGGAACTTGTGGGTTGGTCACTCACACACTAGTCAGACTTTTGTGGATTTATTGGATGATTGTTTTATGCAGCAGCATGTTCTAGAGGCAACCGGAGAGAGTAATACTCGTGATCTGGTTATCAGCAGTGATCATTTGTGTATTAAGAATTTGCAGTTAAAGGAACCACTAGGGGGCAGTGATCACAGTGTACTGATGTGGGATTTACTTAAAGATTTAATTACCATCAGGGGTAAAGGAAAGGGTTTTTGCTTCCGTAAAAGTGAGTACAGTGGTCTCAGAAAGTTTTTTTAAATTCTGTACAGTGGGATAAACTGACGATGTTACCAACAGTAAATTCTAAGTGGGAAGCATTCAAGGAATTAATCGTCGATGCTACTAAAAGTTTCATACCTATTAAGAAATATTGTTCAAGGATTAGGCCTATATGGTTATCTAATGAAATAATGAGACTCGTAACGGAAGAAAAATGCATGGGATGCATATAAATTATCAAGCGACTCAGAAGCCTATGGCAGATATAAGCTAGTCTGTAATCAGGTCACAAAGGAGGTTAGGCGGGCAAAGGCAGATTACGAGAAATCTTTGACAAAAGATGCTAAGAAAAACAGCAAGGATTTCTTTACTAACGTAAACTCTAAAAGGAAGGGGATGAATCTGATTGGTCCACTTGACATCGATGGTTCGACTGTTGATAATCCTGCTCAGATAGCAAACAAAGTGAATGAGTATTTTGCATCTACATTCACACATGAGGAATTAGCATTAGCATTAGCATTAGCATTAGTAGAGGCATTAGATGCAAGAAAGCAAGCTTATGCAGCATCAGCCAAAAAAAAAAAAAAAAAAAACCACTTCCACTTCACCCCTCTGTTCGTTCAAAATACCTGTTGTCCAGCTGAGCCTTAAACTTATTTAGGATATCAACCTCCACCACAAGGGATGGAAGTCTGTTCCACCAACCAAACGCCCGCTGGCTAAAGGCAAATTTCCGCACGTCTGTCCTACATCTGTCTTTCCTCAATTTGAATTTATGCCCTCTCAGGTGATTTTTCTGAGCTAGAGGAAGAATCCCATCAGCATTGAGCATGCTTAAACCATTCAAGGCTTTATACACCTCTATCAGATCACATCGCTGGTGCCTAGTCTCCAGACACTGTAATTTGCAAAACATAAGCCTTTCTTCGTAAGAGCACCCCTTTGTTCCATTCACTAATCTTGTTGCCCTTCTCTGTACTCGTTCCAGCAGCTCTACATCCTTCTTGAAATGAGGCCTCCAGACCTGTATACAGTATTCTAGGTGTGGCCTGACCATCGCCTTATACAATGGAATAATCACCTCCTTATCCCTGCTGGAAAAATTCCTGTATATCATTGACAATACTCCATGAGCTACTCTTGGAGCCCGTCTGCACTGCTCAGAGAACTTCATATCTGCCTGCACAACCACCCCCAAGACCCTTTCATTCTCTACCACTGTCAGTGTAGTACCACAGAGTTGATACGTTGCTCTGGGGTTGCTGTTTCCCATGTGTAGTACTTTACATTTGTCAATGTTAAACTTCATTTGCCACCTCTCAGCCCATCTGCTCAACCTTTCCAGATCCTGTTGCAGCAGCATAGTGTCAGTAGTGTCCTTGACAACCCTGCCAACCTTTGTATGCTTGATATACCATCATCAATATCATTTATAAATACAGAAAACAATAATGGACCCAACACTGAGCCCTGAGGGACTCCACTAATATCATTAGTCCACGATGAGCAGTGTCCATTGATTACCACTCTCTGTCTTCTCCCCCTCAACCACCCCTTTATCCATAGCAGCAATTTGCCTCCAATGTCACACTGCTCCAATTTGTGTAGCAGTCTTCCATGTGCAACAGTATCAAAAGCCTTTCTAAGATCCAAGTATATAATATCAAAGTTATTCCCTGCATCCAGTTCTTTTGTGACTGCATCATAGTATCAAATCAAGTTGGTCAGGCAAGACTTCCCCTTAACAAAACCATGCTGTGTCTGAGCTATAACTGAAGTCTTGTCTAAATGATCCTGCAGGGCTTCTTTAACCAGTGCCTCCATTAATTTTCCTGGAACAGAAGTTAAGCTCACAGGTCTCTAATTACTTGTGTCAGCCTTTGATCCTCCTTTGTGAATTGGGGTCACATTTGCACATTTCCAGTCTATGGGTACCTCCCCTGAGTCCAAGGAAGCTCTCATAATTATGGCTAAGGGTTTGCTTACTTCCTTTGCTGCCTCCTTTAATATAACTGGATAGATCCCATCCACCCCGGGTGCCTTTCTTGTGTTTATCTTCAACAGTTTCTCCCCCACTTTACTCCCAGTTATTTCAAGATTCTGTAGCTTACTGCTAGAGTTGAATACACCTCTGGCATTCCCCTCGCTGAATAACTCCTCATGTGTGAATGTCGATGCAAAATATTCATTTAGTTTGTTAGCTCCCTGAGCAGGATCATCAACAGTTGACCCATCAATATCAAGTGGACCAATCTGGTTCATCCCCTTCCTTCTAGAGTTTACATAAGTAAAGAACTCTTTGCTGTTTTTCTTTGCATCCCTTGCCAAGGATTTCTCGTAATCTGCCTTCGCCTTCCTAACCTCCTTTGTAACTTGGCTGCATATCAACTTGTACCCGTCATAGGCTTCTGTGTCATGTGTTAATTTGTAATAATCCCACGCATTTTTCTTCTCTGCCATATGCCTCATTAGTTCATCTGACACCCATTTTGGCCTAAACCTTGAACAATATTTCTTAGTTGGTTTGTAAAGCCTAGTAGCTTCCAAGATAAGTTCTTTGAATGCTTCCCATTTTGAATTTGCTGTTGGTAACATCATCAGTTGGTCCCACTGTATAGAATTTAAATACTGTCTCAGTCCATCGTAGTCGCCTTTACGGAAGCAATAACCCTTCCCTTTACCCCTAATGGTAGTTACCTCTTTGAGTAAATCCCACTTCAGCACACTGTGATCACTGCCACCTAGTGGTTCATTTATCTGCAGATTCTTAATGCATGAAGAATCACTCCTGATAATCAAATCAAGAGTACTACTCCCTCTAGTTGCCTCCCAAACATGCTGATGTAGAAAACAATCATCCAATAAATCCACAAAAGCCCTGCTAGTGCGTGAGTAACCAGCCCCCAAATTCCAGTCAATATCTGGGAAATTAAAATCTCCCATTATAAGACTGTCTGATTTACTGGCCCACTCTATTTCCCTGTACAGTTCCTTATTATACTCATCAGAGTCATTAGGCCTATAGCACACTCATACTCTCAATTTTGATCTCACAATGCTTATGTCACACCAAACTGACTCAACAATGCACTGTTCGGCGATGTCGACTGGCTTCACTTCCTTGGTTTTTTATGTGTTTCTTAACTAATAGCATAACCCCTCCCCCCTTCCTATCCTGTCTACCCTTTCTGTAGACGTTGTACTCCCCAAATTGCAGTTCTGCATCCCTTATATCTGTGTTACACCACGTCTCTGATATCCCAACAATATCTGCCTTTGATGTTTTGAGCAATACCTCAAATTCATCAAATTTATTTACTAAACTCCTAGCATTGGTGTACACGCAAGTATACCTGCACCTGTTTCTATTCTGAGCTACCCTAACACAACCCATGTGTTTACTTGTACCGCAATGGCTCCCAGCAGTCTCTGAAATACCATGCATCTTGTTTTTCAGGCTTCTGCTCATTCTAATAGAAGCAGTGCAAGAATCTCTTTCACCTCTGCCAGTGGCTACTGTCAATCTATTGGTCTTTGTCTCCCCCCAAGCTAGCAGTTTTCCGACCCAACTAACACTGCCTCGATAGCATCAGCAAATATTCTTGCACCCTTTCTATTTAAGTGTATCCCATCCCTGTAGAAGCAATCTCTCCTGTTAACAAGTACAGTCCAGGCTGAAAAAAATTCTACACCTTGAGCCTTGCACAATCTTTCCAGGGCCGAATTGATCGACAAGGCTCCCATCATATACTCCCTCCTATCGTGTCTGGGCAGACTTGCAGACACTTTCAAATTCAACCCTAATTCCCGGCTTTTGTTCAACAGTGACCTGTACTTGTTAAGTAATTCTGCCGGTCTCCTACTCTTAATATTATTAGTGCCAACGTGTACAACTATATCACCTTTTGTGCCCTTAAAAGATGATATTCGCTCTACAACGTCATCAACCTTTGCCCCTGGCAGACATACCCTGGTCCTGTTCCACCTATCTTTTTTACAAAGCATGTTCCCCGTTTCCCTGACAATAGAGTCACCAACAACTACTAGTTCCTTCGGGACCAGCGCATTCTGCGTTGGGGGTTGCCTCTGTGTCACGCAATGCCCAAGTGCAAGCTCTGGCGTTGATGTGGGCAGCTGAGAGCTTGATGGGCCCCTCAATTTAGTTTCTTCGAGAGCATCCACCCTGTCCTTCAAGCTCTCATATAGGCCCACAAGAACGCCGAGTTGTTGCCTGATATCGATACACTCCTTGCATTGCGCACACACAAAGACAGTATCATGTCCATGGCAGTATCATGTCCCGGGACATGATACTGCCATCCCCCATGGCAGTATCATGTCCCGTACCCGATTGCTCTGCAAACATCAAGAAAACAGTGCATTTTATAAGGCTGTGAGTCAGAGGACAACTGCCCCCCTCAGTTCTGCTCTGAGCCACAGCACTTCCATTAGCTTGAGCCTTTTGCTTTGCTGCTCTGGTCTGAGTCATGATTCTATGAATTTATTAATTAATTATTATTAATTATGTTATGTTATTAATTATGTTAAATATAATTAATTATATTACGTTTGTAATCTAAGTCGTTATATGTATTTATTTAAACGTACAATTTAACCGCTAACGAAGTTCAACTAACGCTATCTAGTACGGTATATAACTATCGTATCACAAAAGCGGGAAATGTACGAACGGTAGCGGAGTTGAAACACGTGGAAACCCTTACCGATACTTTTATGCAATTACAAGGCCGAGTAAAGAATAAATACACCAAATTAATCAGAAAATCACAAAATAATGTTATACTACTAAATTTAAATCAAAAGTTTTATAAAAACAATAATTTCAAATCAATAAATAAGAAAAATCCACTTAGAACACGACCGTCTCTAGTGGCCTCGTCAGGAGACTGATTATTATTAACGTTTGAAAATGGCAGAAGGTTATCAAATTATAGCAGGATACTTAATGATTTTGTAATAACTGAGAGCAAAGTGGAGGAGATATTGTTGAAGTTAAACATAAGAAAAAGCACCTGGGGTGGATGAAACCTATCCAGTCATATTAAAGGAGGCAGAAAAGCAACTAAGCAAACCCTTAGCCATAATTATGAGAGCATCCTTGGACTCAAGGGAGTTTCCCACGGACTGGAGATGTGCAAATGTATCCCCAATTCACAAACGGGGATCGATTGTGACACGAGTAATTACAGACCAGTTACTTTAACTTCTGTTCCGGGTAAAATAATGGAGTAACTGGTTAAAGATGCATAGCAGGTTCATCTAGACAAGACTTCAGCAATAATTCAGACACAGATGGGTTTGTTAAGGGAAAGTCTTGTCTGACAAATTTGATAGGATATTATGATGTGGTTACAAAGGAACTGGATGCAAAAAATAATTTTGATATCATATATTTGGATTTCAGGAAAGCTTTTGACACTGTTGCTCATGAAAGACTACTGTACAAATTGGAGCAGAATGGTTTTAAAGGTAAGTTGCTACAATGGATACAAGGATGGTTCAGTGGGAGAAGACAGAGGGTGGTAATCAATGGGTGCTACTCTTCGTGGACTACTGTTAATAGTGGAGTCCCACAGGGTTCGGTTTTCGGTCCACTGTTGTTTTGTATATTTATCAATGATATTGATGAAGGTATATCAGGCTTAATGTCGAAGTTTGCTGATGATATAAGGTTGGCAGGGTTGTTAATGACTGTACTGGCAGTGTGCTACTGCAACAGGATCTAGATAATTTGGGCTGATGGGATAAGAAGTTGCAACTGAAGTTTAACCTTGACAAATGCAAAGTACTGCATATGGGTAGAAGTCACCCCCAGAGAAACGTACCAACTGTGTGGTACTACACTTAAGGTGGTATAAAATGAAAAAGACCTGGGAGTAATTGTGCAGGCAGATATGAAATTTTCTGAGCGATGCAGACAAGCTGCCCGGGCAGGTCGTGGCGTTTTGTCAATGATATATAGGAATTTTGCTAGCAGAGAAAAGGAGGTGATTAACCCCCTGTATAAGGCAATGGTCAGGCCAAGCCTTGAGTACTGCGTACAGGTCTGGAGGCCTCATTTTAGGAAGGATGTAGATTTACTTGAGCGTGTACAGAGAAGGGCAACAAGATTGGCGAGGGGAAACGAAGGCATCCTCTTACCAAGAGAGGCTTAAGTTCTGTAAATTGCAGTGGCTGGAGACTAGGCACCCGCGTAGTGATCTGATTGAGGTATATAAGGCCTTGAATGGGTTGAGCCCGCTGAATTCTGATGGGATCCTTCCACTTGTTCAGATTACAAACCTAAGCGGGCATAAATTCAAATTAAGATAGGACAGATGTAGAATAGATGTGCAGAAATTTGGCTTTAACCAGCGGGTGGTTAATTCCTGGAACAAACTTCCATCTGTCCTTGTGGAAGTTGATAGGTTGAATAAATTTAAGAAGGAACTGGACAGGCATTTGGAGGGAATGGTGTGATTTTTTTTTTTTTTTTTTGGATGATGCTGCGTAAGCTGATATACATGCTTTCTTGCATCACATGCCACCACTACTACTACTACTACTGCTACTACGAAGATACAAAAAAAAAGCCGGCGAAATACAGGCCAATCATTTGCCTCCCAACGATGTACAAGACCCTGACCAGCTGCATAAAAAAGAAGATAACAGACCACTTAGAGAGTCAGAACGTAATGGCAGATCAGCAGAAAGGATGCAAGCTGAGGAGCAAAAGATGCAAGGAGCAAAGGATGCAAGGAGAAATTAACCATAGATGCCGCAGTTCTGGAGCAAGCCTACATGAAGCACCGTAACCTATACATGTCCTACATCGATTACCGCAAGGCCTTCGACTCCGTACCTCATAACTGGCTAATAGAGACCCTGAAGATTGACAAAATCAATCCGATAGTTACAAACTTCCTAGGAGCAACAATGGCGAAATGGAGTACGACCATTAAGGTCGAGAAATCATAACCATACTAATCCCCATTAGAAGAGGAATCTTTCAGAGAGATGCTCTGAGGCCTGTGGTTCTGTCTAGCACTGAACCCACTATCCACCATGCTTAACGGCAGCAATATGGATATAACCTCAAAGAAGGAAGAAAGAACAGTACATCCTCACCCATCTGATGTAGATGGATTACATCAAGCTCTATGTGGCAACCGAGAAACAACTTCAGGATGGAATTTTGTCTAGACAAATGCAAGACCCATACACTGCACTAGGGAAAATTAGTTGGCCGAAACTACCAGCTGCTGACTGGTAAAGAGATCGAAGCTAGACAGAAGGAAAGACCTACAAATACCTACGGATGATGCAGGTTAAGCAGCACAAGGAGAAATCAAGAATTGCATGATCGCAAAATATCATCAGAGACTCAGAAGCCTGCTGAAAACAAAATTGAACGGACGGAACACAGTTGATGCCATAAACACCGATGCAGCTCCAGTACTAACATACACTTTCCGGGTCATAAATTGGACTAACACCGAGCTAGAAGATGTCATGCGAAAGACAAGGACAATGATGACCAAGAGCTGCAACACCACCTGAAATCAGCAGCGGAGAGACTAACAAAGCTGGAAAAGACAGGGCAGGAGATTTATAGAGCAACAGAAAACAACATAGTTTACCTGAAGGATTACTTCGAGAACAACACAGCACCACTCCACCAGGCCATAAGGAAGATAGATAAGTGGTATACCCGACTCAACGATACGAATCAAGATCGTATCGTTGAGTCGTTAACGATACGAATCAAGATGTTAACGATAACGTTAACGATACGAATCAAGATGTTAACGATACGAATCAAGATCGTATCGATAACATTGCTGCCAATGCATGGCTGACAAGCGGGACGCTCTTCCCCGAGACTGAAGGATTCGTGCTGGCCATCCAAGTCCAGGTAATCAACAGCAGAAACTATAGAAAATACATCGCAAAGGAGTCCGGAATGTCAGATGACACATGTGGACGATGTTTGGGCATACTCAATGCTGATGGGATTCTTCCTCTTGCTCAGAATAATCACATGAGAGGGCATAAAATGATCCAACACATCACCGCGGGTTGCAAGGTGCTCACCCAGACTGAGAACGCTCATAGACATGACCAGGTAGCCAGGATAATACATCAGAAGCTAGCGAGGAAATACCAGTTGACCAAAGAAAGTGTACCACACTACAAGTACGAACCCCAGGCAGTACTAGAGACATGAATCCACAAGCTGTACTGGGACGGCGCCATAATAACGGATAAGACCATCCCGCACAACAGACCAGACATAACCTTTTTGGACAAGATAGAAAAGTCTGCCTACCTGATTGACATAGCGGTGCCCAACACTAGCAATGTACAGAAAACCCATGAGGAAAAAATTAAGAAGTACGCGAACCTGAGACATGAATTCAAGGAGATGTGGCACATCCAAGAAATATCGACCATCCCCATCATCGTGTCAACCACCGGTATGGTGCCAAAGACTCTACATAGCAGCCGAGCAGCAATAGGTTCCCCAGAGAACACCTACAAGGAACTGCAGAACGTCGAAATCCTGAACACCTGTAGGACAGTCAGAGATTTCCTCGACCAATGATAACAACAGACATTACAAACACCCTGTGTACTTAGTAACAGTACCAGTCACGGAGTGGAATCCCCCAATCAGGGAGAAATAATATAAGAGGAACAATAATAATAATAATATATAGGCGCGATGGCGTGTTAGTTACGAGGATGGATTACCAGCGGGTTACACAGTGGTATCGTCACAGTCCTCCCCACACCAGGTGGAAAATGCGCGGGTTCGAATCCCGTCGATGACGCGAGGAAATTTAATGGGCATTTTTTACTCCGTGGCTGAATTGGTTGGTCTCAGGAGTAGATATCAAGGTGTTTCCCTCAGAAACTGGGTTTTTCGACCAGAGAACACACACACAATTTACAGACAAAAAAAAATATATGGGTAGATATAATCATTTACGGGGGACCCTGACATCATAATTTGGATTTAGACTGCCAGCCTGATGGATCCGGTTTCGGGTACATCAAGGGTTAAGCCAATTGACGAAGCACCAACAGGGTGCTGGGTAAATTCGCTTAACAATAACAGGAATAAGAATCGATTGAAAGTGAAGAGCATCCTCAGTCACAAAACTATTATTTTAAGGTCACCCGAATAATTAAATTCATCTGCCGTGCATTGTGTATTGTCTGTAAATTGCGTGTATTGTCTGGTCGATTTGCCAGTTTTGCTGGACGAAAAACCCGTTTCCTGGGAAAACCTTGCTATCTACACCAGAGACCGTCTAACTCAGTCTTGGAGTGAAAAACGCCCATTAAAGTTCCTCGCTTGATCGACGGGATTCGAACCCAGGCCTTTTCCACCCGGTGTAGGGAGGACGGTGACAATACCACTGTGCTACCTCAATCACAGCAAAGAAGAAGCCAAAAATCAGAGAATAGAAGAATATTTAGACACACAAGCAGAACCTCCTCTCATTCAGCAAGAGACTATGCTAATAAAAAGAGAACTTCCCAGAGGAAAATAAACAACCGACTCTTCGACGAACACCAAAGCGTCTTCTACAGGAGTCTCGGAGAAGACTGAAATGGCCCACTCGATCAGAAGACGATCGAGGAGTTCTGGGGCAACAATAGAGCAGCGGAGTGTAAGATATGAAAACCGACCTCTCTGATAGAACCAGAACTGAACGAAGGACGTACATGAGAAGAGAGAATGGGAGATTCGGGAAGAAGTGTGTAGGTGTGTGTTATGGGGGTTTAGGGGCGCATAAGCTACTGGGGCTATAGTGTGCCTAATCGCAGGAAAAAGCTAAAAACAAAGTTCAGATGTAACTCCTTCATTTCTTCGGGAAGGAGAAGTAAATCAGTCCATCAGCAGGTCGCAAAAATGGCGATCCCCCAAAAAATATAACGTCCGAAGCTACTGGTACAAAAAACTCACCTGCTCTACCAGAGCCGTTCAACCAAATGGTAAGTTACCAAAAGACTATCCGCCAGGCGAACTGGGAAAGGGTCAGAGACGTCTTAATGCCAGCTGCAGCCCAACACCTGGAAACAAAACAAAAGAATGGTAACCCAGACGAGATTCAAAAGAGGGTAACGGAAATAATACTTGCGGCGAGTGAAGCATCAATAAAGAGGAGAAATCCCACACCGGGAGCAGTCCACTGGTGGACTCGGGAGATCCAGCAACTCAGGAGGGAGACCATTAAAAGTAGAAAACACTTTAAACGGGCAAGACTCACATGGGACAGAAGGAATCAATCCAGTAATATTGAAGGAGGAAGTGCGGGAATTAAGCAAACCCTCAGCCATAATTATGAGAGCATCCTTAGATTCAGGGGAGGTCCATGGACTGGAGAAGTGCAAATGTATCTCCAATTCACAGAGGGTTCAAGGGGTGACAAAAATAATTATACATCTGTTAGTTTAAGTTATTCCAGGGAAAATAATGGTTAAATAAGTTAATGGTCACTGCTTAAAGAAGTGATGCCGGATCACGTAGACAAGACTGCAGTAATAGTTCAGACAGAGCATGGCTTTGTTAAGGCCAGAACTTGCTGACCAGATTGATTGCATTCTACAATGTGCTCACAAAGGAGAGGGTGCAAAAAATAATTTTGATAACATGTACCTCGATTTCAGGAAAGCTTTTGATACTGTTACACATGGGAGACTGCTGTGCAAATTGGACGGTGTGGCATTAATCGCAAGTTGCTGCAATGGTTAAAGGAAGATTGAGTGGGAGATGGCTGAGATTGTAATAAATGAACATTGCTTTATGTGAACTAATGTTATTAGTGGAGTCCCCCCAGGGTTCTGTGCTGGCCATTGTTGTTTTGTGTATTTATTAATGATATCGATGAAAGTATATTAGACTTAATGTCCAAGTTTGCAGATGATACAAAGGTTGGCAGGGTTGTTAATGTTAGTAAAGACAGTATGCTACTCCAACAGGAACTAGAAAAAGTTAGGTAGATGGACTGAGAAGTGGCAACTGAAGTTTAATATTGACAAATCCAAAGTACGAACTGTATGGTACTAAACTCATGGAGGTGGAGAATGAAAAAGACCTCTGGAGAATGGTGCAGATATGAAGTTCTCTGAGAAAAGGAGGTGATTATCAATTTATATAAGGCAATCATCAGGCCACACCTTGAGTACTGCGTACAGGTCTAGAGGTCTCATTTTAGAAAGGATGTAGATTTGCTAGAATGAGTAGAGAGAAAGGCAACAAGATTGGTGAGAGGAACAAAGGGGGTTCTCTTACCAGAGAGGCTTAAATTCTATAAGTTGCAGTATTTGGAGGCGCCTCCGTAGCCAGGTGGGAAGGAGCAGCAGTGCGTAGCACACGCTCTTGATTAGACCAGGGTTCGAGCCCGTCACCACCAATACGGAGGATGCGGAAAGGTTAAGGGAATGACCACCGCATATCCCGGAGCAATATGGCCTTAGTTTGCTAATGCTCCAAATAACAAACAAACAAACCAAACCAACAAGCAGTATTTGGAGACTAGGACACCTGTGAGTGATCTGATTGAGATGTACAAGGCTTTGAAAATAACTATAAATTTGATGAATTTGAGGTATTGCTCATTAATAATAAATTTGATAAATAAATAAATTTAATATTTATTTATTTATATATATAAATAATTCAGAAATAAATAAATTTGATGAATTTGAGGTATTGCTCAGAATATCAAAGGCAGGTATTGTTGGGATCAGAGGCGGATTTAACGGCGGGCGCACCGGGCGCGCGCCCTGGGCCCCGACTTCTGAAGGGCCCACGCAAAACCATAACAAATTAGTTGAACATATTAGTTCAAAACTTTGTGATTATTATTATGCTATTATTAATTATATTATACATATATTATATTCAAATTTTATTGGAAATAAAACATTAATAGTACATAATATTTTTTTATTTATTTAAAAAATTGGTTAACATGTATTTTTATTTTCCCTGTCTCTCTCTTTTTTTTAAGGGGCCCAATATTTTCTTCTGCGCCCGGGGCCTCAACCGACCTTAATCCGCTCCTGGTTGGGATATCAGAGACATGGTGTCAAACAGATATAAGGAATACAGAACTGGGATTTGGGGGAGTACAAGGTGTACAGGTAGGATAGACTGGATAGGAAGGAAGGAAGGAGCGGTAATGCTATTAGTTAAGAAATACATAAAATCCAAGGAAGCGAAGCCAGTCGATATTGCTGGACAGTGCAGTGTCGAGTCAGTTTGGTGTGACATAAGTATTGGGAGATCAAAATTGAGATTCCCAGTGTGCTATAGGCCTAATAACTCTGATGAGCATAATAAGAAACTGTACAGGGAAATAGAGTGGGCCAGTAAATCAGAGAGTCTTATAATGGGGATTTTAATTTCCGATATATTGACTGGAATTTGTCGGTTGGTCACTCACACACTAGCAAATCTTTTGTGAATTTATTGGATGATTGACTTCTACATCAGCATGTTCAGGGAAAAATACTCTTGATCTGATTATCAGTAGTGATTCTTCACGCATTAAGAATCTGCGAGAAAGGAACAACTAGGTGACAGTGATCACAGCGTGCTGAAGTGGGATTTACTCAAAGCGGTAACTACCATCAGGGGTAAAGGGAAGGGTTTTTGCTTTCGTAAAGGCGACTATGGTGTTCTGAGACAGTATTTAAATTCTCTACAGTGGGACCAACTGATGATGTTACCAACAGCAAATTCAAAATGAAATAGGAAGCATTCAAAGAATTTATCTTGAACGCTACTAGGCTTTACATAACGATTAAGAAATATTTTTCAATGTTTAGACCTAAATGGATGTCAGGTGGAATTATGAGACATATGACAGAGAAGCAAAATGCATGGGATACGTATAAATGAATGGGTGACATGGAAGCCTATGATAGATGTAAACTGGTTTGTAACCATGTCACAAAGCAGTTTAGGCAGGCAAAGGCAGATTATGAGAAATCCTTAGCAAAGAATGCAAAGAAAAACAACAAAGAGTTCTTTACCTATGTAAATTCTAGAAGGAAAGGGATGAATCGGATTGGTCCACTGGATATTAATGGTTCAACAGTTCAGGATCCTGCTTAGGTGGCTAACAAACTAAATGAGTATTTTGCATCTGCATTCACCCATGAGGAGTTATTGAGGGAGGGGAATACCAGAGGTGAGTGAAACTATGGCAGTGAGCTAGATGATTTTGTAATAATATTTTGTAATTTTGTAATAAAAGGAAAGTGGAGGAGAAATTGTTGAAGATAAACATAAAAAAAGCATCTGGCGTGGACGGGATCTATCCAGTTATATTAAAGGAAGCAGCAAAGGAAGTAAGCAAACCCTTAGCCATAATTATGAGTGCTTCTTTGGACTCAGTTGACGTACCCATGGACTGGAGATTTGCAAATGTGACCCCAATTCACAAAGTAGGATGAAAGGGCGATCCAAGTAATTATAGACCTGTTAGTTTAAGTTCTGTTCCAGGAAAATTAATAGAGGCACTGGTTAAAGAAGCAATGCTTTATTAGCATTAGCATTAGCATTAGTAGAGGCATTTGATGCAAGAAAGCAAGCTTATGCAGCATCAGCCAAAAAAAAAAAAAAAAAAATGCAGGTTCATCTTGACAAGACTTCAGTTATAGCTCGGTCACAGCATGGTTTCGTTAAGGGAAAGTCTTTCCCGATCGATTTGATTGGATACTATGATCTGGTCTCAAAGGAATTGGATGCAGGGAATAACTTTGATATCATATATTTTGATACTGTTGCACATGGAAGACTGCTGCACAAATTGGAGTAATGTGGCATTGGAGGCAAATTGCTGCTATGGATAAAGGGATGGTTGAGGAAGAGAAGACAGTGAGGTACTCAATTGACACTGCTCATTGTGGACTAATGTTATTAGTGGAGTCCCTCATGGTTCATTGTTGGGTCCATTATTGTTTTTGTATTTAAAAATGATATTGATAATGGTATATCAAGCTTAATATCCAAGTCTGCAGTCGATACGATGGTCGGCAGGGTTGTTTAACGACACTGATAACTGTACACTGCTGCAACAGGATCTAGAAAAGTTGAGCAGATGGGTTAAGAGGTGGGAAATGAAGTTTAACATAGACAAATGTAAAATGCTGCATATGGGAAGCAGTAACCCCAGAGTGACGTATGAACTCTGTGGTTCTACACTGACAATGGTAGAGAACGAAAAGGATCTGGGGGTTATTGTGCAGGCAGATATGAAGTTTTCTGAGCAGTGCAGACTGTCTGCAAGAGTAGCTCATATTGTCTTGTCAATGATACAACGGAATTTTTCTAGCAGGGATAAGGACATGATTATCCCCTTGTATAAGGCCACACCTTGAATATTGTATACAGGTCTGGAGGTCTCATTTTAAAAAGAAATAGAGCTGTTGGAACGAGTACAGAGAAGGGCAACAAGATTAGTGAATGGAACAAAGGGTTGCTCTTACGAAGAAAGGTTTATATTTTGCAAATTACAGTGTCTGGATACTAGGCGCCTGCGAGGTGATCTGATTGAAGTGTTATAAAGCCTTGAATGGTTGGAGCATGCTCAATGCTGATGGGATTCTTATCTTGCTCAGAATAATCGCCTGAGAGGACATAAATTCAAATTGAGGAAAGACTGATGTAGGATAGATGTGCAGAAGTTTGCCTTTAGCCTGCGGGTAATTGGTTGGTTCAATTACCCGCAGGCTAAAGATTTCCATCGTTTGTTATGGAAGTTGATAGCCTAAATTAATTTAAAGCTAAGCTGAAAAGGTATCTGGAACGAACAGAGTGAAATGGGAGCGGTTTTTTCTTTTTTTTTGGCTAATGCTGCATTAGCTTGCTTTCTTGCATCATATGCAAATGTTGGAGCAGACTCAATGCTGATGGGATACTTCCATATGCTGAGATTAAGAATCTGAGGTGGCATAGATTCGTGTTGAGGAAAAAGTCACTTGTAATTGATTGCTGGAAGAGATTTCCGTCTGTTGTTGAGGAAATTGATAGTTTAAATAAATTTAAGGCTCAACTAGAGAAGCATTTGGAGTGATCGGATGGGTGAAATGTCAAGGTTATTTATTTATTATTTTTTTTGCTTATGCTCTCTATAAGCTTGCTTTCTTGCATCATATGCCTCAAGTAATGCTAATGCTAAAAATATGATTCTTGATTGGAAGACATAAAGGATCAGATTTAAGACTGTACTCTAACTGATCTGTAAAGAGGACCGTGGTTATCATTGGCTCCAGTATTGCTTACACCAATTTTGTAGGACATTGCTGGAGAGGTTACTTGGGCAACAGCAACCACAGATAGCTTTGTACCAAGTCCCTCTCTTGACGCTTTCCATACTCAATTTCCTTTGAAATTCTGATTCACAAAGCTACTGAGATTTTGATATATTTCATTCATTCTTTCTTTCATTCCTTCATTATCAATATTACTCAATTTTTTCTTCTTTTATATAAATTATTACAAAACAGCCTATCTTTATTCATGCTATTCTACATATGAATTCTAACTAGTAGGCCCATGCATTGAACTGCATCACAATGATTACATAACCCTACCTTTGTTGTTTGGGTTTAGTTTTCACAAGGCCATTATTAAGGAAGCAGTTAAACTACAAATTCTTTTTGCCACCTTTTCAAATTAACAAATGGAACCACCCATGCTGTCTAATGATCAATCCAAACTAAATGTCCAAATGCCTCCTCTGAACCCCTCTCACAGGACAGGCAATATGGTAGACTAGATAGAATATATGCTGACACCACCGGAGTGGTGTCAGCATATATTCTATTTATCGTGTTTATCTATATAATATAGGTGTAAATACACCATAGTTAACCTATAAATGTGAACTATGCAAGTAGTGTAGAAGGCATCGTTTCAATTGTATCTCATATTGTGGTTGCCTTCACAACGAGAAGGCGTTATTGCACTACTTGAAATAAATAACACTTCTCTAGTAGAGAAGACTACTGTTATTTATTTTCAGAGAATACCACCACCCAGACGATCGTTTCGAAGCTATTGGGCTTCATCATCAGTGGGCAGGCAGGTACCCTGGGGTGGTGGTATCCTCTGAAAATAAATAACATTAGTCTTCTTTACTAGAGAAGCGTTATTTATTTGAAGTAGTGCAATACTGCTATCTCGTTGTGAAGGCAACCACAATATGAAATACAATTGAAACGATGCCTTCTACACTACTTACGTAGTTCACATTTATGGGTTAACTGCGGTGTATTTACACCAATATTATATAGATAATTACCAAAACCCATAAGAATTATGCCTTGTGCATTTCGTTTTAAAATTACATTTTTACCAATCTCCTTTGGCATCTCTCATATTGTGGATATAACTTTGCAACTGTGATGGTATGGTGTACTACTAGGGTACCTGTCCGACCACTGATGAGGAAGCCCAATAGCTTCGAAACGATTGTTAACACCTTATTAATAGAGAAAAGTCTTCTTTATTAGTGAAGCATTACTTATTCCATGTAGTGCAATACATGGTTACTTGTGAAGGATGAGATACAGTAAACACTCGATTTAATGGACCCAGATATAACGGATTTCGGATTTAATGGATCCGGATATAACGGATTTCGGATTTAATGGACCGGAAAATAATAATACAGTAATGTATATATTAATCTCAACCGTATTATTTTTTTAGGTTATACAAAACTTCAGTGTTATTGTTAATTAAAAATTAATAATAATCAGCTGTTTGCATTATTGTTTTGATAATTACCTACTTTTATTTTTATAATCAAATTCAGGAAATTGTTTTTTATTCTTTAGCTGTTTTCCCAGATAACACATAAAAGCAGTCGATGACTTGTGAGCTGAGCTGAATGTGATTTGGGACACTACACTGCAGGTCTTCCGAATCGCTATGTTTCGGTGTCAGTCTGCCCCAAGCTATCGTGAGGTCAGGTTGTATACAGAGTGTTTCCATGATTTCTGAATTGTGACTTTATTTAGTAACTAATTTTGCAATTAAATTATTTACTAAATAATAAAAATGGCATCAAGTGATAGGGGAGTTAAAAGAAAGCCTGTGAACTTAAATGTGACACAGAAATTAGCGCTAATTGAGAAATTAGAACAAGGTCTCAGTAGCATCTGTTTGTGAAATTTACGGCATAAAGAAACAAACTGTTTCTGATATCCGGACACCCCTTCTTCCCTATTAGTCTGTTAAATCGAGGGTTTACTGTACAGTGCCATAAATCTGTTTGTGAAATTTACGGCATGAAGAAACAAACTGTTTCTGATATCCGGACACCCCTTCTTCCCTATTAGTCTGTTAAATCGAGGGTTTACTGTACAGTGCCATAAATCAAAGGCCAAATTGCAGCATAATTTTATATTGTACAGTACTGTATATTGTATTAAACCGTTGTTTTTACATTTTAAGAACAATAAAAAATGTCCACCCAGGTTACATTCGATTTAATGGACTTTAGGGATTAACAGACATCCCTTCTTCCCTATTAGTCTGTTAAATCGAGGGTTTAACTGTACGGTGCAAATGATGCCCATTACGCTACTATCGTAGTTTTCCTTTAAGAGTTGTCCATGGTGTTATTACATCAATATTATATAAATAAATATAACTCTTAAAAATATTATGCCCAGCTGCATTTAGTCTTACTTATTACATACACTGCAAATCAAAACGTATCTTCTCTGTTTTCATAGTGTATTGGATTTTCTCAGATAAATAAGTGATGCAGATATAAGGAAGGAGCACGAGCACCACAAGTTAGTTGTTCTCTTCATCGCATGTAGAACTGAGTTGGTTGATTTCAAAAGGATATTATTTCGAATATCACACTGCTGGCCTTGCAATTGATGCAATTTCTCACAGCTTACACAGGGGGAGAAGGGGGAGCCAACATGTTCTTGCAGT